>NC_086446.1:617319826-617632326 GCF_028390025.1 Pseudophryne corroboree
GGGAACGTCCTCAAATAGTATATTCACTACACAATTAAAGCAAAAGTTATTAAACCATTTATTATTATTAGCACAGAGGCATGGTTAGATGTAATGGGTAAATATATTGAACATAAAAGGCCTTTTAAAATGTAGGTGTGGATAGAGTAAAAATTCTGTTTAGCATAAATTAAACAGGACAGCAAACCAATCAATTGAAGTGGGGCAATCTGTTTGCCACAGGTTTCCAAAGGAACCTTGCAAATAAATAAATTGCATGATAAGCAGGCAGGGAAATATTGCTGGTCTAAGCTTTCACAAGCAATATTTCCATTCTGTATAGGCCATAAATCTACGGAGACAGACCCCTGTGCTGAACTGAATCGTACCCTAGAAACTTAATGTCAAAATATTAGCATAAACATTTACAGCATTTGTGAACTTGACATTTTGGTGCTAAATTCAAACTATTTTACATTACATTAGTAACACCATGTTTGTGAATAAGGCTCCGAATATTGGAAAACAAAATGAAACAGAACAAATATCGCTTAACCTGCATGTACCCGTTACGTCACTGACTGTGTAAGACCAATAATATATTACTGTAAGAAAATAACAAATAGCTGAAAAGTAATATGCTGTGGCAGAAAGAAGAAGCATGACAGGCTTTGTGCATGTGCTGTCTCACCCCAGTAAGAGAGTGCCAGCCACCAGTTCAACTATAAAACACAAAAACACAAATGCTACTAACACTTTGGAAATGCACGACTGTCAGCGGAGCCAGTCATGAGAACTGTGCATGGAGTGATTGTACAGAGAATAGTGCAGAAAAATCCTAAAAGATTTTGTTGCTTTCACTTAGGCACCTTGTCCGTCATTCCTCCTGTAGCTGGCCGCAGTTACATATACTGGTCTGATTAGTCTAGCGGATGGGAGCGCTGCCTTCATTCCCATACAGATGTTAAACCATCTTACACACAAAAAAAAATAATAATCTCAGACAGGCATTTGGTCCTCTGCAGAACTGAATCTGTATGCCTCTAGCTTGTATTGGTACCAAAGAGCTCAGTCCAGACTAAAGTTAAATGTATGCCCTGCAGAAGCATTTGCACTTTTACCAATGAAAAGGGAAATAAAAAGTGCATCTATAATTTTTAAAAATGTATACTTGAAAACTTAGTGTACCAAGTAAAAGTTCTGTTACAAAGGTTTATTGCATTAAACTTCTGTTTTCTTATGTTTAATATGACCTATGTAGCTGGAAAAAAAAAATGCATTTAATGTATTCCAGAAACCAAATGCACAGATCTGTGTTTTCATTTTAATACTGACAAGAAAAAAAAGCTGGTCTGTGTATTTCACGGCATTGAAGTCAATGTGCTGTTCCCTGGGATTGCTCAGGCCATACGTATCCGTAGTGGTTTTCAATCTTAGGACAAACACTGCGCCCTTTTGCTTGTTAAAAGTGGTTTAAGGTCATGAAGATTTAATTACGTTTAAGTTTTCGATGCAGGGCTATTTTTGTCACCATCTTTGTAATCCTTCATTAGTGACGTGAATACCTAAAAACACAAAAACAGAGTTCAGACCAGAAACAATACACCTAGACACTGTAATATGACAATCTGCAGTCAGTTCTAGAACAGAGATTTTTTTTTCAAAATGTGCGGTGACATCATTGGTCCATTCTGTATAACTAGAGATTGATGACTATTACAAATCTTATTTTCCAAAAATATAACTAAATGTAAAAAACCAACAGCTTGTCCAGTTACTATATTGCATTAAATATAAATTTCTTTGCTTTCTGAGTTGTCCTTTGTTTTGAAGTAAAGGGAAGGGGTGGATAACAACATGTAGCCAATCAACCCAATGTAAGGAGATGAGTGCACTGATATCGTGTCTGGCAGTGATCTGTCCAATCGTGTGATTATGCTAGTGATCACGTCTGTTATGTGACTGGGATACTTATGTGAGCAGAAAAAAGGTGGCAAGCAGGGTAGTACTACAAATAGTGTTCCAGACAATACAAAATAATGAGACTTCTAGCAAACTGGTGCAGTAAAACGGCATGGGCGAAAATGGATTAAAAAATGGGCAAAAACGCTCGCTATTGAATGCACGGACGTCGAATTAGTGCCAATTTTCTGTCTGAAAATTCGCCACTAATTGAATATACACCTATGTCAGCTTAGAACTGGGAATCCAATGTTTGCTCATTCTATTTGACTGTACACAGCAAGAAAAAAAAAAAAGGGTGAATAGTAAAAGGAATAAAAATAAAAACCAAAACAATTGCGAATGCTAAAGAACTGAAAAACAAAAACCACTAGTATTACATTTTTTAAGAATGGGTGTACATTAATAATCCACTGCAGTGGGGTCTAACCCTAATTGTGTAACATAACTCATTTTCTGTGTCCGCATGGCACAGGGCACTCACTAATCAGACGACACGGACAGCTGGCTAACCACAGCATAGGAAGTCTGTGCCTGCTATTTGTAAAAGCCATTTAGAAACATTGCTGACAATATGCAAAAGACACTAAATATATTTATCATCAAAAGGTCTATATACAGTACCCCAGTTCGTTAACATTGGTTGATGCTTTTAATAGCAATGGGTCAGAAGAAAATTCTGGTTGAACTATTACTAATCATAAGTTTATCTGCTCCAGCCCGATGCACAGGTACAGAAATGTACTGTACCCAACATTTTACTAAATCATTTCCTTGCTTATAAGAAAACCAAAGGGCACATAATGTAAACTAATGAAATAAACATACATCTGAAGCGCATGTTTACGGAAATAGAATATCAAATAAATGTCTGATTTAAATAAGATTTTACTCACTGGTAAATCTATTTCTCGTAGTCCGTAGTGGATGCTGGGGACTCCGTAAGGACCATGGGGAATGGCGGCTCAGCAGGAGACTGGGCACAGCTAAGAAAGATTTAGGACTACCTGGTGTTCACTGGCTCCTCCCACTATGACCCTCCTCCAGACCTCAGTTAGGATACTGTGCCCGGAAGAGCTGACACAATAAGGAAGGATTTTGAATCCCGGGTAAGACTCATACCAGCCACACCAATCACACCGTATAACTCGTGATATTAATACCCAGTTAACAGTATGAACATAACAGAGCCTCTCAACAGATGGCTCAACAATAACCCTTTTAGTTAATAACTATATACAAGTATTGCAGACAGTCCGCACTTGGGACGGGCGCCCAGCATCCACTACGGACTACGAGAAATAGATTTACCGGTGAGTAAAATCTTATTTTCTCTGACGTCCTAGTGGATGCTGGGGACTCCGTAAGGACCATGGGGATTATACCAAAGCTCCCAAACGGGCGGGAGAGTGCGGATGACTCTGCAGCACCGAATGAGAGAACTCAAGGTCCTCCTCAGCCAGGGTATCAAATTTGTAGAATTTTGCAAACGTGTTTGCCCCTGACCAAGTAGCAGCTCGGCAAAGTTGTAAAGCCGAGACCCCTCGGGCAGCCGCCCAAGAAGAGCCCACTTTCCTCGTGGAATGGGCTTTTACAGATTTAGGGTGCGGCAGTCCAGCCGCAGAATGTGCAAGTTGAATCGTGCTACAGATCCACCGAGCAATCGTCTGCTTAGAAGCAGGAGCACCCAGCTTGTTGGGTGCATACAGGATAAATAGCGAGTCAGTCTTCCTGACTCCAGCTGTCCTGGAAACATATACTTTTCAGGGCCCTGACTACGTCCAGTAACTTGGAATCCTCCAAGTCCCAAGTAGCCGCAGGCACCACAATAGGTTGGTTCACATGAAAAACTGATACCACCTTAGGAAGGAATTGGGAACGAGTCCTCAATTTCGCCTTTCCCATATAAAATACAGATAAGGGCTTTTGTCAATTCTGATACACGCCTGGCCGACGCCAAGGCCCACAGAATGACCACTTTCCACGTGAGGTATTATAGCTCCACGGATTTAAGTGGCTCAACCCAATGCGACTTCAGGAAATCCAACACCACGTTGAGATCCCACGGTGCCACTGGAGGCACAAACGGGGGCTGACTATGCAGCCCTCCCTTAACAAAAGTCTGAACTTCAGGCAGTGAAGCCAGTTCCATTTTGGAAGAAAATCGATAGAGCCGAAATCTGGACCTTAATGGAACCCAATTGTAGGCCCATAGTCACCTCTGACTGTAGGAAGTGCAGAAATCGACCTAGCTGAAATTTCTCCTTTGGGTCCTTCCTGGCCTCACAGTACGCAACATATTTCCGCCATATGCGGTGATAATGGTTAGCGTTCACTTCTTTCCTAGCTTTAAATAGCGTAGGGATAACTTCCTCCGGAATTCCCTTTTCCTTCAGGATCCGGCGTTCAACCGCCATGCCGTCCAACGCAGCCGCGGTACGTCTTGGAACAGACAGGCCCCCTGTCTGAGCGGCAGAGGCCATGGGTCCTCTGAGATCATTTCTTGGAGTTCTGGTTACCAAGCTCTTCTTGGCCCACCCGGAACAATGAGTATAGTTCTTACTCCTCTCCTTATTATTATTCTCATTACCCTGGGTAAGAGAGGCAGAGAAGGGAACACATACACCGACTGGTACACCCACGGTGTTACCAGAGCGTCCACAGCTATCGGCTGAGGGTCCTTGACCTGGTGCAATATCTTTGTAACTTTTAGTTGAGGCGGGACGCCATCATGTCCACCTGTGGCCTTTCCCAACGGTGTACAATCATTTGGAAGACTTCTGGATGAAGTCCCCACTCTCCCGGGTGGAGGTCGTGTCTTCTGAGAAAGTCTGCTTCTCAGTTGTCCACTCCGGGAATGAACACTGCTGACAGTGCTAACACATGATTTTCCACCCATCGGAGAATCCTTGTGGCTTCTGCCATCGCCATCCTGCTTCTTGTGCCGCCCTGTCGTTTACATGAGCGACCGCCGTGATGTTGTCTGACTGGATCAGCACCGGCCGGTGTTGAAGCAGGGGTCTAGCCTGACTTAGGGCATTGTAAATGGCCCTTAGTTCCAGAATATTTATGTGTAGGGAAGTCTCCTGACTTTTCCATAGCCTTGGAAGTTTCTTCCCTGTGTGACTGCCCCCCAGCGTCGAAGGCTGGCATCCGTGGTCACCAGGACCCAGTCCTGTATGCCGAATCTGCGGCCCCCTAGAAGATGAGCACTCTGCAGCCACCACAACAGCGACACCCTGGCCCTTGGAGACAGGGTTATCCGCCGATGCATCTGAAGATGCGACCCGGACCACATGTCCAACAGATCCCACTGGAAAATCCTTGTATGGGACCTGGCGAATGGAATTTCTTCGTAAGAAGCTACCATCCTTCCCAGGGCTCGCGTGCATTGATGCACCGACACCTGTATACTTATTAGGAGGTCTCTGTCTAGAGACGACAACTCCTTGAACTTCTCCTCCGGGAGAAACCCTTTTTATCCTGTTCTGTGTCCAGAACCATACTCAGGAACAGTAGACGCGTCGTAGGAACCAGCTGCGACTTTGGATATTCAGAATCCAGCCGTGCTGTTGTAGCACTTCCCGAGATAGTGCTACTCCGCCGAACAACTGCTCCCTGGACCTCGCCTTTATAAGGAGATAGTCCAAGTACGGGATAATTATTTCAGCCATTACCTTGGTAAATACCTCGGTGCCGGGGACAGACCAACGGCAACGTCTGGAATTGGTAATGACAATCCTGTACCACAATTTTGAGGTACTCCTGGTGAAGAGGGTAAATAGGGACATGCAGGTAAGCATCCTTTATGTCCAGTGATACCATGAAATTCTCCAGGCTTGCAATAATCGCCCTGAGCGATTCCATTTCGAACTTGAACCTTCGTATATAAGTGTTCAAGGCTTTCAATTTTAGAATGGGTCTCACCGAACCGTCTGGTTTCGGTACCACAACATTTTGGAATAGTAACCCCGGCCTTGTTGAAGGAGGGGTACCTTGATTTCACCTGCTGGAAGTGCAGCTTGTGAATTGCCGCCAGTACTACCTTTCTCCGAGGGCAGCAGGCAAGGCTGAGGTGAGGTAACGGCGAGGGGGAGTCGCCTCGAACTCCAGCCTGTATCCCTGTGATACTATTTGCAGAACCTAGGGATCCACCTGTGGGCAAACCCACTGGTCCCTGAAGTTCCCGAGACGCGCCCCTACCGCACCTGTCTCCACCTGTGGAGCCCCAACGTCAAACGGTGGACTCAGAGGAAGCGGGGGAAGATTTTTGATCCTGGTGCAGCTTTTTCCTTCTTCCCTTGTCTCTGTGCAGAAAGGAAGAGCCTTTGACCCGCTTGCTTTTCTGAAGCCGAAAGGACTGTACCTGAAAATACGGTGCTTTCTTAGGCTGTGAGGAAACCTGAGGTAAAATTTTTTTCTTCCCAGCTGTTGCTGTGGATACGAGGTCCCAGAGACCATCCCCAAACAATTCCTCACCCTTATAAGGCAGAATCTCCATGTGCCTTTTATAGGCAGCATCACCTGTCCACTGCCGGGTTTCTAATACCCTCCTGGCAGAATGGACATTGCATTTATTCTGGATGCCAGCCGGCAAATATCCCTCTGTGCATCCTTTATATATAAGACGACGTCTTTAATATGCTCTATGTTAGCAAACTATTATCCCTGTCTTAGAGTATTAATATTATCTGACAGGGTATCAGACCACGCTGCAGCAGCACTATTTATGCTGAGGCAATTGCAGGTCTCAGTATATAACCTGAGTGTGTATATACAGACTTCAGGATAGCCTCCTGTTTTTTTTATCAGCAGGCTCCTTCAAGGTGGCCGTATCCTAAGACGGCAGTGCCACCTTTTTTGACAAACGTGTGAGCGCCTTATCCACCCTAAGGGATATCTCCCAACGTGACCTATCCTCTGGCGGGAAAGGGTACGCCATCAGTAACTTTTTAGAAATTACCAGTTTCTTACTGGGGGAACCCACGCTACTTTACACACTTCATTCATTCATCTGATGGGGGAACAAAACACTGGCTGCTTTTTCTCCCCAAAAATAAAACCCCTTTTATGTGGTACTTGGGTTCATGTCAGAAATGCGTAACACATTTTTCATTGCCGAGATCATGTAACGGATGTTCCTAGTGGATTGTGTATATGTCTCAACCTCGTCGACACTGGAGTCAGACTCCGTGTCGACATCTGTGTCTGCCATCTGAGGTAACGGGCGCTTTTTTGAGCCCCTGATGGCCTTTGAGACGCCTGGGCAGGCGCGGGCTGAGAAGCCGGCTGTCCCACAGCTGTTTTACGTCATCCAGCCTTGTAAGGAGTTGACATTGTCGGTTAATACCTTCCACCTATCCATCCACTCTGGTGTCGGCCCCACAGGGGACGACATCCCATTTATCAGCCTCTGCTCCACCTCCACGTAACCTTCCTCATCCCACATGTCGACACAGCCGTACCGACACACAGCACACACACAGGGAATGCTCTGACTGAGGACAGGACCCCACAAAGTCCTTTGGGGAGACAGAGAGAGAGTATGCCAGCACACACCAGAGCGCTATATAATGCAGGGATTAACACTATAACTGAGTGATTTCCCCCCCAATAGTTGCTTGTATAAACAATATTGCGCCTAAATTTAGTGCCACCCCCTCTCTTTTTAACCCTTTGAGCCTGAAAACTACAGGGGAGAGCCTGGGGAGCTGTCTTCCAGCTGCACTGTGAAGAGAAAATGGCGCCAGTGTGCTGAGGGAGATAGCTCCGCCCCTTTTTCGCTGACTTTTCTCACGCTTTTTTATGGATTCTGGCAGGGGTATTTATCACATATATAGCCTCTGGGGCTATATATTGTGATATATTTGCCAGCCAAGGTGTTTTTATTGCTGCTCAGGGCGCCCCCCCCCAGCGCCCTGCACCCTCAGTGACCGGAGTGTGAAGTGTGTATGAGGAGCAATGGCACACAGCTGCAGTGCTGTGCGCTACCTTGGTGAAGACTGATGTCTTCTGCCGCCGATTTTCCGGACTCTTCTTGCTTCTGGCTCTGTAAGGGGGCCGGCGGCGCGGCTCTGGGACCGAACATCAATGGCCGGTTCCATGCGGTCGATCCCTCTGGAGCTAATGGTGTCCAGTAGCCTAAGAAGCCCAAGCTACCACCAGTTAGGTAGGTTCGCTTCTTCTCCCCTTAGTCCCTCGCTGCAGTGAGTCTGTTGCCAGCAGATCTCACTGTAAAATAAAAAACCTAAAATATACTTTCTCTCTAGGAGCTCAGGAGAGCCCCTAGTGTGCATCCAGCTCAGTCGGGCACAGGATTCTAACTGAGGTCTGGAGGAGGGTCATAGTGGGAGGAGCCAGTGCACACCAGGTAGTCCTAAATCTTTCTTAGCTGTGCCCAGTCTCCTGCGGAGCCGCTATTCCCCATGGTCCTTACGGAGTCCCCAGCATCCACTAGGACGTCAGAGAAATTACATTAACACAATTCTAAAGAATTCCTAATTCCAATGACATCAATGGGGACTCCCCCACGTCAGGACCCAGACATCCTGTTACATGCAAACTTAATGGACTGGAACATAGGAAAGCCCAGTATAATTCAGTATAATGACTGACCCCACTCAAGTGTGTATAGGGTAAAATAACCTTTCAACAACCCATCTTCACATTTACATCAATGTAACATGCACTACTAAATCATTATTTCATGGACAAGTAAGGCTGAAAGAAAACTATTTAAAAGTAAAAACACCAGGTGCTCTCACTGACTTGTGTCCATTTCTTATTACTGTTTTGCATCTGAATAGCGGCTATGCAGCTGAAAAGCTTCTCAGATGTGATGTTGTCAGGCAGTTTTGTCAGGAACTGTGCTATGTGAATAAAGTCCATCTGTAACAGGATCTCTTCATAGAGGCGCAGGATTCCTAGAGCCGTCCTAAACAGAAACTCTTCTCCGTCCCTGCAGAACACATCCCACACTCGGCAGGCAAGATCAAGTGGCAGTGATTTGCTGTACAAGGTGAATATCCTGTCGGCAAGACACAGAAGCTTTGTTGAAATTTGTACATTTCACCAAAACACTAACAAGCGTCATAGTTGTCAGCAGCCAGAAAGAGAGTCGGACCAATCAGGAAGGAGCCTCATACTGGCCATAATACAGTCGTATTGTATCTGTATGGGGGAAGGGGTAAACTGCTGCATGGTTTATCCATTCAAATGGAGTAAGCAATGAATGGATACATCAGTTATGCTACCTTCTACGCACGAAAACTGGTCACCAGCCGGTTATGCCATGGGCTAGTACATAAATATATAATGCGGCTACTGACCATTCCAGAGAAAAGTGGGGTGCTGATGAAATAATAGTTTCTGTATAATTATATAGAGAAGGGTGGTTTCATTGAGCAGTAAACATACCAGTCTATCAGGTAGAGGTCCGGAGTAAGACTATAGGAATTGAAGTGCAGGAAAAGCTTGGGGAGATTCTCTTCAAAGAATACTTCAAAAGCTGCAAAATATTTCAGCATCTAGAAAGAAAAGCAGGATTAATAAGAAAAGAATAGGGACAGGAGACAGCCAAGTGCCAGGGCGTTCATTTGGGTCTCCAACATGACCTACACTTACACAATTTAATTTCCCAACATTTGGGGGGACATGTACTAAGCAGTGATAAGAGCAGAGAAGTGAGAGAGTGGAAAAGTTGCCCCATCAACCAATCAGCAGCTCTGTACAATTTTATAGTATGCAAATTATAGATGTTACTTCAGTGCTGATTGGTTGCCATGGGCACTTCTCCACTGGCTCACTTCTCCACTCTTATCACTGCTTAGTAAATGTCCTCCTAGAAATGTAGTCCGTGTTATGGAACAGGACCAAATACAAAAAGCTAAAACAAAAAATACTTTACTATTCTTCCCAGCCATATTAAATTAGAAGGCACTTTATGTGGCAGTGTTTTAGAACCATTCCACTAGGGCAGGGGTGGCCAACCAGTCAGTGACAAAGAGCCAAAAAAACCTTGTTAGGTACGTCAAAGAGCCGTCACCGAGCCGATGGCACACATGCAAAAATGGAATGTGGCCTTGTGCCTGCTAGACCATACATTGAAAAATGCAGAACGACATAAAATAATTTTTTTAAAGCCAGATCCATTGAAAAAGCCACTTTCACAAAAAATAACTGAAAAAGCCAGATTCACATAATAAACTTCAGCTCCCACATGTGTCACTCCAGCCAGCTCCCGCATGTGTCACTCCAGCCAAGACCCTGCTGTGTCACTCCAGCCAGGTCTCCCGTGTGTCACTACTGCCAAGACCCTGCTGTGTCACTCCAGCCAGGTCTCCCGTGTGTCACTACTGCCAAGACCCTGCTGTGTCACTCCAGCCAGGTCTCCCGTGTGTCACTACTGCCAAGACCCTGCTGTGTCACTCCAGCCAGCTCCCCCACGTGTCACTCCAGCCAGCTCCCCCATGTGTCACTCCTGCTAGCACCATTAGCACCCTTTGTCACTCCAGCCAGCGCCCCCATGTCACTCCTGCTAGCTCTCCCATGTGTCACTCCAGCCAACACCCTTCTGTAACTCCAGCCAGCTCTTCCATGTGTCACTCCTGCTAGCACCCTCCTATGTCACTCCAGCCAGCTCTCCCATGTGTCACTACTGCCAAGATCCTGCTGTGTCACTCCAGCCAGGTCTCCCATGTGTCACTACTGCCAAGACCCTGCTGTGTCACTCCAGCCAGGTCTCCCATGTGCCACTACTGCCAAGACCCTGCTGTGTCACTCCAGCCAGCTACCCCATGTGTCACTCCAGCCAACACCGTCCCGTCACTCCAGCCAGCTCCCCCATGTGTCACTCCTGCTAGCACCCTCCTATGTCACTCCAGCCAGCTCTCCTATGTGTCACTACTGCCAAGACCCTGCTGTGTCCCTCCAGCCAGCTACCCCATGTGTCACTCCAGCCAACACCGTCCCGTCACTCCAGCCAGCTCCCCCATGTGTCACTCCTGCTAGCACCCTCCTATGTCACTCAAGCCAGCTCTCCCATGTGCCACTACTGCCAAGACCCTGCTGTGTCACTCCAGCCAGCTACCCCATGTGTCACTCCAGCCAACACCGTCCCGTCACTCCAGCCAGCTCCCCCATGTGTCACTCCTGCTAGCACCCTCCTATGTCACTCCAGCCAGCTCTCCCATGTGTCACTACTGCCAAGATCCTGCTGTGTCCCTCCAGCTAGCTCCCCCATGTGTCACTCCTGCTACCACCCTCCTATGTCACTCCAGCCAGCTCTCCTATGTATCACTACTTCCAGCACCCTTCTGCGTCACTCCTGCCAGGACCCTCTCCTGTGTCACTCCAGCCAGGTCTCCCATGTGTCACTACTGCCAAGACCCTGCTGTGTCACTCCAGCCAGCTCCCCCATGTGTCACTCCTACTACCACCCTCCTATGTCACTCCAGCCAGCTCTCCCATGTGTCACTCCTGCTACCACCCTCCTATGTCACTCCAGCCAGCTCCCCCATTTGTCACTACTTCCAGCACCCTCCTGTCACTCCGGCCAGCTCTCCCATGTGTCACTCCTGCTACCACCCGCCTATGTCACTCCAGCCAGCTCTCCCATGTCACTGCTTCCAGGACCCTCCCACGTCACTCCTGCCAGGACCCTCCTGTGTCTCTCCAGCCAGCTGTGCCATGTGTCACTCTAGCCCACCCATCAACTCGTGCTATTGCAGCAGTCCCTAATGTGTCCTCTGTTTGCTTGTGGGTGTCTCACCTCTAGTATCTGACTCCTTCACTTTTCAGTCCCTGTAGTGCTGCTGCGTGTCTGGCTGGAGTGCAACGGTTTCTGTATCTGCTGAGGTCACATGATGTGTTGGAAGACACATTTGAATAAAGAAAGAGCCACAGGTTGGCCACTGCTGCACTAGGGCCTAAGCTATTTAGAGAGGGGTAACATCCCAGTCTAGTAATTATTGCCCTGTATTTTGTATTCTACAACTATAGAACGTAGGTCTTTGTGGGTTTCTTAAATCCATAAATAAAAATGTATGCTATGGAGAATGAGTAAATCAGTAACTTGCGACACTTTACAGATTTGTCTGTGGCTCCAGGTGTGCCAAATAACCCCTCTTAGGGGTAAATTTACTAAGATGGGAGTTCTATTTAAGATGGGATGTTGCCCATAGCAACCAATCATATTCTACTTCTCATTTGTCTAGCACCTTCTAGAAGATAACACCTGGAATCTGAATGGTTGCTATGGGCAACAACTCATCTTAAATAAAACTCCCATCTTAGTAAATTTACCCCTTGGTGTGCCAAGGACCTTGCAGCTTTATTAAAAGATGTGTCTTATCTGCATAGCTAAAAACAGCAAGAGGCAACAAAAGCTACATTACAAGCATACACAGACCACTAGGGCTTGCAATACTTGTATATCTGTGTGACCAAGTCACAAATCTGTGTAAAAAGTGTTCAGATACAAATAGCCGCAGCTCTGCCTCCCACAAAGTTCCATTGTGCTGAATCTGTGACTTTCAGCATGTGTTGTACTAAATCCTTGGGAAAAAAAAAAAGTCAAACCCTAGCGTCTCTGGTACACTGTGCGCAGTATGCAGCTACGATGCAACAAAGACACAAAGGGGTATCCAGCTAGCAAATCTGCGTATCACATGTATTTCCCCCCCCAAAAAAAACTATCCAATTTGGTCGCCAGCTACCAGTGTCTGAGCGTCTCAGTTGTACCAGACTTCTTGCACCACATGTGATCCGCATAAAGGCAAAGTTATAAAGGTACAGTAGTTTGTAATGTATAATACACTCAAAACACATGGGGACATTCTCTAAATATGGCATTTGTAAACAGTGGTCTAAAAATGATGTTCACGGTACTTTATATTCCAAACAGAAAGCGATACATTGAACACCAACACCATCTTCTATTACGGCATGGTGGGGAGTGATTTCAGACACACCAATAAAACACTACACTTTTCACAATTGTTGCAACTGGTGTTAAATGTTTTTGACAAAGACTTTAATATGTAAATAATTGTTTATAGAATGATGTTTATAGAATAGGTCCTAATTTATGTTTAGAAGGAATTGCACAGCCACAAGTAGGTCATTAAAATTCTAATGCATCAGGGGGTGTCTATAGGAGATAGACGCCTCCTGTTTGCATTAGCAAGGATCTAAGTGCTGCGTCTGAGGATGCAGCCTCGGATCACCATCAGGACCATCAGTCATGATACATGATGTTGTGGGCACCAGTCAGCCTGTGTAAGCAGAAGTTTACTCAGGTTGACCGTCTCATCCGGACACCTGGGTCAAAGAAGTCTGCGTCTGACAAGGCAGCCCCTGGACCAGTCACGCCTCCAAAATAAGGGGTTCCCGTTTTTATAGGTTTTGGGTGCTGCCCCCCAAATGCCACAGCATGTCCATCATGCTGCGCCTGACAGGGGGCTGCAAATGATATCGCAAGACCCGTTCTGTACATGTGCAGACTCCCAGGCATGGAATTTGTATGCAGACCATCGGGTTTGTGTACAAATATGAATAAGGCCCATAGTGTAAGAGAATTTGCTTGAAAGATAGTCAAGTCTATTTCTACATATTGCTAGAATACTGTACAGACAGAATGTATAAGCAATAACAAATTCTGCTTTGAAAATACATTCCAACATTTGACTTTTAGAACAATTTACAATAAAAATGTATTATCGGTAACAGGGTACTTTTTCCGCAGTGTCAGATGACTGTTGTGGTATGCCATCCTCTCTGCAATTTACAATGTCCACATAAAAAGCTCTTTATGGACACTGCCAACTCAGGAAGCCAAAAGGTCCGCTATGAAGAATGGCTCTGAGTCAGTACCACAACACGGAGATATTAGGATGGCGTACCATGCTGTGATCTACCCGGAAGAAGGCCAGCTGGCAAGGCTTGTTCAGAAGATTTGCAAACGCTATGAATGCATCAGCTTCTTCTAAATTGAGAATGAGCACTGCTGCAATGAAGGACATCCCTTGGACCTGCACAGGAGTAGAGGGAATCGGAAGAACAGAAGTGGTTTATTATGCATCACTATATTCATGCATGCACAGGGTTACAGCTGTTGAATGATTATGTAATTGCTGCCAATTGATAAAACTATAGCTAGACTCTAGTGCAACGTCACATGATACAGTCCAAATCTATAGTCACACAAAAAGCAATACATTTCTTAAAGTACTCCGGAATAGGACATGTAAAATGCTAACAAATCTCTATCAATGGACAGGAAAAACACTACAGAGAATAAATGAGTGAGTTCTATCTGCAAGAGAGCATTAACGTTTGAAAACCTGAGGTCTTCATGGAATACTGGGGCAGATGTATTAAGCCTGGAGTAGTGATCAAGTATTGATAAAGCAGTGATAAGTGGAAGGTGATAACACAGCAGCCAATCATTATGGGTTTGAAAAATGACAGGAGATAATTGGCGTTTTTTTTTAAAGCTGCTGCTCTGTGACAAATTGCATAGAGAAATGATCTGCCGTTACATATTTCAAGTAGAAATTAGCTGCTCCAGCAACTGCGTTTTTCCCAGAAAATGTTCATAGATCTGGTAATAATCGTGTGATCCCATTGGGGATTCAGAACCACAGAAGCAGAAGTTTGGTTTTTTGAATTGAATGCAGTTTAAACGGTAATCTGTGGAAACTGCACTTTGTTTACAAAAGGTGATATTTACTCTCGTCTTTCTACAGCCTATAGTACTTACTCCTGTCGTCAATTTCTATGTGAAAAAGCTAATCCGTGTTGTAAGTATTTTCAGTCAAGGGCTCCTCATTTTTAAAACACAGTTCTATAAAAACTATTGGTTGAGCAATTCATCTGTCCAAACACTAAAATAAGCAATATACCTTACTTTCAGATAATGACAGAGTTACTAATATTTGGTTGTGAAAAGTTTTACTTCCCAGTATTTGCTCTTATGTTTTAAACAGTAGTCCGATAATGTAAAATATGCACGTCTTATTGATAATCTACATATAACATTCACCTCCATGTACTGTATTCACTTATAAATAAGGGAGTTGCAATTCAGAATGTATACATACATCTATCTATTGTACCTTCTTACACAAGATCTGCTTTAATAATAAATGTAGAACCATTCATTTAGGCTATTTCACCCCCCAAGGGAAACAAAACAAAAACAAATTAATATGTTCAAACACATACTACAGAGGAGTGGTTCCCAAACTTTTTCAAATCACGGCACCCTATAGTATCAGAATAATAGGATATGCCTCACCCACCTTTACTGTTAACATTGTGTGCATGTGTGTGTGGTGGGGCAGACTGCTCAGTTACCATGGCAGGTAATTAATACCACCTTCCCCCTCGGTTTTAGTATGAAATACCTACAATCAAAATCCCGACAGTCAAAATCCCGACCAAGGTCAAAATACCAACATTTAAAATACAGACAAGGACAAAATACTGACATTAAGGGGGAGATTCAAATGTTTGAAAAGTTGGTTGGGTGTCTGTTTTTTTCCTGTCTATTAGATAGGAAAAAACAGACTCCCAACTTACTTTTCAAACATTTGAATCTCCCCCTAAAAATATCAACAGGTCAAAAAGTCAGCAAGTTTTTTTTGGTGTGTATGTTGACATAGGTCACATGGACACCATATAAGTGTACTGCTGCGCTCGCCATGCTTCGGGCACGGTGCCTCGCTGTGCCCGGCACACTATTATATTCCCCCACCAAGTCCACTGGGATGGTCAAGTATGAACAAGTCGGTTTCAGTGATAAAATCATGAAAAACGCATGTCGAACTTTTGACCTGTTCACATTTTAAATGTCAATATTTTGACCTTGTCTGTATTTTAAATGTCTGTATTTTTACCGTGGTCGGGATTTTGACCGTCGGTCAATGGTTGTCGGGATTTTGACAGTCAGGATTTTGATTGTAGGTAAATTGACCGCATCCCACTCCCTCATGGCACAGCTGCATGCAAGATATACTCTAATAATAATAATAATAATAATAATTATTATTATTATTATAATAACAATAGTCTAATTGTAATGTTTTGCAACTATGAGGGCTACAATTTAATTGTACATGGAAGGAAGAATGCTAAAACAAAAGATTTATTCTGGCACTTTAAACAGACACCAGATAACAAAATGAATACACAATAACAAGGCACAGCACAATCGGAAATTGCTCAACTTACATAGCCAACATCTGGTCTGTAGCATGTGTATGCCCCCAGCACGCTGTGCAGCAAGTCATGATAGGGCCCCCCCTGCAACAGATTAACAGCAGTTTATCAGTGTGCGTGTGCCAATTTGATTTCTTACGATTAAAACTGAAGACTTCTGTGGTAGTAAACTCCGCTATTAGAAATAAACCTGACCAGTTAAATACTTTATACATAAGAGATTATTCTGAAAACACCAATCTCCCCAGATGTTTTACATTTCCCTCTTTGGATGGGTGTGTATGCGTGTGTAAGCAGAAATGGTTCGGATCTCTGTGCCTCAATACGGTGCTCTACATGGACTTGCTGACAGTGTGTGTTAATAAAACATGGTCAGCAATCACTAAAACAGCAGGAAGCTGTACAATGCAGCCGATCCAATACAGAGCTAAGCAGTGAAGTATATGTAATTAATGCAATAAGACAGGAATAAAATATATAAAGAAAATGACAAATGGTAAACTGAAAAGTTCACAAATACATGTATGAAAAAAGTTAGTATTTCAGTAGCAATATAGTAATAAAATAAAGAGATAACCCACATAAGTGTTTTTCCCACTGGCCTACACATAACACTGTGGAATACTTTCCTAGCTCATTTGTTACATTGTGAGGATAGAGGGGGGAATCATGACACATCAAGTTTGTTGCAGTGGAAATATAAATAACACTTAAATGGCAATCTGAATGATTCCTCAGATCGAACACAATGGTGCCACATGATAGTTCTAGATACGATGTCTTGGAATAAAAGGCATCCTGTCCTTTTTTTAAGTTGATGAACTGGCCACACGTACAGGCCTGTTTATGTCCTAGCAGATCTGCCTTGGAACATGAAATTGTAACTGTGGTCACTATCCTCCTGAAAACATGTGATGCAGCACTCTATACAAAAGGCGTCCCTACTCGGCAATGTAACGTAGTGTTTCATATGGGATTGGTATGGGATCCTGGCGGTCAGGAGGCCGATGCCGGAGTCCCGACCTCGAGCGATGTGTAATCCCTTGCGGGCTCGCTGCGCTCGCCACGCATTGGGCCCTTTGGCGACCAAAACTATTATATTCCCCCTTGGAGGGTGAATTCCGGGATTGTGTCAGTATTTCGACTGCCGGCATTTCGCTGGGTGTCAGGAATCCAGTGTCTGTATCCTGAGCGTCGGTATCCTGAGCACCGGGATGTTAACCACATATCATTTCATATACTGTATAGCCTCTTGAATATTGAATGCAATTTTTTTTTTACTAAGGAAATTTTTTTATTAAGATTAAACTGTTGCTTTAAAAATCATGCTAATCATACTTTACTTAAGATACTACAGCAAAACATCCTGAATCATCACTAAAGAATGAAAAGAGCCTGGAACAGCAGGAGAAAGACCATGCTAAGGTGCCTATTCACCATCGGGGCCAGAGGCAGTTGTCCCCACGATCAGTAACACTGCTACAGAAGTATCAGTGATACCAGCGACAACTCCTCCGACTGCGCTTGTATGACCTGAGGTCACGCACAGTCAAAGGTTGCACATCTAAGATGCAGCAGAGATCCCTCTTTACAACTCCCGGACCCCATTCCCATAGGAAAAAGCGGGGCTCCGGGAACCAGCAGCGCCTGAAGCTGGGTTTGGATCTCGCATGCAAACTTCGAAATGCTGAATACTGGAGGGCCCCTAATAATGAATGGGCCGTTGCAACATAAAAATGCATAGACTAACATGTGCACAGGCCCATTAGAAATAGAACCCATAAAGTGTAATTTCAATGTAAATAATAGTTCTGGTAAAGAGTTATGGTAAAACCTACCTTTGTTAACTCTTTCTTTGAGGTCCATGGGATTCACAGGGTTAACCTTGGGTATGATCTGGGGGGACACCAAGACTGGCACTGAACAATACAGTTTTGTTAGCCCTCCCAGGGTGCACTGGGCTCCTCTCCCCTCATACCTCGCCCCAGGCACTTCAGTTTAGATAACGAGCCCAAAGTAGGAGCTAGAGAGAGTAGAGAAGGAAAAATGGGACACAGAAAATCAGAGAAGGGAACTGGTGACCGTAAAGGCAACCCATTGAACCATAGTGCGCCCTGTGGATCCCTTGGACCTCGAAGAAAAAGAGTTAACGAGTGGTAAATTTTACAATAACTCTTTCTTTTTCGGGGTCCATGGTCTCCACAGGGAATACCTTGCGATGTTCCAAAGCAGTTAGGGAGGGAACACTCCTAAGCTGAAAGGAGGACTTGGCGGTCAAAGGTTGCATCCTGAGAGGCAAACATATCAAAGGCATAAAACCTAAGAAACGTGTGGGAAGAAGCCCACGTAGCAGCCTTGCATAATTGTTCAGCAGATGCTCCACGTCGTGCTCCCCCCATAGGACCCACAGAGCGAGTAGAGCGAGAAGAGACTATACTTGGAACAGGAAGATCAGCATCCATGTAAGCCTGTGAGATGGTCATGCGAAGCCAACGTGACAAGGGGGTTATTCCGACCCATTCGCTCGCTGCTGTTTGTCGCAGTGGTGCGAATGGGTCGGTTCTGCGCATGCGCTGCAGCCACATTGCGCAGGCGTGTCGATGCTCGGCGATGGCCGGCGATGCTGCGAACGACAAAAGCGGTCACAGCGGTGACCGCTAGAAGATTGACAGGAGGAAGGCATTCCAGAGCGTCAACTGACCGTTTTCCGGGAGTGGTTCAGCGAACGCAGGCGTGTCCAGGCGTTTGGAGGGCGGATGTCTGACGTTAATTCTGGGACCTGCATCGCTGGAACGATCGCACAGGGTAAGTAACTCTTACCCTGGTCTTCTTTTACAGGAAACTTTTTTTGCATAGCAGGGCTGCACAAGCATTCGCAGCCCTGCTATGCAGATATACACTCCCCCATAGGCAGCGTCTAGTTGATCGCACGGGCATCAAAAAGTTGCTACATGCGATCAACTCAAAATGACCCCCAATGTTTGTTTACTAGCAGGCCAGCCTCGTTTGTGGAATTCATAGAGGATGAATAAGGTATAATTTCCTAACAGAACTAGTATGTTCCACGTAGATCATGAGAGCTCGGACCATGTCTAACGAGGCTTTCTCTGGAGAAAAACCAGGTTCCTGGAAGGCCGGCACCACAATCGGTTCGTTGATAAGAAATGAAGACACTACCTTAGGTAGGTACCCCCATGTCTAGGCCGAAGGACTGTCCGGTCCTGGTGGATTATCAGAAAGAGGGAATCTTAGCGGTCAGCCACTTGTGGTCTACCCTTTCCAATGGTTCAAATGGACTCCGTTGTAAGGCCCGAAGAACCAATGATAAGGAGCGACCGGAGGAACAATTGAAGGCTGTATTCGGAGTACCCCCTGAAGGACAGTACGCACATCTGGCAAAGGAGCCAATCCCTTCCAGAACCAGACGGACAAAGCTAAGACCCGGACCTCCAGTGAAGCCAGGTGAGGCCTGCCTGTAAAAAGGCTAACAGCCTAGGGATCTGGGGAACTTTAGGGTCGTAATGACAATGAGCACATCACTGAAAATAGGAGTGCCAAATCCGGTGATATATGCAAGCTGAGGGTGGTTTCCTAGCCCAAAGCATAGTTTGATCTACCGCACTGGAGAAGCCTTTCTCCCTTAGGAGGGTGTCTCAAGAGCCACATCATCTAAGACAGGCAAGGTAGGTCCGGATGAAGGCAGGGCCTTTAGGAGAGCAGGTCTGGACGAAGAGGCTGCGGGAAGGGCTTGTCTATGGAGAGAGCTAGTAGATTTGTGAACCAATGGCGTCTGGGCCATGGTGGAGCTACCAGTATGATCGTGCCGCAGTCCTCTTTGATCTTCCGAAGTACCCTGGGAAGGAGAGACACTGGAGGAGAAAGATAGGCCAGATGGAAGTCACAGGGGACTGTGAATGTGTCCACAAAGCTCACTCCTGGATCACGTGTCCTGGGTGTAGAGACCATTCCCTGTCGTGAATATCCTGTCGACTGAGAAAGTCTGCTTTCCAGTTGAGGATTCCAGACAAGAATCTGAGTTATCTCCTGCATCGCTGCCACACTTCGAGTGCCGCCCAGTCATTTTATATAGGCCACTGCCGTGGCATTGTCGGACTGTATTTGGACCGGAGAACCCTGCAGAAGGGCCTGAGCCATCTGAAGGACCTGGTAAACCGCTCGAAGTTTCAGGACGTTGATTGGGAGATCCCTTTCCGTAAGAGACCAGCGGCCCTGAAAGGAGCGACTGGCCGTGACAGCTCCCCATCCCCGGAAACTGGGGTCTGTGGTGAGGAGTGTCCAGTGTGGAATCCAGAACGGCCAGCCCTAGTCCAGATTGGCAGTGAGTAGCCACCATGAAAGATGCCAAAGAGACTGGGGCAGAAGCATGGTCTGGGATTTGATCTGTGTTGGTACCTCCATCCATTCGGTGAGTATCAGGCACTGTAGAGGCCTGGAGTGAAATCAGGCATATTTTACCATGTCAAAAACTTGAGACATATGAGCCCAGGGTCTGCATTGCTGAATGAACCGAGATCCGTGGACTGCGCATTAGGTTGCAGATGCGCAACTGCAACATTGCTATATTGTCCTGAGGTAGGAAGATGCGTTGCACTCTGGCATCCAGCAGTACTCCTAGGTGCAGCATCCGCTGAGATGGGATGAGCAAGGACTAGGCTCAATTGATTAGCCATCCATAGTTCTGAAGGAAGGACATAGTCAGCTGTAGGTGACGTTCCAGCACTGCTGGAGACTGCGCTAGTAGAAGGTCGTCTAAATAAGGCAGTATCCCAATTCCCTGCTTATGGGGGCTGTAGATCATCTGAAGGGTAGGGCCTAGAATTGGAAATGCTGTTGCAGGACAGGAAAACAAATGTATAGTTGATGACAGTGTACTATAGGTACACGGATGTATGCATCCTGAATATCCAGGGAGAACTTATCATCTCCAGGGTGCATATCCAAGACAATGGAACGTAGTGTTTCCATACGGAACATGGGTATCTTGAGGTACTTGTTCAGCAGTTTCAGATTTGGACGGAATGACCCATTTGGATAATGACCCCCAACTGTAGTAAGGAGTGTGACTTCAGTGCCTGTGCTTTGACGGGGTCTGTTGATGGAGTGGTAGGGTAGTATTGAGACACCACTTTTATAACCCAGGCATCGGTGGTGACTTGATGCCATGTGTGGGGCGAACTGAAGAAGTTGGCCTCCCACCCTGGGGTCCCCCAGGGGGAGCCCCATCCTGTCAGGCTGAGGGTTGTCCTCCAGCTTGGTAGTTGAACGTCTGGTAGCCGAAACCTGTTTGGTTTTGGTTTTAGAGGTCTTGACAGTGCAAGACACTAGTGTTAAAGTCTGACCTTTGGCTTTGCCCTGCTGATGAACAGACAAAATCAGAGGCCGCATTGAGGATGCTGAAGGCAGGCAAGCTGTCTTAGAGGTTGCCAGTTTCTCTACAATCTTGTCTAGTTCCGGTCCAAACAGGAGCTCTCCTGTGTATGATAAGGCTTCTAGGGCCTTCTTTGTGTATGAATCCACTTTCCACGAGGAAACCGCAATGGAAACAGTTGAAGCCTTAGAGGATAACAGAACTGTGTCCAAAGCTGCCTTACCGATGTAATAGGCTGCATTCCTGATATTCGCAAAAAGAGACAACAGTTCCTAGGTGGGATCAGCCGTGAAAATATGTTCAAGGTGGTCAGCCCAAGTCTCGATGGCCTCAGCCACCCAGCTGTAGCTGGTCTGGCTATCGCTCCTGTAAGGGAGTACAGAGATTTGAGACATGTGTCCAATTGTCTATCCGGCAGTTCCTTAAGAGAGGATGCAGTCGGGATAGGGAGTATGGAACTTTTAATTAAATGTGTCACATTAGCATCCACTGTGGATTGAGTCTCCCACTTTGTACAATCTGCTGTGGGCAACGGGTAAAAGGAGCAGAGCTTTTTCGGAACTGTAAATTTCTTAGTGGGAGATTTCCATGCCTGGTTCATAGCTTTCGAGAAGTGGTCCGAGTGTGGAAACTCAGTTAAAACTACCTTCTGCGCGGGGGATCTTTAGTAGCAGGGGCTTGCTCAACATCTTCCAACTGACGTGAGAATTTGACCGCCCTATTTAATGCAGCCACATGAAATTTAGGTGAGGCATTCTCATCCCCTGAGGGGAATCAGCATCTGAAACCTCAGCACGATCAGCAGTAACTGACGATTCGTCTGAATCATAGAAGGGAGCAGACTGAGGAAGGCACAGCATGCTTAGATGTACAGGGTGCAGGCAATGTACCCTGACCCTGCACCATGCTCTGAAATGCAGCAGAGGAAGCAGCTAAACTCTGAATAGAGGTAGAGGATGAGGTAGAGGTTGAATCCAGAGGTAGAGAATGAGGGATGGGTGGAGCTGCAACGTCCTAATAAACAGGCTGTAATGGGTGTTGGAATCGAATAGGGGGAGTCATTGAGGGCTGCAGTGGTTGCATTATCCCCATAGGGACAGCTATGGGTAGGGCAGCAATGTTGTCATCGATTTCTTGTCAGCAATGTAGTGAAAGATGCCCATGTGGGTTCCTGCACAAGTGCTGCAGGGGGCTGAGGTGCTGGGATGCGCCAGACAGGCTGTGCACAGACCATCCTGTCACAATTCCTGAGATAAAACCTCCATGTCACAGATTGTACATGCTACCAAGGTAGAAGCCCCTGTCGCTTGGTCTTAGACTACTACACTAGATTTCAAGGGTTATTTAAAGAAACAGGAAGGCAATTACAGAGACCGTGAAGAAACAAAAACATGCAGCAGTACTAGCATAAGTCGCATACAATACGGAGTAAACAATTTAACTGCAATGGGCACTGACATCAACTACCCTGCTCTGTGGAAGAGACTGATAGGATGCAGAGCTTTGCATAACCTGCTGTGTGGTAGAGGTATACAGGGAGAGTCAGCCCACCTTTCCTGGAGACCTTGCAGAGCTCAGATAATGGTTGCCCAGATGAGGATGAGGGAGGAGCAGTCCAGGGAAAGACCGATGGGGAATGGCGCCCTAGGATGGGGGAGGGGCCGCTGGGGAAGCGCTGACCTCCCCTATGCTGAATGTCACCACCGGTTCTCCTGGTCTGCATGTCTCCAGTGCCAGTATACATTAAAGGCCTGGTGGACTGGTGCGGCCGCAGGAAAACTCAATGGTCCGGGAGCACCTCACCACCCGCTGGTCCTCTCCCCAGACCAGTGGTAAATGGACTGCGCTATACGCAGGTCCCGCAAATGGGAACCTGTCTTACCTTTCCCCCAGTGATTCGGTTGCAGTACTGGGTGCCCCTGTGCCTCTGGTAGAAGGTGTCACCAGGGGTCCCGCCGAAATCACCGACACAGTTGTGGTGTCACGGCCGGGTGGGAGTGTTGGAGCATCAGCACTGGCTTCCTCTGGGCTACCAGATGCCGATTGCTCAAAAGAAAAAATACAAATTTAAAAAGCTTGGGCTACAGTGTGCAGTCAATGTTCAGTGTGAAGAGCCTGAGCATGGGGGCGGGGTATGAGGACAGAGGACCCCAGTGCATCCTGGGAGGCTCACAAACCTTTATTGTTCGGTGTCAGTCCTGGTCTCCGCCAGATCATACTCAAAGTTAACCCTGTGGAGACCATGGACCCTGAAGAAGAAAGCAGACTTTTTGGTGATCTTGTAAACTTGCAGAATATATTCTTAACCAAACCACAAATAAAATATTTTCCAATTAATGATTTCTTTACCTTCTGAAAGATATATAGTGATGGGAATGTTCGGGATATGTCTAGTTTAATTAGCTCTAGACTGGCTTCTCTGTCAGCAACCGATACCCCTGTATCTAAATAAACACAGAAAAATAGACACCTGATGGTAATCCATAGATTTAATCAATGCAGATCATTAAAAGCTAAATAAATCAATTCCTACAAGATACTACTCAGAGGGAAAGTGAACTAAAACAGATTGATAGCTCTGCAGCTCAAATAAACTGTAAAGGGGGGTACTCACGGGAGAGATGTGTGCTGAGCGATCTTAACACAGACCGCTCAGCACACATCTCTCACCCCGCTCAGCACAGCGCGATGTGCTGAGCGAGGGGGAAAGCCGACGGGGGGCCGCTCACTTCACACAACGGTGAAGTGAGCGACCCGCTAGATTGAGCCTGCATGCAGCTCAATCTAGCATCGGCGATAGCGATGCACGGGGCCGCGCATCGCTATCGCTGGAGGGCATACACACGGCAGATCCGTGCTTAAAATCTAAGCAATCTAGCAAGATTGCTTAGATTTTAAGCACGGATGTCTCCGTGTGTACCCCCCTTAACACATCTCACTCCTGAGGTCACATTTTTATAGGATGGCACAGTTTCAACAAACCAATATACAAGGAAAAGCATTCTGGGTTGAAAACTGGACCATATTTAATGACATGTATATCTGTACAGCAATAATTCTTCCTAGCCAGATACAAGAGCACTGCACTAGATGGAGGTGTAAAGAGCGAGATACACAGAACGTGCAAGACTCCAACTAGACCACAACAACCACACTCTTCCACAGGGTCATTGTGTTAAGTGAGTTCCATGTATGATCAACTATATACTTGATTTTAGGTTACACAGCAGTCATTTGAATGGCACCAGAAAACCCTTTGCAGAACCCAAGGCAATATTGGAATCGACTAGAAGAAGGAAGACCACCCATCTACTGCTAGCAGTGCATGATCTCAGGTAAATTCCAGCTCTATTACCAGACTGGACAGATAAATAAAAGCCACAGCTATTCTATCATTTACATATGCTTCTCTGTCCGGTATCCAGATGATAGATATACACTGTCCAAATAGACAGTCAATAGGTCGAAATGCATTAGGTCAACACTTTCTGGGGGTTTTCACGTTTTCCAAACATTTACTTGATTTATTATCCATGTGGACTACACTTGGGAATAGTAACCTGTGGCAAACAGTGGTAGCGGAACGAACCACCTGTTGATGGTGGTCACAGAACATGAAATATACAAGATGTGGCAAAAACCCCCAGTGTTGACCATTTTTGTGTCGATCATTGCCATGTTGACTTTTTGACTGTCAACCTCAACCTGTCGATCTTTCATCTGTCGACCACTTTGTGTCGACCTATTGACTATCTACACAGTGCAGATCTTTTATACCATACCCATCTAACTTTAAAAGACCCTTGGGTAAATTTACTAAGATGGAAGTTCTATTTAAGATGGGATGTTGCTCATAGCAACCAATCAGATTCCAGGTATTATCTTCTAGAAGGTGCTAGATAAATGAGAAGCAGAATCTGATTGGTTGCTATAGGCAACATCCCATCTTAAATAGAACTCCCATCTTAGTAAATTTACCCCCATGAGTCCATTTGTAATGTGCGCACAACTGCAGCCCTCCAGTACTGGAACCTGCCTCGTGCACTCTTGTGGAGGTGATCTCAGGCAAAATTAGTATCCAAGGGAAAGGACACTGACCAAGTGCTCAACTATGCAGACACTTTATTTAAACTGTGTCAGCACCTGATTTGACTACATTTAATTTTAGTACCAGATTACTGGATTAAGGTAATCTAACACCTACCTGTTTCACGTCTTTTCCCCCTTGAGTCTATTCGTAGTTGTGATGCACATCTCCTTTTTATCTTGCAATATTTTCACCTCTGCTTCCCCCTTCTGTCAATCGCTCCACTGGCTCCCTGACCTTCTAAGTATTAAATTCAAGCTCTACTTGCTCAGAAGTCCTCAACCACCCCTCCCCTCCATACAGCTCCAGCCTCATTGTCAATGACACTCCTTCCTACCCTCTTCACTATTTCTCATGCCCTACTCCTTCAGACAGTCACCCAACCTTCATCCACGTAAATCTGTCCTTAAAACTTATTGTTTAGGCAAGTCTACCACCACTCCTCCTAACGTTTTGCCTCTACAACACCCAAATGTGCACCCTACTCTTCCTCCTGTGTCCCCCTACAGCCCCTCTAGAATGTAAGCTATTGCAAGCAGGGCCCTTTATAAGCATTGCTACATTATTATGTAATCAGCAGATTTTAATTCTACTTGTAGCTGCATTATGGTATGCTTTGTAATGTTGCTTTGTTCTTCCACTGTGTACGGCACTACAGACCCTTTTTGTGTCTTACAAATAAAACAATAACGACTTAATA
The DNA here is from genome assembly GCF_028390025.1 of Pseudophryne corroboree. Lineage (NCBI taxonomy): Eukaryota > Metazoa > Chordata > Amphibia > Anura > Myobatrachidae > Pseudophryne > Pseudophryne corroboree. The sequence continues at coordinate 617,346,164 of NC_086446.1, forward strand.
AAAATTAAAAAAAAAAAGTTACCTTCAATCTCATTTTCTGAGCTTGTCTCACTGAAACTTTTCCAACGCTCCTTAGCTCTGGATAGGAAGATGTCGTAAAGTTCTGGAAATGTAACACAGGTATTAGTGCAAAGAGGAATAACAGCAGAAACATACATTTGTACCTGTACCCCTACTTCACAGAGCAATAAGTCATATATACAGTATCAGTAAATGTGTTCTGCTCACCAGGTGTGATGTTCAGTTCATTCCCTATAGCCAGGCTCCACACTTTGCCACGTACACTGGGTGGTAATCCCTGCCACCAGAGGTCACGAACTCTTCTCGTACTTCGCCTGGAAATACACATTGATGCTTAATACTCTTGAACTTGAATTCAATCTAATTATGCAGATAAAGCAGATAGTAGAATAGTCCAAACATTTAGATTACCGGCATTATATACAAATCCCATCACACAATTACTGCTCAATTATTATGATTTCTCTTACGTCCTAGAGGATGGATGCTGGGGACTCCGTAAGGACCATGGGGTATAGACGGGCTCCGCAGGAGACATGGGCACTCTAAAGACTTTAGAATGGGTGTGCACTGGCTCCTCCCTCTATACCCCTCCTCCAGACCTCAGTTAGATCCTGTGCCCAGAGGAGATAGGGTGCACTACAGGGAGCTCTCCTGAGTTTCTCTGAAAAAGACTTTTGTTAGGTTTTTTATTTTCAGGGAGCACTGCTGGCAACAGGCTCCCTGCATCGTGGGACTGAGGGGAGAGAAGCAGACCTACTTAAATGATAGGCTCTGCTTCTTAGGCTACTGGACACCATTAGCTCCAGAGGGTCGGAACGCAGGTCTCACCCTCGCCGTTCGTCCCGGAGCCGCGCCGCCGTCCTCCTCACAGGAGGCCAGGTGAGTATTAAGAAGAAAAGAAGACTTCAAAGGCGGCAGAAGACTTCAGATCTTCACTGAGGTAACGCGCAGCGGTAACGCTGCGCGCCATTGCTCCCACACATACACACACAGCGGGCACTGTAAGGGTGCAGGGCGCAGAGGGGGGCGCCCTGGGCAGCAAAATAAGCCTCAAGGGACACTGGCATTTAGAGCAGATACTGCGGAGGCCGTATATTAATAAACCCCCGCCAGTATAAATAATTTGAGCGGGACTGAAGCCCGCTGCTGAGGGGGCGGAGCTTGATCCTCCAGCACTAACCAGCGCCATTTTCTCCACAGCAGACTGCAGAGAAGCTGGCTCCCCGGACTCTCCCCTGCTGAACACGGTTACAGAGGGCAAAGAAGAGGGGGGGGGGCACATTTAATTGGCGCAGTGAGTGTATATATATTTATATAAAAGCGCTGTACTGGCTGGGATTTTATTCCAGTGACAGGTGAAAAAGCGCTGCGTGTGTGCTGGCATACTCTCTCTCTGTCTCTCCAAAGGGCCTTATTGGGGGACTGTCTCCATATAGATATATCCCTGAGTGTGTGGGGGTGTCGGTACGTGTGTGTCGACATGTCTGAAGCGGAAGGCTCATCTAAGGAGGAGGTGGAGCAGATGATTGTGATGTCTCCTTCGGCAACGCCGACACCTGATTGGTTGGATATGTGGAATGTTTTAAATGCAAATGTGGCTTTATTACATAAGAGATTGGACAAAGCAGAGTCCAGGGATAAAACAGGGAGTCAATCCATGGCTTTGACTGTGTCACAGGGCCCTTCAGGGTCTCAGAAACGTCCCCTGTCCCAAGTAGCAGACACTGATACAGACACGGATACTGACTCCAGTGTCAACTACGATGATGCGAGGTTGCACCGAAGGGGTGGCTAAAAGTATTCATTATATGATTATTGCAATAAAATATGTTTTGTATATCACAGATGACCCCTCTGTCCCTGACACGAGGGTATGCATGTTTAAGGAAAAGAAACCTGAGATAACCTTTCCCCCATCTCATGAGCTGAACGCGTTATTTGAAAAAGCTTGGGAAACTCCAGTCAAAAAACTGCAAATTCCCAAGAGGATTCTTATGGCGTATCCTTTCCCTGCACAGGAAAGGGTACGGTGGAAATCATCGCCCAGGGTGGACAAGGCTTTAACTCGTTTGTCCAAGAAGGTGGCGCTACCGTCTCCAGACACGGCGGCCCTCAAGGATCCTGCTGATCGCAGACAGGAAACCACTTTAAAATCAATTTATACACATACGGGTGCTTTGCTCAGACCGGCAATAGCGTTGTAGCAGCTTGGACAGATACATTGTCAGCTGACATTGATACCCTAGATAGGGATGCCATTTTATTGACCTTAGGTCACATTAAAGACGCAGTCTTATATATGAGAGACGCTCAGAGAGACGTTGGGCTGCTAGGTATGAGAACCAACGCCATGGCGATTTCTGCTAGGCGTGCCCTGTGGACCCGCCAATGGATGGGTGATGCCGACTCAAAGAGGCATATGGAAGTTTTGCCTTACAAGGGTGAGGTATTATTTGGGGAAGGTCTCGCGGACCTGGTTTCCACAGCTACCGCGGGTAAATCTACTTTTTTACCTTATGTTCCCCCACAGCAAAAGAAAACACCTCAATATCAGATGCAGTCCTTTCGGCCGCATAAGTCCAGAAGAGGTCGGGGCTCTTCATTCCTCGCCAGAGGTAAGGGTAGAGGGAAAAGAATGCCTGCTACGGCTAGTTTCCAGGAGCAGAAGTCCTCCCCGGCTTCTACTAAATCCACTGCATGACGCTGGGGCTCCACTGAGGACGCACGTCTTCGACTCTTCAGCCACGTCTGGGTTCAGTCAGACGTGGATCCTTGGGCAATGGAAATTGTATCCCAGGGATACAAGCTGGAATTCGAAGACGTGCCTCCTCGCCGGTTTTTCAAATCGGCGTTACCAGCTTTTTCCACAGAAAGGGCGATACTGTGTCAACAACAAGTGGTTGTCGAGGTTTCCCTAGTTCAATAGGGGAAGGGGTACTATTCAACCCTGTTTGTGGTCCCGAAACCGGATGGCTCGGTCAGGCCCATTCTAAATCTAAAATCCCTAAACCTGTACTTGAAAAAGTTCAAATTCAAGATGGAATCGCTCCGGCCAGTTATCTCCAGCCTGGAAGGGGGGGATTTTATGGTGTCACTGGACATAAAGGAAGCATACCTTCATGTCCCCATATATCCCCCTCATCAGGCGTACCTGAGATTCGCTGTACAGGACTGTCATTACCAGTTTCAGCCGTTGCCGTTTGGGCTTTCCATGGCCCGAGTATTTTTACCAAGGTAATGGCGGAAATGATGGTGCTCCTGCGCAGGCAGGGAGTCAAAATTATAACATACTTGGACGATCTCCTGATAAAAGCGAGATCGAGGGATCAGTTGCTGAAAAGCGTGTCGCTATCCCTGAGAGTGCTGCAGCAACATGGCTGGATTCTAAATCTACCAAAGTCACAGTTGGTTCCAACGTCTCGGCTATCTTTCTTAGGCATGATTTTGGACACGGAACAAGAGAGGGTTTTTCTTCCAATGGAAAAAGCCCAGGAACTCCAGAACATGGTCAGAGACCTGTTAAAACCGACAAAAGTGTCAGTCCATCAATGCACTCGAGTACTGGGAAAAATGGTGGCGACCTACGAGGCCATCCCCTTTGGCAGGTTTCATGCGAGGACATTTCAGTGGGACCTTCTGGACAAGTGGTCGGGGTCCCATCTTCAAATTCATCAGAAAATAAGCCTGTCCCCCAGGGCCAGGGTGTCTCCCCTGTGGTGGCTGCAGAGTACTCACCTTCTAGAGGGTCGCAGGTTCGGCATTCAAGACTGGGTTCCGGTGACCACGGACGCGAGCCTCCGAAGATGGGGAGCAGTCACACTAGGAAGAAACTTTCAGGGCCTATGTTCAAGCCAGGAGGCTTGTCTACATATCAACATACTGGAATTAAGGGCCATATACAACGGCCTACGACAAGCGGAGAATCTTCTTCGCGACCTACCGGTTCTGATTTAATCAGACGTCACAGCCGTGGGTCATGTAAACCGCCAAGGCGGGACAAGGAGCAGAGTGGCAATGGCGGAAGCCACCAGGATTCTTCGCTAGGCGGAAAATCACGTAAGCGCTCTGTCAGCAGTCTTCATTCCGGGAGTGGACAACTGGGAAGCAGACTTCCTCAGCAGACACGATCTCCATCCAGGAGAGTGGGGACTTCACCAGGAAGTTTTTTGCAGAGATAACAAGTCTTTGGGGACTTCCTCAAATAGACATGATGGCGTCACGCCTCAACAAGAAGCTTCGGAGATATTGTGCCAGGTCAAGGGACCCTCAGGCAGTAGCAGTAGACGCCAAGGTGACACCATGGGTGTTTCAGTCGGTCTATGTGTTCCCTCCTCTTCCTCTCATCTCAAAAATATTGAGAATCATAAGACGAAAAAGAGTGCAGACAATACTCATTGTTCCAGATTGGCCTCGAAGGGCCTGGTATTCGGATCTTCGGGAGATGCTCACAGAAGATCCATGGCCTCTTCCTCTCAGGGAGGACCTGTTGCAGCAGGGGCCCTGCGTGTTCCAAGACTTACCGCGGTTACGTCCCTAGCTGGGAAAGGTATTCCAGAGGAAGTCATCCCTACTCTGATAAGGGCTAGGAAGGAGGTGACGGCAAAACATTATCACCGTATCTGGAGGAAGTATGTATCTTGGTGTAAAGCCAAGAATGCTCCTACGGAAGATTTCCACCTGGGCCGTTTTCTCCACTTTCTACAGACAGGAGTGGATATGGGCCTGAAGTTAGGCTCCATTAAGGTACAGATTTCGGCCCTATCTATATTCTTTCAGAAGGAATTGGCTTCTCTCCCAGAAGTCCAGACTTTTGTAAAGGGAGTGCTGCACATCCAGCCCCCTTTTGGGACCTTAACGTGGTGTTACGGTTCATCGTTTCATATGAACCAACCTATTGTGGTGCCAGTGGCTACGGGAGACTTGGAGGATTCCAAGTCCCTGGATGTAGTCAGGGCTTTAAAAATGTACGTAGCCAGGACGGCTCGGGTTAGGAAAACAGAGGCACTGTTTGTCCTGTATGCAGCCAACAAGGTTGGCGCTCCTGCTTCTAAGCAGACTATTGCTCGCTGGATCTGTAACACGATTCAGCAGGCTCATTCTACGGCTGGATTGCCGTTACCAAATTCGGTAAAGGCCCATTCCACTAGGAAGGTAGGCCCTTCTTGGGCGGCTGCCCGAGGCGTCTCGGCTTTACAGCTTTGCCGAGCAGCTACTTGGTCGGGTTCAAACGCTTTTGCAAAATTCTACAAGTTTGATACCCTGGCTGATGAGGACCTCCTGTTTGCTCAATCGGTGCTGCAGAGTCATCCGCACTCTCCCGCCCGGTCTGGAACTTTGGTATAACCCCAATGGTCCTTACGGAGTCCCCAGCATCCTCTAGGACGTAAGATAAAATAAGATTTTAAACCTACCGTTAAATCTTTTTCTCCTAGTCCGTAGAGGATGCTGGGCGCCCGTCCCAGTGCGGACATATTTCTGCAAGACTTGTATATAGTTGTTGCTTACATAAGGGTTATGTTACAGTTAAGATCAGTCGTTGGCTGATGCGGTTTTGTTCATACTGTTAACTGGTTGCGTATATTCCAGGTTATACGGTGTAGATGGTGTGGGCTGGTATAAATCTTGCCCTTAGATTAACAAAAATCCTTTCCTCGTACTGTCCGTCTCCTCTGAGCACAGTTTCTCTAACTGAGGTCTGGAGGAGGGGCATAGAGGGAGGAGCCAGTGCACACCCATTCTAAAGTCTTAAGTGCCCATGTCTCCTGCGGAGCCCATCTATACCCCATGGTCCTTACGGAGTCCCCAGCATCCTCTACGGACTAGGAGAAAAAGATTTACCGGTAGGTTTAAAATCTTATTATACACATTATAATATTGTATAAAGAAACAAATTAGAACATTTAATATAAAGTGTACATCTTCTGTAAAATCAACAGAACCGAATGAAGAGGATTTTTTTGGTTGCTTACCAATGAATCCTTTTCTCTGAATACGGCTGGGGGAAACTGGACAATGACATTGCTAATGGAGACCATTGGAGCTGACACTTAAACAAAACTATAACTTTAAATATTATCTCCTTCCCTCAGCAACTCCCAATAGACCAGTGCAACTCGCCGGATTCAGAGGCTGATTCAGAGATGGACGTAACCGCGCGTTATTATGCAGCGGCCGCGTTCATGTGGTCTGTGTTTACACAATGCAGCCGTCACAGTGTGCTTGACAGCAGTGGGCATTTGCGGGGAGAGCCGAACGGCAGTGTGCCGTGACTTTCAGGGCGGCTGCGCAACGTCACACACAGCCGCTCCTATAAAAATGGCAGCTGACGGCCTGGCAGCCAGGGGTCAACTTTAGTTTGATCTGTCCGCATCAGGAGGTGACCCATCACACAAGCTGGACGGCCTTGCACTGTGCTGGACAGCCCCCATCATGTGAGGAGATGGACACAGGTCTGGCTGCGTCCACAGCGATCTGCAACCATGTCTGAATCAGGTCCTCAGAGAAGAGGATTCAATGGTAAGCAACCAAAAATCCTATTTTCTTCTACATCCAGGCTGGATGACACTGGACAATGGGATGTTCAACAGCCGCCCCTAGGGGAGGAAAGATTCAGGGGTATATTCAATAAAAGTCAGATCCATTCCGACATGCAGTTGTCGGAATGGATCAGACAACCCCTATTCAATGGACGGACGCTGCTGTCAGCGGCTGCGGAGACGCTGACAGCAGCGGCCAGGAGTGCAGATGGCGGCAGGCGTGAGCGGGACGGCGGCGGGGGTAAGCTGGTCCGTGGGGGGAGCAGAGATCGGTGGCCAGGAGGGGGGACATGGCTGAGGCGGCGGGGGGAGGCGCTGCAGGGAGAGAGGTCTCCCCGCCCCGCCTCTTCCCGCCGGCCGCCATGTTCCCCCCGCAGCCAGCTCCCCGCGCCGGCCGCCAATCTCTGCTTCCACCGTGGCCCGCAGCACCGCTTGTCTCCTCACCTCAATCCGACTTGTTTTCAAGTCGGATTGAGTTGGTCGGAAAGGGGGACAAAACCTGTCGGATTTGGTCCCATTTACGAGAGAAGCACGTGGATCAGCGGCTATTCCGTCGATCCACGTGTTTTCCGACAAGTCGGGAAAAATCAGCCCCTACTGAATTGGTCGGAACCCCTTACGACCTATTTCTGTCGGAAGCTGCCGTCCCTCCGACAGTTATTGAATACAGCCCTCAGGCTGCCTAACCAGAGAACAGTACGCCCAAAGGGGATGTCGCCGGAGTGAACACATAGACAGAGGAACAGGTAGCTGCGTAACTGCCTGGCAAACCCGCTCAGTGGAAGTCCCGTGACGCGCAGCCCAGGAGGATGCCACCACTGTAGTGGAGAGTACAGGTCCCCTAATGGAGCTGGACGCCACACACCAGAATAGGCCAGAGTAATAATGGAGTGGATCCACCGAGCAATGGTCTGCTTAATAGGCGGCCAACCATGTTTGTGAGCGTCATATCGAACAATAAGGGAATCTGATGGCTGGACGGAGTAAGTCCTGTCCAAACATAGCCACAGAGCTCGGACTACGTCCAACAGAGCCAAATTCTCTCAACCAATCTAAGAAATTGAGAAAAATGCAAAAACCATTTCCTGACTAAATGTGAAAAGCCGAAAAATAACTTTAGGCTGAAAAGAAGGAATTGTACGCAGAACTGCCCTATCATCATGAAATAGTAGAAAAGGTGGTCTGCAAGACAAGGCCCCCAACTCTGAAACCCACTGAGGCAATGGCCATAACAAAAACAATTTTCTAAGTGACAAACTTCAGTTCACCGAATCTAAAGGCTCAAAGGGAGCCTTCATGAGAGCCAGAGCACCAGATTAAGAGCCCATGGTGACACAGGTGAACGAAACGGTGGTTGAACACCTGGTAAAAAAGTCTGAACTTCTGAAAAAAGTGGCAGACGCTACTGAAAATAAAAATCGTCACAGCAAAAATCTGTACCTTCAAGGAACAAAGTCATAAACCGACTTCCAAACTGTCCTGAAGGAACGCTAAGAAACAAGGAAGGCGGAACCATGAATTCTGAAAGTCATGCCTCTCACACTAGAGTATGCAGAACCTCCAGACTATGTGGTAATTGCGAGATGAAACTTGTTTCCGGGCCTGTAACATAGTATTGACCACTGAAGGCGAAAACACTTAGCCTTTAAGAGCCCAGCTGTTAAAGTAAATCGAGAAAGGTCGTTGTGCAGAAAGGGACCCTGGGCGTAGTGGAAGACGTCACCCGGGACCTACCTCCTGTTTGAAAACCGAAGGCGTACCAGGAACTGTGCGACCAGTCCGGAACCACGCAAGATAACATGGGAATCAGGGGGAAGAGGTACACCAGACAGAAGCTCCATGGAACTGTCATGGCATTGACCGCGAATACCAGTGGGTCTCCGGATCTCACACAAAATCGAGGGACCTTAAAGTTGTGACGAGATGCCATGAGGTCCACATCCAAAAGACCCCACCTCTAAACAAGCTGTTGGAAGACCACCGGATGCAGTGACCCCTCCTCTGGAAGAACATGGTTCTGCTGATGAAGTCTGCTTCCCAATTAACCATGCCCGGTGTGAACACCACTGAGATTGCCAGAACGATGGGCTCCATCCAGGACAGAATGCTGGACATCTCCACCATCCACACTTTTGGTGCCACCCTGATTCACATACAACAACACTGGGGCATTGTCCAACTGAATCCACACTGGCTGGCCGGCCAGGACATACTCGGTCCGCAACAGAGCCAAATAGAGGACTCGGAGCTCAAGCAAATTGATAGGTAGGGTCACCTTTAATAATTAACCAACGACCCTGGAGGCGAAGATGTAAGGCCACGGTACCCCAACCGAGGAGACTTGCGCCTGTGGTCACAATAACACAAATGTCATAATGTCCTGTTGAGAGCACCCCTCGAATGGAAGCATGAAATGTACAAAACTGCGGACCCTGCTGCTTTGGAGCAGCCACCAGAAGAAAAGTACTCTTCCCTGGGCAGTTATGGCATCCAACTCGGGCCCAAAAAGAACACCCACAGTAAAAAAAAAAGTGCTTCCAAGGACTACTTGGACACAAAATCCATGTCAAAAGTGCAGAGCCAAGGGCAAGCAGAGCAGCGATGGCAGCAGTGGAGTCCCGCAGTGCCACCTGGGACCCGTCCTGCACAGCCTCACAGACATACTCCAATTTTCTGCCAAGACAAGCAACGAATCGTTGGAAGAATCACCCCGGAGGTCCCTCGACAAGTCGGTTAGCCCAACTCTATTGGCCTTGGCATGGATGACTCGGGCCATGTAAAGGGTGGATAACCACTCCAGATCCAAACAAGAGAGATTTGAGGCAACCCTCCAACTTCTTGCCCAGCAGATCCCTGAAAGAACGCAGAGTCCTAAACAGGAAGTGCCGTGTGCTTCACCAAATGCATCACTAGGGCAACTAGCTTTGGAGACTGTTCCCACTTTGCCAAATGTTCCAGAAGGTGATAAAGAGGAGCAAACCTGCGGAGAACAGAAAACTTCCCATCCGGTGGCCTGCTGGACTGCAGCAATGAAATCTTTGACTTGCAGAGGCGAGGAAGAATTTAAATATTCACCCTCTGGAAGAACTACATCGTCCAGAAATTTGCCCTCCTTTTCTTTCGAATCAGAGACCTCCAAGGAACCCTGGGAGGACAGAAGGCGTTTCTGGGCCGCATGCAGCCAAGGATTCTCAAAAAACGTTCCAAATATGAAGAAACCTTTTCAATACTGGAAGCTGTGAGGACCATGGTTTCGAATCCAGGGCAGATCAGGCACTGGCGGAGCCACCCCCTCTGGAACCAGGGAAACATGCACCGGCAGTGAGACTACAGGCACAACAGTGTCCCTAGACTTTTTACTCCTGCTGAAGGGCAAGTAGATACACCAAGTCAGGCACAGAGCAGTAGAGAGCCCACGCAGACTCCTCAGTGGTAGACGCAGATCCCCGACAGACAGTGCAGAGCGCCCGAGTCCACTTGCGCACATGGCAACTTGACATGGCATTGCACACATGTAAAAAATAACTCCATAGTGTTGCCTTTAGCCATGACAGCCTTTGCCTTGTCTGCCATTAACCCTGCGCGATACGGCAACATATCGGTAAAAATGGCTAATAAACAGTTGTAGTAGGCACGAACACATGTAATAGTCAGAGTCACCCCTTTAAAAGAGCACCAAAAACAAAAGGGGTACTTAGCCGTTCAGCAGGCCAACACCAGCAATACAAAGGAGAGTAACTTACTCCCCAGCGCCTGTCCAGAAGGGAAAGGGACTGTCCACAGCTCCGGGTGTCCTACGCAGTGCTCAGGACCACTCAAACTGTAGCTTAGCGGGGGTAGCCAGCAGCATCGAGAACCCCCCCCCCCCGCATTGTACTTCCACTCTCCACAATACATGTGCGCATGCACACTGCCTAATGGAAGCCACTGCAGAGACCCACTGTGATGGCGCAGCCATCGGGGATTGTGCTAATGACCGACACCTTCTAAAAGTGTGTTCGTGTACGGTAGTCCCCGGGTCCAGGTGGTCCGCGCAGAGAACAAGCAGGACAGCTCCCCCTCCCATCAAGGCTGCATAACAGCGAGCCTGCCCCAGCTTCCTGCATGCCACAGTCAACATAATACAGCAAGCCTGACTGTTGAAACAGAAAAAAAAAACATTACAAAGCAAAAAAATGCCACCACAGCCCCACCAAAAGCTGCCAAGCTTCAATAGGCACTTAATTGCATTGGCCTGCTAGGAACTGATGATGGTAGGAGCTTATATTTACAGTTCTTTTTAAGTGCCAACTCCTGTGGTCCCCATCAGTAATCCGATTGTCTTGTGTCTCCCAGCCTGGATGTGGGAGAAATGAGTAATTTTATATGGAAAACAAAATCCTGCTTACAATATAAACATATACATTTTCAGGAACATGTTCAAACAAAATAAATATCTGTAAAGTAGTAAAATTGGGGTCACAGGAAAGTTTATTCAATAAGCATAAAGTTCCTACACCGCACAAGCTATATAGAGCTTACACCAATGGATGAAAAACAGTAAACTCTGCTCAACAACATAGCAAATTTACAGATGTAATACAGATTCTGCCAAGATACTGGAACATACATATGTATATACAGCTGAGTCCTCATGCACTATTGCTGCAGTTGAGCCAAATATTCCTTCTTGGAGTGCCAAGTCTGGTGGACTCATCTTGCGCCAAGATTTTTTTTTGGGCTTGAATGTGCATCTTATTTACGATGCAACAAAACCCGATTAGTCTGCAGACTCGTGAAGCTGTTTTGTTGCATCTGATTGTGGCTGACCCACATGCGGGTGAAAATAAGAACTGCTCAGCGAGGCATCTCAAGCCGCATGGCGTATAGAGGCAGGTGTATGAGGACACATCTGTATTGATTTTAAACTACAGATAACCAGAGATTTACAAGGCTGGATTTTTCTTCTAATATATTAAATGGAGTCAGGTCTATTATATGCTCTATAGGGAGTAATATAGCATCTCATATACAGGAAAAGCTAAGTTCCACTAATAATGTGACTATCAGTAGGAATAATGAAGCTTAATGGCCTCATTTCTAAGTGTAATGCGGGTACAATAGCAGAAGACTACAGTGAATGGAATTCTGATGCAATCATATGCTCGTGTTGTGAGTCGCACACATCAACGTGACAGCACTGACCCAGGTAGGAGAGCAGCCATTATCACTATCAACTGCAATTACTCCTACCTTATTACTAGGCACAGGATATTTAAGTGTAGAAAGGTGTGTGTGTGTGTTTATGGGGGGGGGGGGGGCGCATGTGAACCCTGGGTGCAACACTAAGTCCAGTAGATGTGAAAAGATATACAGGAAAATAGTATTGGGAACAGAATTCAGTTACTATAATGCTGCCAGTCTATATATTGGTGTGTATTATGCACAACTAGTATAGAAGTATACTAACTAACTACACGTCCACTGCAAGTTTCGCTTACATGCAAAGTGGCACAGGTCCCACCCAGTAATTCCCAATTAGTCACTGCAGCAAAAATATGACGTGCACGAGATAGAATCTATGTTTAGCTCTTAATGAAACATATGCTTCCCCAAAATATACTGTATGTGCAGTTTGCTAAAAATGGCTAGCTGTGGCTACATTGAAACTTGTGTGTGACTCAGACTCAGGCAAAAAAACTATAAAGCATCCATACAGGCTGCAAAACTGAGATACTAAAACAGCAATGAAATCAACGAGTGCTCAGCCATAAACATTAAAGCCACTGACACCTGACGTGAGTAACATTGATTACCACATTACAACGGCACAAGCCAAAGGGGTGCTACAAATCAGGCCGTAAGTGAAAAGTCAGTGGATGAGTTTAAAGCAGGAAAAAATGGCCAAACATAAGAATCTGAGCTACTTTGACAAGAGAGGAAATGTGAGGACTAGACGACTGGGTCAGTGCATCTCCAAAATGATAGGTCTTGTGGAGTGTTCCCAGTATGCAGTGTTTAGTACCTGCAAAAAGTAATCCAGAGAAAGTCAACTGGTGAACCGTGAAATAGGATCATGGGCGCCCAAGGCTCCTTGATATGTGTGGGGAACGAAGGCTAGCCTGTCTGGTCCGATCCCACAGAATAGCTACCGTAGCACAAATTGCTGAAAAAAGTGGTGACCCAGGTGCATCGCCAAAAGCACCTACAATGGGTATGTGTGCGTCAGAACCAGACCATGGAGCAAAGGAAGAAGGTGGCCTGGTGTGATGAATCACGTTTTCTTTTACGACATGTGGACGGCTTGGTATGTGTGCATCATTTACCTGGGGATGAGGTGGTAATAGGATGCACTATCGGAGGAAGTCATGCTGAATGAAGCAGTGTGATAATCTTGGCAATGTTATGGTGGGAAATCTTGTTTCCTGGCATTCATGTGGAATGTTAGTTTGACATTTACTGCCTACCTAAACATTGCTGCAGACCAAGTACACCCTTCATGGCAACAGTATTCCCTGATGGCCATGGCTTCTGTCAGCAGCATAATGCGCCCTGCCATACTGCAAAAATTGTTTGAGGAACTTGAAAATGAGCTCAAGGTGTTGATCTTTAATCTGATCGACCATCTGTGGGATGTTCTGGAAAAAAAAGTCTGAGCCATGGAGGCCCAACATCGCAACTTATAGTATCTGCTGCTAACGTTTTGGTGTAAGATACCACAAGACACCTTCAGAGGTTTTGTGGAGTCCATGCCTTGATGGATCAGAGCTGAAATGGCAGCACGAGGGGAACCTACACAATATTAGGTAGGTGGTTTTACTGTTAAGGCTGATCACATATTTGCCAAGATTTCCTATTATTGGTTTATTATTTTGCTTTTTTATTTCAAAGCATTAATTGAATGAAGGAATAAAACAAAACACATAAAATAATCTTCTAAAATCAGGGATACATGGGAGCCACTTGTGAGCAAGTAATGAAAAAATATAAGCTCTCTGTTTAAGATCAGCCATTTACAAACATGACATATTTCACAGGCTGCCAAGATACTTTCCAAATACTGTATGTTATACCAAAGCCATTCTCTCACCTTCCCTGCCAGCAGCCTCTGTAAATACTTACATGGCATCCCAGTTTGGCAGGATTTCAGTGTTCCAGACCACCATGGCGCTTGCAATATTTTCCTCTTGTTTGAATCTCGCCTTCATTAGTTTCTTCCGCCTCTGGGCCTCTTTTACCTCTGTAAAAAAGGAAAGTACATGGTTTATTTCCCTCGCTGCTATCACTGATTTTGCTATATGCAGAGGTATTAGTCTAAAGCTGTTAGGTATACATACTATCTAACTGTGATGACCAATACATCACAACAAGAAGTGTAGAATCAGCAGTAACTAGACTTTATCCTGGCTGTGACAGACATTTTACTGCAGTACAAGCAAAACATTAGGAGCAATAAGCAGAACTGTATATAACTTAAGAGTTTGTGACATAGCAACGTTGTGGCACCGGATCCAGCCTCTATACCAGGATCCTCCTGTTTGGGAAGATGTATGCTTGCATGCCAGCTGCCACTATACAGGGTCCTTTTACCTTCTAGTTACTCCTACCAACTCATACCACCAGAACCATCCCTTATATTCTCTACATTGGAGGTCCACGCCATACGCCTCTTCCAACCAGTCCATCTTAGAGTAGCTGTCATTTACCGCCCCCCTGGCACTGCTTCCAAATTCATCGACAACTTTGCTTCCTGGCTTCCTCACTTCCTCTCTTCTGACATTCCCACCATTATCCTAGGCGATTTCAACATCCCTACACAATCCCCTGCCTCTAAACTCCTTAACCTCACCTCTTCACTTGGTCTCTCCCAGTGGACCTCCTCACCCTCCCATGTGAATGGGAGCTCACTGGATCTGGTCTTCACTCACCGCTGTGATATTTCTGATTTTTCCAACTCCCCATTTCCCCTCTCTGACCACCACCTGCTCTCCTTTAACCTATCTCTCTCGACTTCCCCATCTCTACCTCCTAAGGCTACCATCACTAAGCATAACATTGAAGCTATTGACACCACATTCCTTTCCTCCCTGTTTGACTCACTTCTCTCTCCTATTCTCTCTCTCTCATGCCCTGAACAAGCCACTTCCACATACAATGCTTCCCTTACTTCTGCTCTTGACTCTGTTGCTCCACCAACCACTATTCACCCTCGCAAATTAACACCTCAACCCTGGCACACCAAATGCACCAGATATCTGCAAAAATGCTCACGTACTGCTGAGCGACACTGGAGGAAATCACGCTCTAAGGCAGATTTCCTCCATTTCAAACTTATGATCTCATCCTTCAGTGCTGCCCTTTCTCTTGCTAAACAGTCATACTTCAAGAACCTCATCTCCTCCCAGTCTTCCAACCCCCGGCGCCTCTTTGCCACTCTCAACTCACTCCTCTGCCCACCTCCACCTCGTCTCCCTTCCTCACTCTCTGCTCTTGACTTTGCCACTTACTTCACATCCAAAATTGACTCCATACGTCAGGACATCACATCACACCAGACCATCAGTAACCAGCCTTCTCCCATCCCTTACCAACCCTCCCCATCCCTCGCACCAACTCTGTCATCTTTCTCCCATGCATCTGGAGAGGAAGTCATGGCCCTCATTCGTTCCTGTCCCCTCACCACCTCCCCACTTGACCCTATCCCCTCCCGCCTCCTCTGCTACCTCTCTTCTTCTGCTTGTTCCCATCTTTCCCACCTTCTCAATCTCTCCCTCTCATCAGGCACTGTCCCCTCTGCCTTCAAGCACGCACTCATCTCTCCTATTCTTAAAAAAACCTACCCTTGATCCAAACACTCTCTCCAACTACCGACCCATCTCTCTCCTCCCTTTTGCCTCCAAACTCCTTGAGCGTATTGTCTACAACCGCCTTACTTCCTTTCTTTCCTCACACTCACTGCTTGACCCATTCCAGTCTGGCTTCCGTCCTCTCCACTCCACTGAAACTGCCCTTACAAAAGTATGCAATGACCTCCATGCTGCTAAATCTAAGGGACACTACTCTCTACTTATTCTACTTGATCTCTCGGCTGCTTTTGACACTGTGGACCATCCTCTCCTACTGCAAATCCTTCACTCCATTGGTCTGCGTGACACTGCCCTCCCTTGGTTGTCGTCCTACCTTTCTGACCGTTCATTCTCTGTCTCCTCTCATGACTCCACCTCCCCCTCACTTCCACTAACTGTAGGGGTACCCCAAGGTTCTGTCCTTGGTCCTCTTCTCTTCTCTCTCTATACGTCCTCACTAGGTAAGCTCATTAGTTCTTTTGGTTTCCAATATCATCTCTATGCTGATGACACTCAAATCTATCTTTCCTCTCCAGACCTCTCCCCTACTCTCCTCACTCGTATCTCCAACTGTCTC
Source organism: Pseudophryne corroboree (assembly GCF_028390025.1). Taxonomy (NCBI): domain Eukaryota; kingdom Metazoa; phylum Chordata; class Amphibia; order Anura; family Myobatrachidae; genus Pseudophryne; species Pseudophryne corroboree. The sequence continues at coordinate 617,362,126 of NC_086446.1, forward strand.
TCTGCTATCTCTTCCTGGATGTCCCAGCGCTTTCTTAAACTTAACATGTCTAAGACCGAGCTGATCATCTTCCCTCCCTCCCGCATAACCTCACCTCCTACAATCTCATTATCTATTGATGGCACTACTATCTCCTCTACCCCCCCAAGTGCGCTGTCTTGGAGTAATCCTCGACTTCTCCCTCTCCTTCAAACCACACATTCAGCACCTCTCACAAACCTGCCGTTTTCATCTAAAAAATATTTCCAGGATCAGACCCTTTCTGACCCAGGATGCTACTAAGACTCTTATCCACTCACTGGTCATCTCCAAACTGGACTACTGTAATCTCCTCCTGACTGGCATTCCTGACAAATACCTCTCTCCACTCCAATCTATCCTCAATGCTGCTGCCCGGCTCATTTTCCTCACCAAACGCACTACGTCCACCTCTCCTCTCTTACTAGACCTTCTCTGGCTTCCCTTCCCTTTCAGAATCCATTTCAAGCTTCTCAATATCACTTACAAAGCCCTCACCCACTCCTCTCCCATCTACATCTCTGATCTTATCTCGCTTTAAACTCCCACCCGTCCTCTTCGCTCTGCTAATGCTCGCCGACTCTCATGCCTACGGATTACTTCCTCCCACTCCTACCTCCAAGATTTTTCACGTGCTGCACCACTTCTCTGGAATTGCCTACCTCTCCCCCTCAGACTCTCCACCTCTCTACAAAACTTCAAACGGGCTCTCAAGACCCACTTCTTCACCAAACCCAGCCAAATCTCATCCTAAACCTCTGTTCCACGCTCTCTATGTACCCCATCTGTCTCACCAGTCTGTCTACCCCTCCCCTTTAGAATGTCAGCTCTCACGAGCAGGGCCCTCTTCCCTCATGTGCTTACCCTTTTCTTTCTTACTTTAATAATCTTCAGCTGCACCAAATCCAGCAGTCTTCTGCCACCTGATACTTATTCCAGTGTCATCTGCTGATGTAGCTATGTTTATTTACCCTGTACTTGTCCTATATTGTTGTCAACTGTAAGTTGCTGTTTTCCTGTTTGATTATTTGTTTATGTACGCTGTAATTGGGTGCTGCGGAACCCTTGTGGCGCCATATAAATAAAGGATAATAATAATAATAATAATAATTTAAGTATGCTTAAACTGTATGTGTATCTCCATAACTGAACTACTCTGGACTGGATGTAAAGACTTTTTAATAACATTTGGATATATTATTAAAGAGTCATATCCAACATCTACTTTTATTACATTTAATTACATTATTTTAATGACAATTTAGGAATAACAACGGTCGATAATTTTACATTTAAATACCTTTTTTCACACAAATTTATCTTGAGGTTATGTTTATACTGGTATTTAGTTTTTTATATAGGTATATTTTGAGCCTTACCTTGCTGTTCCTTACATCCACATTCATACCCACGTAAACATTCCTTCTTTTTGCAATCTACAGGAGACTTCATCTATAGCACTACTGCAAGCGAGCCCATCCCTACAGAGGTCTGGATAGCCATTGACCTGTTTATCTTATTACGTCTGCTCATATTAGTTTATTAATCAACGTTAAAAGGTAGCCAGTATGTAACTCATGGTGACCTATTGATTGCTATTTTGAGGGCTGCTCAAGATGCATTAATCATATAGGAGATAAGAAGGTCATCGGTCAGACGAAGGAGAAAGAAAAATGGAATATTGTATGTACGGTTTTTAAAAGAGGCATTTATAGGAGTTGACAAATTCATTTTATGCTAATAAACAAAGTAAACTCCTGAAAAGTAAAATTCTCAGAGATCTTAAAATTGTAAAAAGCAGGTATGGACTTGATCAAAGTAAATATATAGTGATATTCAGAACACAGATCAAATCTTATATGGATATGTTTGAACACAGCCTTCCTTGCAGAAAACGATGCACGTCTCCCGTCACACTCAGGCAGGGTATACCAGACAAGGACGGAGAACCAGACGTGCGCTTTCTGCAAATGACATTATTTCCTATAGCTAGACAGTCCGGTGACAGCTCGGTGAAGAAAGACTTTGGTCTCTGTGTATGTGGGGAGGTCATGCTCAAACAGGAGATAAAGAGACATTTAATCAAAAGAAGTATGTTAGTTAAGTAACTGCATTTTAGAGCGATACACTGAATAGAAAGGTCAGTGAATATTTACAGATTATGATTTATCCCCCTCTTTGCTGTTCCCCATCATTACTTATATTATATGAAAGCCATCTGCCAGATGCATTACCGCTGGGTAAGGATAATAAACTATATTGAATAAGAACTTGCTCCCAGCAGTGATTTCTCTATGAATACTCACTAGGGGTTTAAGGGATTTATATTAGTTCCAATGCAGTCTTCATCTGTGTGCTGTAAACAGTCTTCTAACCAATAACTCTTTGCTAACTGCAATTTTGAGTTCTATTTTTTTTCTTTTCATTCTTTTTCTTTTAAAGATGTAATTTTATGCTGGTGCCATGGTGTTTGGAAAGAATCATCCAATCTCTCTCTATAAAACGTGTCCTCCCTTGAAGATGCAGAAAGACGGCTGCTGGCATAAGCATCACAGTTATACTAATGGTGCACTCATACTGTCCTAACAGGCAGTCAGTAACAATTTTGATGTACTGCACCTATTTAATTTTCATCCACTAGGTGTCACTGGAGTACTCTTGGGATATAGATGGGGCGTTAGCAGGGACAGGCATGTTTAAATATTTAAAATAGTAGCCCTCCACCCCCTACATACTCCCAAGGTACCTCAGTGTTTTTTGTGCCTTCGCAGGGATAGGACACGTGCTGGAAGTCTTAAAGGGTTTCACTTTTATTTTTTCTAAAACTTTTTATTTTATCTATTCACAGTCCCTTCCCAGCTTACTAAGAAGCTTGGGTCAGGGACTATGTGCTGCTGACCTGCAGCATAGGCTTGTCGGCGCTCAGGAGAGGAGCCCCTCCATAGACCTAAATTGGCTTTTGCTGATTCAGCCTTGGCCGTAAGTAGCTGGACGAAGCTTATGCAGAAGCCCCGTCAGCAGAGCCTCCACATTGAACTGAGGTAAGGAGGGGAGGGGTTGGGGGTAGGTCGGCTAACAGTCGCCGCTCCATTACAAGAGGGAGACCAGAGTTTACTGTCTAGCAGGGTGGTCAGCTCATGCTGCCGCGCCCGCCATGTGTGACAATTACAGTGCGCACCCCTGCCCAGCCGCGGTCAGTCACACTGCCGCCGCTGGGCACCCGCCGATCCCCGTCTCACAGCACTTCCCTGACGACCGCTGACCGCACACCCCTCCTGGGAGGACATGATTTCAGCCGCGAACAGCTCCAGCTGCTGCGGCCCCCACACAGACATGGGAGGACATGATTTCTCCCTCGGGCAGCTGCAGCCGCACACAGATGGAGGAACGTGATTTCGCCCGCGGACAGCTTCTGCAGCTGCCAAGGGCAGCCATAACCGCTCCCCTCCTTAGCCACAGGTGTGCTCATAGCTAAGGGGGAGATAGTGCTGTCGCCGCTGGCCACCCGCACAGCTCCACAGCCGCAGTAACAAGCGGTGGGGGGACAATAAAGTACATTTCAGGCTATTAAGCTTACATAAGTACACCAAGTACCCTCAATAAGGGAGGTGGCCAAGAGGGTTAATACAGGGGCAAAAACCCTAGGAAAGTGGAGTGCAAATTCACAGTTGTTCATAACGTCTACTGTATAGGAAAGACTAAAGCACATGGTGTGGACACCATTTTCTCATGACTTCCCGTTTCATTCTACAGGAATTGGGTGTAGATCCTACAACACATGCCCACCAGAGTCGGCAGGGGTGTTAGTAGGACTTTAGTGAAGCACAGTTTAAAAGAATCTCAGTGTGTACCAAGTGCAGTGCACACGGTTTCATAAATACTTATGTTAAATATTTTACTGAGTCGTGAGGACTTGTGTTTCACTGTGGTACTGTATGTCGGTGTATTACTGTCTGTCGGTGTGCATTAGTCATGGGCAAAATTATTTACTGAACTGAGTCTCAACAAATACTCCTTCAACATGCCTTACTAACGTACAATGTACTAGTTCAGCACAGTTGGATTGTCAACTTCAAGAAATCAAGCCTGGTTCTGTGTCAAAGAATTCAATTCCTAGGAATGATTTTGGATACGGTGGATCAATGAATTACCCTGCCAGAAAAGAAAGCACAAAGTATTCATCATCTGGTACAGTTAGTGCTCAAACCTCGGACAGTCTCTGCATTTGTGCATTCGACTGTTAGGAAAGATGGTTGGGTCTTTCGAAGCACTCCAGTTCGGAAGATTTCTCTCATGTCCTTTTCAACTGGAACTTCTCGCACAGTGGTCGAGCTCTCACCTACAAATTTATCAGATGGTGCGGTTGTCTCCGAGGGCCACAGTGTCACTACTCTGGTAGCTCCACATACACAATCTCACCGCAGGAAAAAAAAAGATTCAGAGTCTGGAATTGGATAATTCTGACAACGGACGCAAGTCTCAGAGGTTGGGGAGCAGTAGTCCTACATTGTCAGCTTCAGGGTCTATGGTCAGACCAAAAAAGATTACTACCAGTAAATGTCCTGGAACTCGGGGCAATTGGGTGGCTGTTGAAACCTCTCTCTTAAGACAAGAGGGCATTCCAGAGTCTGTTATACCAACCATGTTGCATGCTAGGAAGCCAATTACAGCAGCTCATTATCAAAGAATTTGGCGAGCTTATATAGGTTGGTGTGAAGCTTGGAAGTTTCCGACATCTTCTTTCAAGTTATCCCGTCTTTTGCTATTTTTGCAAGTGGGGTTAGATGGAGGACTACGTTTAGCTACACTAAAAGTGCAGGTCTCTGCCTTGTCAATTTTCTTTCACAGGCATTTGGCTCTTTTGCCAACAGTTCAAACTTTCCTGCAAGGTGTCCTTCGAGTTCAACCTCCATTCATACCACCTACATCTCCATGGGACTTGAATCTAGTTTTGGATTTTTTGCAGTCTTCATTTTTTTAACCCTTGCAACACATTGATGTTAAGTTTCTAACTTGGAAAACAGTGTTTCAGAATTGGGTGCCTTGTCATACAAGCCACCGTATCTGGTATTTCATGATGACAGAGCGGGACTTCGGATGAATCCAGCTTTTCTACCGAAAGTAGTTTCTTCTTTTCACATCAACCAATCGTAGTTTTCAGAAGATTCAGGAACTCCAGCAACTTTGGAGGTGGTATGCACAATCCGCATTTATGTAGCCCGAACATCAACAGTACATTAAACTGATACATTGTTTGTTCTCTATGATGCAACTTCCAAACAGACCTTTGCTAGATGGATTAAGCTGACCATTCGTCAAGCCTGCTTTCATGCTAGTCTATAACCGCCTGCATCTGTTTCAGCATATTCCACGCGTTCTGTGGGAACGTCATGGGCAGCAGGTCGTGGAGCTTCAACAACGCAACTTTGCCGTGCAGTTACATGGTCATCAGTGCACACGTTTGTGCGCTTTTAGAAGTTTGATACGTTTGCGGCATCAGCATCTAGCTTTGGCCGTCTAGCGTTACAAGTGCCAAACAGCTCTCCCGCGCAAGGGGGAAACTTTGGTACTTCCTAAGAGTATTCCAGTGACCCCTAGTGGATGAAAAAATAAGAATTTACTCACCTGTAATTCTATTTCTCGTAGTCCGTAGTGGATGCTGGGAACTCCGTAAGGACCATGGGGAATAGCGGGCTCCGAAGGAGGCTGGGCACTCTAGAAAGATTTAGGACTACCTGGTGTGCACTGGCTCCTCCCACTATGACCCTCCTCCAAGCCTCAGTTAGGACACCGTGCCCGGACGAGCAGACATAATAAGGAAGGATTTAGAATCCCGGGTAAGACTCTTACCAGCCACACCAATCACACCGTACAACTCGTGATACTATATCCAGTTTGACAGTATGAAAACAACTGAGCCTCTCAACAGATGGCTCAACAATAACCCTTTAGTTAACAATAACTATTTACAAGTATTGCAGACAATCCGCACTTGGGATGGGCGCCCAGCATCCACTACGGACTACGAGAAATAGAATTACCGGTGAGTAAATTCTTATTTTCTCTAACGTCCTAGTGGATGCTGGGAACTCCGTAAGGACCATGGGGATTATACCAAAGCTCCCAAACGGGCGGGAGAGTGCGGATGACTCTGCAGCACCGAATGAGAGAACTCCAGGTCCTCCTCAGCCAGGGTATCAAATTTGTAGAATTTTGCAAATGTGTTTGCCCCTGACCAAGTAGCTGCTCGGCAAAGTTGTAAAGCCGAAACCCCTCGGGCAGCCGCCCAAGATGAGCCCACCTTCCTTGTCGAATGGGCATTTACAGATTTTGGCTGTGGCATGCCTGCCACAGAATGTGCAAGCTGAATTGTACTACAAATCCAGCGAGCAATAGACTGCTTAGAAGCAGGAGCACCCAGCTTGTTGGGTGCATACAGGATAAACAGCGAGTCAGATTTTCTGACTCCAGCCGTCCTGGAAACATATATTTTCAGGGCCCTGACAACGTCTAGCAACTTGGGAGTCCTCCAAATCCTTAGTAGCCGCAGGCACCACAATAGGCTGGTTCAGGTGAAACGCTGACACCACCTTAGGGAGAAACTGGGGACGAGTCCTCAATTCTGCCCTATCCATATGGAAAATCAGATAAGGGCTTTTACATGATAAAGCCGCCAATTCTGATACTCGCCTGGCTGAAGCCAGGGCCAATAACATAACCACTTTCCACGTGAGATATTTCAGATCCACGGTTTTTAGTGGCTCAAACCAATGTGATTTTAAGAAACTCAACATCACGTTGAGATCCCAAGGTGCCACAGGAGGCACAAATGGGGGCTGAATATGCAGCACTCCTTTCACAAATGTCTGAACTTCAGGTACTGAAGCTAGTTCTTTTTGAAAGAAAATCGACAGAGCCGAGATCTGTACTTTAATGGAGCCTAATTTTAGGCCCATATTCACTCCTGCTTGCAGGAAATGCAGAAATCGACCTAGTTGAAATTCCTCTGTTGGGGCCTTTTTGGCCTCGCACCATGCAACATATTTCCGCCATATGCGGTGATAATGCTTTGCCGTAACATCTTTCCTGGCCTTAATAAGCGTAGGAATGACTTCTTCCGGAATACCCTTTTCCTTTAGGATCCGGTGTTCAACCGCCATGCCGTCAAACGCAGCCGCGGTAAGTCTTGGAACAGACAGGGCCCCTGTTGTAGCAGGTCCTGTCTGAGCGGTAGAGGCCACGGGTCCTCTGAGAGCATCTCTTGAAGTTCCGGGTACCACGCTCGTCTTGGCCAATCCGGAACCACGAGAATGGTGTTTACTCCTCGCTTTCTTATTATTCTCAATACCTTTGGTATGAGAGGCAGAGGAGGGAACACATAAACCGACTGGTACACCCACGGTGTCACTAAAGCGTCCACAGCTATCGCCTGAGGGTCCCTTGACCTGGCGCAATATCTTTTTAACTTTTTGTTGAGGCGGGACGCCATCATGTCCACCTGTGGTTTTTCCCAACGGTTTACCAGCATCTGGAAGACTTCTGGATGAAGTCCCCACTCTCCCGGGTGGAGGTCGTGTCTGCTGAGGAAGTCTGCTTCCCAGTTGTCCACTCCCGGAATGAACACTGCTGACAGTGCTAGTACATGATTTTCCGCCCATCGGAGAATTCTTGTGGCTTCCGCCATCGCCATCCTGCTTCTTCTGCCGTCCTGTCGATTTACATGGGCGACTGCCGTGATGTTGTCTGACTGGATCAGCACCGGCTGGTGTAGGAGCAGGGATTTTGCTTGACTTAGGGCATTGTAGATGGCCCTTAGTTCCAGAATATTTATGTGAAGGGAAGTCTCCTGACTCGACCATAGTCCTTGGAAGTTTCTTCCCTGTGTGACTGCCCCCCAGCCTCGAAGGCTGGCATCCGTGGTCACCAGGACCCAGTCCTGTATGCCGAACCTGCGGCCCTCTAGAAGATGGGCACTCTGCAGCCACCACAGTAACGACACCCTGGTTCTTGGAGACAGGGTTATCAAGCGATGCATCTGAAGATGCGATCCGGACCACTGGTCCAACAGGTCCCACTGAAAGATTCTGGCATGGAACCTGCCAAAGGGAATTGCTTCGTAAGAAGCCACCATCTTTCACAGGACCCGCGTGCAGCGATGCACTGATACCCGTTTTGGTTTCAGGAGGTCTCTGACTAGAGATGACAACTCCCTGGCTTTTTCCTCCGGGAGAAACACTTTTTTCTGGACTGTATCCAGAATCATACCCAGGAACAGTAGCCGCGTTGTCGGAACCAGCTGTGACTTTGGGATATTCAGAATCCAGACGTGCTGGTGCAGCACCTCCTGAGATAGTGCTACTCCCACCAACAACTGTTCCTTGGACCTCGCTTTTATTAGGAGATCGTCCAAGTACGGGATAATTAAAACTCCCTTTTTTCGAAGGAGTATCATCATTTCCGCCATAACCTTGGTAAATACCCTCGGTGCCGTGGACAGTCCAAACGGCAGCGTCTGGAATTGGTAATGGCAATCCTGTACCACAAATCTGAGGTACTCCTGGTGAGGATGGTAAATGGGGACATGCAAGTAAGCATCCTTGATGTCCAGGGATACCATGTAATCCCCCTCGTCCAGGCTCGCAATAACCGCCCTGAGCGATTCCATCTTGAACTTGAATTTTTTTATGTATGTGTTCAAGGATTTCAAATTTAAAATGAGTCTCACCGAACCGTCCGGTTTCGGTACCACAAATAGTGTGGAATAGTAACCCCGGCCTTGTTGAAGTAGGGGTACTTTGATTATCACCTGCTGAGAATACAGCTTGTGAATTGCCGCTAGCACCGCCTCCCTGTCTGAGGGAGCAATCGGCAAGGCAGATTTTAGGAACCGGTGGGGTGGAGACGCCTCGAATTCCAGTTTGTACCCCTGAGATACTATTTGAAGGATCCAGGGATCCACCTGTGAGCAAGCCCACTGATCGCTGAAATTCTTGAGGCGGCCCCCCACCGTACCTGGCTCCGCCTGGGGAGCCCCACCGTCATGCGGCGGACTTGGAAGAAGAAGCGGGGGAGGACTTTTGCTCCTGGGAACCTGCTGTTTGTTGCAGCCTTTTTCCCCTACCTCTGCCTCTGGACAGAAAGGACCCGCCTTTTCCACGCCTGTTTTTCTGGGTCCGAAAGGACTGAACCTGATAAAACGGCGCCTTCTTAGGCTGTGAGGGGACATGGGGTAAAAATGCTGACTTCCCAGACGTTGCTGTGGAAACTAGGTCCGAGAGACCATCCCCAAATAATTCCTCACCCTTATATGGTAACACTTCCATGTGCTTTTTTTTTAAATCTGCATCTCCTGTCCACTGGCGAGTCCATAAGCCTTTCCTAGCAGAAATGGACAATGCACTTACTTTAGATGCCAGTCGGCAGATTTCCCTTTGTGCATCTCTCATATATAAGACTGAGTCTTTTATATGGTCTATGGTTAACAGGATCGTGTCTCTGTCTAATGTGTCAATATTTTCTGACAGTTTATCTGACCACGCAGCGGCAGCACTGCACATCCAAGCTGACGCAATAGCTGGCCTAAGTATAATGCCTGTGTGTGTGTACACAGACTTCAGGATCGCCTCCTGCTTTCTATCAGCAGGTTCCTTGAGGGCGGCCGTATCCGGAGACGGTAGTGCCACCTTTTTAGACAAACGTGTGAGCGCTTTATCCACTCTAGGGGGTGTTTCCCAACGTGACCTATCCTCTGGCGGGAAAGGGAACGCCATTAGTACCTTCTTAGGAAGGGTTCACTACGGCTGGCCGGCGGTCGGGCTCCCGGCGCCCAGCATACCGGCGCCGGGAGCCCGACCGCCGGCTGACCGACAGTGTGGCGAGCGCAAATGAGCCCCTTGCGGGCTCGCTGCGCTCGCCACGCTACGGGCACGGTGGCGCGCTACGCGCGCCACACTATTTTATTCTCCCTCTATGGGGGTCGTGGACCCCCACGAGGGAAAATAAGTGTCGGTATGCCGGCGGTCGGGCTCCCGGCGCCGGTATACTGAGCGCCGGGAGCCCGACCGCCGGTATACAGAAGACCACCCCTTAGGAATTACCAATTTTTTATCAGGGAAAGCCCACGCTTCTTCACACACTTCATTTAATTCATCTGATGGGGGAAAAACTACGGGTAGTTTATTCTCTCCAAACATAATACCCTTTTTAGTGGTACCTGTACTTATATCAGAAATGTGTAACACCTCTTTCATTGCCTCAATCATGCAGTGAATGGCCTTAGTAGGCATTAGGTTAGACTCGTCGTCGACACTGGTGTCAGTATCAGTGTCAACATCTGGGTCTGCTTGTGGTAGCGGGCGTTTTAGAGCCCCTGACGACCCATGCGACGCCTGGGCAGGCACGAGCTGAGAAGTCGGCTGTCCCACATTAGGCATGTCGTCAATTTTCTTATATAAGGAGTCTATACGTGCACTCATTACTTTCCATAAGCCCATCCACTCAGGTGTCTGCCCCGCAGGGGGTAACATCCCTTCTAAAGGCATCTGCTCCGCCTCCACATCATTATCCTCATCAAACATGTCGACACAGCCGTACCGACACACCGCACACACACAAGGAATGCTCCGAATGAGGACAGGACCCACAAAAGCCCTTTGGGGGACAGAGTGAGAGTATGCCAGCACACACCAGAGCGCTATATAATGCAGGGACTAACTGAGTTATGTCCCCTATAGCTGCTTTTTATATTATATATATATATATATTGCGCCTAAATTTAGTGCCCCCCCTCTCTGTTTTTACCCTGTTCTGAAGTGTAGACTGCAGGGGAGAGCCAGGGAGCTTCCTTCCAGCGGATCTGTGAAGGAGAAATGGCGCCAGTGAGTCTGAGGGAGATGGCTCCGCCCCTTTTCCGCGGCCTATTCTCCCGCTTTTTCCTGGATTCTGGCAGGGGTATTTACCACATATATAGCCTCTGGGGCTATATATTGTGGTATTTTTGCCAGCCAAGGTGTTTTTATTGCTGCTCAGGGCGCCCCCCCCCAGCGCCCTGCACCCTCAGTGACCGGAGTGTGAAGTGTGCATGAGGAGCAATGGCGCACAGCTGCAGTGCTGTGCGCTACCTTGGTGAAGACTGATGTCTTCTGCCGCCGTTTTTCCGGACCTCTTCTTGCTTCTGGCTCTGTAAGGGGGACGGCGGCGCGGCTCCGGGACCGAACACCAAGGACTGGGCCTGCGGTCGATCCCTCTGGAGCTAATGGTGTCCAGTAGCCTAAGAAGCCCAATCCGGCTGCAAGCAGGCGAGTTCGCTTCTTCTCCCCTTAGTCCCTCGCTGCAGTGAGCCTGTTGCCAGCAGGTCTCACTGAAAATAAAAAACCTAAATCTATACTTTCTTTCTAAGGGCTCAGGAGAGCCCCTAGTGTGCATCCAACCTCGGCCGGGCACGAAATCTAACTGAGGCTTGGAGGAGGGTCATAGTGGGAGGAGCCAGTGCACACCAGGTAGTCATAAATCTTTCTAGAGTGCACAGCCTCCTTCGGAGCCCGCTATTCCCCATGGTCCTTACGGAGTTCCCAGCATCCACTAGGACGTTAGAGAAAGAAAAGATGACTTTGGTACTTACCAGATAAATCTTTTTCTTTGAATCCTCAGGGGGCACTGGACGCCCACCCAAAGCAGTTTCACCTGGCTTGTGGTAAGTTCAGTAAATCTAATGGTAACACATTCTCACGACTTGTTCAAATGTTAAGGTGATTGTTATCTATTGTTGTGTCAACTTTCTAGTTGTCCGTTTTGTTATGTGTCAACTTTATAGTTGTCCGTTATGTTATAATATCATATGTAATTCTCCATTGTTCATCCTCTCTATCGCTCCTGGTCAGCTCAGTAAAAAAACACTGAGGTACCTTGGGAGTATGGAGGGGGTAGAGGGTTACTAATTTAAATATTTAAATGTGCCTGTCCCTGCTAACGCCCCATCTATATCCCAAGAGCACTCCAGTGAACCGTGTGGATTCAAAGAAAAGGATTGATCTGGTAAGTACCAAAATACTCTCTTTTGAGTAAATGCATCTATGTCTACAGGAAACACATGTTAAGATGGCATCTCCTACAGATGTATCCTCATACATCTTTGCTGCAGTCGCGCACATCAGCCCCTCTTAGCATGGTAGGCATCTTTATCCCCCCAAATATGCATTTTAGTAGCAACGTGCCTCCTGGTGAAGCTAGGACGCCATCAGGAGACTGTGCTTATTAATTCAATATACAACACTTGTAGATCTGTTTGCAACGGAGTCTCCGCATTTGCATACGAAGTGCTACGACGTAGAGGATGTAGCTTTTGTCAATCCCAAATTCTGTTGTGCATCATATAAATACTCAGACGCACACAGATATAAGTGTGTCGCATATCAAATTAATTAGCACAGTCACATGGCGCATCCTAGCCTAGGACACATTTTCAGCCAAAAAAAAAAAAATCCTTGCACATGGGAGGAAAGGGGAAATATCTCTTCCACTTGGGAGGAACCCAGATATTGTGTAGCCAGATATCTCAGTGTATGACATCTGATGGGTGTCAGGCTGATAGATAAAATGTCAGAGAATTTAATAACAGTCTATTCCAACATTGCTTTAGTACAGAAAAGGGGTTTGTAATTAAGTAAGAAACAGAATATGGGATATGTGTAGGGATTATTTGCACCAACATTGAAGGCTTAGTTCACTTCCATTGCGGCAGAACAGCTGTAAGTTCTTGACTCATTATTTCTACCCTGAAAAGAGCAATTTTTAACTGAAAGGTAAATTAGTTTTCAATTTTTGTAACCTAAACTGAGTTTTTTCTTTTTCTTTTAACATCTAGCAGTTTACTGCTGATCTTTGTACCATTTCAGGTTTGCCACTGAGATGAAACTGCAATAGAAATTGGAAAAATTGGAGTGTTCTAAAATTGTTCAAGATTATACATGTGTAGCTTTGAAATTATGAGCTCAAAACCACGGACCAGGAGCATGTATAGATATTTTAATTATTATGCTTATGAAAGTTTCTCCTAGTCAGGCATAAAGCCCAATGCCCAGAACATCCTGGCCAAGAGATGGTGAGCTTCAAAGGGATGTATAAATGACAGACCACTAATAGGAAAAGCTGTAAAATATATTACAGTATTTTCATATAAACAAAGCACATATATAAAACTTTAGATTAAGCATTTAATCAGTTCTGTTTCTAAGATCCAATTTGGAACCTATGACCTTAACTGGCATGGTCAGATCACGTGACCACGCCGTCTCACTGTGTCCTCCAGTTTTTAACGAGGAAATCCGTTTTGCAGATGTGCATAATATAATATTTAAAAAAATACTTTTTAAACTATATTAAATTAAAAACACAAAAAACAACTATATGAACAGATTTGAAGGGAGAAATTGTCAGTAAAATGGTTAAGTATTGTGTTGACATGACAGATTTAAATTAATTTTCCTAAATGTATGTGTTATGTAAACAATTCTGTACCAGATTAGGGGTAATTGAGAATTACAAGACATTATGTGCCCTGCAGGGAAGTAACTGGCATTTTAAGTGTCTTTAGAACCACACACCCTAGTAGAAGGAATGCATGACACTATAGGGTTAGAAGGTGGTTGCAGAGTCTATTTCACGTGGCAAAATGATTGTACTGTACATGTCGGGAGCAGCACTATACTTTCCAATGAAGATCTTTTTCCCCCATTCAGGAAGAGCCATCTATACAACTAATAAAGTTGTAAAGGATTGTATCTGTACATAGCAAATTGTATTGGAGAAAATTTGGCACGTGCAATGTGTAAGCTCCTCAAGTCCAAAATGACTATGTATATAAATATTATTTATTTATATATATATATATATATATATATATATATACACACACACACACATATACACATACATACATACACACACACACACACACACACACACACACACACACACACACACACACACACACACACACAGGTAGAGTATCCCATAATCAAAATGCTCTGTTTTTGTTCCAGATACCAGAATAATGAGGTTCACGGGGGTCTGCAGCTGTTCCGGAGTGTGGGCGGGGGAGAGCTGGGGGGGGGGGGGTCCGGCATGTCCTGGCAGCAGCGAAGTTGAGGGTATGTCTGCTAAGCCACTTCCCCACTTGTCTGTGATTGGACACGGATTCCAGTGATGTCATGACGTCACTACAGGGCCAAAATAATGTGGTTTTCCGAATATTTCGGGTATCAGGAGATATATATGGGTGGTCTTCAGGTTGCCGACTGTCAGGATCCCGGCGCACAGTATACTGGAATCCCAACAGCCGGCATACCAACAGATTTTCTCCCTCGTGGGGGGCTCATTTGCGCCCGCCACGCTGTCGGTATGCCGGCGGTCAGGCTCCTGGCGCCGGTATGCTGGTCGCCGGGAGCCCGGCCGCCGGCATACCATACTACACCCAATATATATATATATATATATATATATTGCTGTTATATCTACTTATACCTGTGAGGGTACTGGCGAAGTAACTCATACACTGTATTGCACTGGGAGTGCCGGAACTTGGATGCATTATATCTACCTATATCTATCACAGGGGCTCTGCACTGACCATATTAACTAATAATAAACAGTGGACTTTTAGTTCATGTATTGATCAATGCATTTAAGCTTGCAGCCCCCCGGCATGGGACCCCACTATACTGCTGGTCCTACTCTACTATTGCTCAAAATAATTACAATAAAAATAGCTATAACATTAATGTTAAACATCCATGCGAGCGAAGCCGTGGGCAAACACTAGTACATATAATAATGACTGCTCCAATGTGCCCTTTCTTTAAGAATTTATGAAAGGAATTGTCTCCCAAACTCGTCATCGAGGAGGACCAATGGTCCAGGTTTTAAGTATATTCATGGTTCAGCACAACTGGTTAAATCGATTTGGTACAAAATGCCTCCTGTCGGGATGGCAGCGGTATATCAACAATGAAAATACCAACAATGAAGATCCCAACGTTGGAGTGCCTAAGCCTCCAACCCAGGCCCTAACACCACGATACTTACCTCCGGGATGTCAGCTGCCGGTGTTCCCGCACAGGTCAATCACGCATCCCGTTAAATCATATTGACTGAGGTGTTTAGCCAAGCATGGATATACGTAAAACCGGAACAGTTGGTGCAACTTGAGGGCCGAGTTTGGGAACCACTGATGTAAGGCATAAACAAGACTGCATGGACCAATAACTGATTATATACTGTAGTGATTACTTTATTATAAAGCAACAAACGAGGAGCGCATTTAGGATGAAAGATGTACATTTTAATCACATTTATAGTATCACATTAAAAGTAAATATAATTATAAAAGACTTAGTATCATAAGCAGTGACAATGGTTGGGTTAATGTAAAGACAGTTTTGGAGTGTGGATGTCGGTTTTAATGATTTTTAGCTGATCACTGTCTGTTTCAGTAGCAGGCTACTTTGTAGAAATCTTACTTGGACAAAGTCCCGGACTTTCAACTGTCGTATGGCCAGGTACGCTATTCATTACCCCTGAATAGCCAAGTTTGTTTCTCAATTGTTATAATAAAGTAACAATCACTATGGTTTATAGATCTAACATCCATATTGTCGTATAGGAGCCGCTAATTTATAATCAATTAAGGTGACTATACTGTTAGATTTTTTAATATTGCATACAAAAGTGCACCCGGTCCCTTATAATTTATCAAGAATATATAATATATAGGAAGAGTCAACTGTGATTATATACTGTCAACATTCCAGGTTTTTATTCTTGTATAAAGGTCCTTTACTACAGCAATTTTTCCTACTATCAACAAGTTTTGTTACAAAGTAGGAAAAATAGCTTTGGAGATTTCCAAGAAAAACTTACACCAAAGGGAAACAAGTAACCAGTAAGATTAGAATTGATCGGTATGGTATCCCGCCGCACGGGATGCCGAAGGTCAGTATACCGACATCAGAATCCAGAGCGATGGAATGCCGGCAGGGGGGCGAGCACAACAAAGCCTCATACGGGCTTGTTGTGCTCGTCATGCTGCGGGCTTGGTGGCGAGCAACTCTCGCCACAGGATCTATTCTCTCCCTATGGATTTCGTGGACACCCGTATAGGGGGAATCACCTATCTTGCCAGTATACCGGCGGCGGTATGGTGGGCCAGTCGAGATCCTGACAGCGGTATTGTGACAGCCGGGATCCCGACGAGCGGTACGCTAACCACATACAATTTGGTAGTGTAGTTTAAAAAATGCAACTAAACATCTGACTCCATTCTATAGGTAACACTGCATTTTTCAATTCCAGCAGATTTCATAAATGTCCCCTCATAAGTTAAACAACATACTTTAGGCCGTGAACACATGGGCACTTGCCTCCATGAACTATCCAGCCCGAGTTGCATATAGCCCAGTAGTTCGTTCCCAAACTTTTTTGAATCACGGCGCCCTAGAGTATCAATTATATTTCAAGGCACCCCTAGGCTAAAAGTTTCTTATAGAGAAAAGTAGAAAGAAATATTAAATTAAGTAAATTGTGCTTATATGTCATCCTTAGGTTCAACTGTGCTGTGAGGGACAGGATTTGCTTCCGTTTGTACACATTTTATTATTGACAGCCACCAGCACTGGTTTTGCCTATCAGACTGACCATAAATAATTTGATTTGTCCTGGACCACCAAACCACTGATTTAGCCAACTGGTGCACACACTATTAAGCTGTTGATCAATGGTCAATACGCAGAGCAATGTGAAAGTGGATCTATCAACTACACAGAACGGCACATTAAATAGATATTCCACTTAATACAAATGTGTCCTCATACATCATTACTGCAGTGAGACTCTGCTGAGGTCTTGCTTGCCAAAACGCAGCTTAGTCGCAATGCGATGTGAATAGGACAAACAATGAGACTGCATTGATCCATTTGATATTTGACACTGTATATGTGTGTGCTACAGATTCTTTGGGGGGGGATTCAATTATTTTCACTCCTTTCCAGACCCGTTCTGTTTCTGCCCTCGGGGGCATAGTATCATTATTCCAGCTTGCTACCTTTGGAGTAGCAAGGCACCCAACCCTTTACACAGCTAAACCTGATTACTACGGGCGCGATATGCACGATGACGGGGATCAATTTAGACAGGAGATTGTGCGTGATATATCATTTGAATTTCACCCTTTGAATCTGTATACAGAGTGCTACAATGTAGCAGCAGCAGCTTTTTCCCAATACAAGTTCAGTTGTGCTTCCTATACAGACTCAGTCACACACACTATACAAGTGTCTCATATAAAAATAATCAGCACAGTACTGGTGCATATTAGTCGCATCGCACTGTGACTAAGATGCATTTTAGGCAAAAAAGAGACGTCTAATGCTAGCAGAGTTGCATGGGACCTGGCGGCTTACTCGCAGCAGACATCTCTCACTGCATGGCGAATTGAGGGTAGATGTAGGAGAACACATCTGTAGGATAAACTTCTACAACTCTATATAAACTACTTTTCTTAAGCATAACTAGCCTCTATCGCCTAGATTTAACTTGCGGAAGGAACGCTGTACTGTTAAGCCGCATTTTCCTATCAAAATATACGGAGGTCAACCTAGCTCTACATCCGGCATACAACCTCATTTATTAGTGATGGCACATTTTTTTTTTCGTTCTCCATTGTTTTATTGTCAAAGGCTTGTGTCACTTGCAACTTCCTCATACATACCTACATGTGCACATCAGTATTCTTAACCTGCTAATATGTTGTACTCTATGTCCTGATACTTTCAGCTTGTCCTCCACAACCCTTTGAAAAAGTTAGTTCCCCTTCTACTTCAAAATCAAATACAAAAATAAGATTTTAAACCTACGGGTAAATCTTTTTCTCCTAGTCCGAAGAGGATGCTGGGGACTCCGTAAGGACCATGGGGAATAGACTGGCTCCGCAGGAGACATGGGCACTAAAAAGAACTTTAGGTATGGGTGTGCACTGGCTCCTCCCTCTATGCCCCTCCTCCAGACCTCAGTTAGAGAAACTGTGCCCAGAGGAGACGGACAGTACGAGTAAAGGATTTTGGAAATCCAAGGGCAAGATTCATACCAGCCACACCGTATAACTTGGACTATACGTACCAGTCAACAGTATGAAACAAAACATCATCAAAGACCGATCAGAACAGCAACAAAAAACCCTTGTGCAAGCAATAAACTATATACAAGTCTTGCAGAATGAAGTCCGCACTGGGACGGGAGCCCAGCATCCTCTACGGACTAGGAGAAAAAGATTTACCGGTAGGTTTAAAATCTTATTTTCTCTTACGTCCTAGAGGATGCTGGGTACTCCGTAGGGACCATGGGGATTATACCAAAGCACCAGACCGGGCGGGGTAGTGCGGATGACTCTGCAGCACCGATTGAGCAAACATGAGGTCCTCATCAGCCAGGGTATCAAACTTGTAGAACTTAGCAAAGGTGTTTGAACCCGACCAAGTAGCTGCTTGGCAAAGCTGTAATGCCGAGACACCTCGGGCAGCCGCCCAAGAAGAGCCCACCTTCCTAGTGGAATGGGCCTTTACCGAATTTGGCAGCGGCAATCCAGCCGTAGCATGAGCCTGCTGAATCGTGTTACAGATCCAGCGAGCAATAGTCTGCTTAGAAGCAGGAGCGCCAACCTTGTTGGCTGCATACAGGACAAACAGGGCCTCTGTTTTCCTAACCCGAGCCGTTCTGGCCACATAAATTTTCAATGCCCTGACCACATCCAGGGACGCGGAATCCTCCACGTCCCTTGTAGCCACAGGCACCACAATAGGTTGGTACATATGAAAGGAAAAAACCACCTTAGGCAAAAATTGAGGACGAGTCCGCAACTCAGCTCTATCCACATGGAGAATTAGATAAGGGCTTTTGTGAGACAAAGCCGCCAACTCAGACACTCGCCGTGCCGAAGCCAAGGCCAACAACATGACCACTTTCCAAGTGAGATACTTCAATTCAACTGTTTGAATAGGTTCAAACCAGTGAGACTTAAGAAAACGTAACACCACGTTAAGGTCCCATGGTGCCAACCGGAGGCACAAAAGGAGGCTGGATATGCAGCACCTCTTTCACAAAAGTCTGGACTTCCGGAAGAGAAGCCAATTCCTTTTGAAAGAAAATGGATAGGGCCGAAATCTGAACCTTAATGGAGCCTAATTTTAGGCCCAAATTCACTCCAGTTTGCAGGAAGTGAAGAAAACGGCCCAGATGGAATTCTTCCGGAGGAGCAGTCCTGCTTCGCACCAAGACACATACTTCCTCCATATACGGTGATAATGTTTCGCTGTCACCTCCTTCCTAGCCTTTATCAGAGTAGGAATGACCTCATCCAGAATGCCCTTCTCTGCTAGGATCCTGCGTTCAACCACCATGCCGTCAAACGCAGACGCGGTAAGTCCTGGAACAGACCAGGCCCTTGTTGTAACAGGTCTTCCCTGAGAGGAAGAGGCCACGGATCCTCTGTGAGCATTTCCTGCAGATCCGGATACCAGGCCCTTCGAGGCCAATCTGGAGCAATGAGAATTGTCTGTACACCTCTTCGTCTTATGATTCTCAGTAATTTTGAGATGAGAGGAAGAGGAGGGAACACATAGACCGACTGAAACACCCACGGTGTCACCAGTGCGTCCACTGCAACCGCCTGAGGGTCCCTTGACCTGGCGCAATATCTCTGAAGTTTTGATGCCATCATGTCTATTTGAGGCTGACCCCACTGACTTACAATTTCTGCGAAGACTTCCTGATGAAGTCCCCACTCTCCGGGATGCAGATCGTGTCTGCTTAGGAAGTCTGCTTCCCAGTTGTCCACTCTCGGAATGAAGACTGCTGTCAGAGCGCTGACATGACTCTCCGCCCATAGAAGAATCTTTGAGGCTTCTGCCATTGCGACTCTGCTCCTTGTGCCGCCTTGGCGGTTTACATGAGCCACTGCTGTGATGTTGTCTAACTGAATCAGAATCGGTAGACCTCGAAGTAAGGTCTCTGCTTGCCGAAGGCCGTTGTATATGGCCCTTAATTCCAGCACATTTATGTGCAGGCAAGCTTCCTGGCTTGACCACAGACCCTGGAAGTTTCTTCCCTGCGTGACTGCTCCCCCAGCCTCGGAGGCTCGCGTCCGTGGTTACCAGAACCCAGTACTGAATGCCGAACCTGCGACCCTCTAGAAGGTGAGCACTCTGCAGCCACCACAGTAGAGATACCCTGGCCCTGGGGGACAGGCTGATCATTTGATGTAGATGTGATCCGGACCACTTGTCCAGAAGGTCTCATTGAAAAGCCCTCGCATGGAACCTGCCGAAAGGAATGGCCTCGTAAGACGCCACCATTTTTTCCAGAACTCGAGTGCAGTGATGCACCGACACCCTTTCTGGCTTCAACAGGTCCCTGACCAAGCCCTGAAGTTCCTGGGCCTTTTCCATCGGGAGAAAGACCCTCTTTTGTTCCGTGTCCAGAATCATGCCTAAGAAAGGCAATCGGGTCGTTGGGACTAACTGTGACTTCGGGAGATTGAGAATCCAGCCGTGCTGTTGCAACACCCTCAGGGAGAGTGATACACTGTCCAGCAACTGTTCTCTCGATCTCGCTTTTATCAGGAGATCGTCCAAGTATGGGATAATTGTGACACCCTGCTTCCGCAGGAGCACCATTATTTCTGTCATTAATTTGGTAAAAATCCTCGGGGCCGTGGAAAGCCCAAACGGCAACGTCTGAAATTGGTAATGACAATCCTGCACCACAAACCTCAGGAACGCCTGATGAGGTGGATATATGGGGACATGAAGGTATGCATCCTTTATGTCTAGGGACACCATATAATCCCCCCCCTTCCAGGCTGGCGATGACCGCTCTGAGCGATTCCATCTTGAACTTGAACCTCTTTAAGTATAGGTTTAAGGATTTTAAATTCAGAATGGGTCTGACCGAACCGTCCGGCTTCGGGACCACAAACAGGGTTGAATAATAGCCCATCCCTTGCTGAAGCAGGGGAACTTTGACCACCACTTGCTGAAGGCACAATTTTTGAATTGCCGCCAAAACTACCTCCCTCTTCGGGGAAGAGGCCGGCAGTGCCGATTTGAAAAACCGGCGAGGAGGCACCTCTTCGAATTCCAGCCTGTACCCCTGAGAAACAATGTCTATTGCCCAGGGATCCACCTGAGAGTGAACCCAGACATGGCCGAAAAGTCGAAGATGTGCCCCCACTGGGGCGGGCTCCCTCAACGGAGCCCCAGCGTCATGCGGTGGATTTAGTAGAAGCCGGGGAGGACTTCTGTTCCTGGGAACTGGCTGTAGCTGGCAGCTTTTTCTCCTTGCCCTTAACTCTGGCAAGAAAGGAAGATCCCCGAGCTCTCTTAGATTTATGCGACCGAAAGGACTGCATCGAAACTGCATATGCCGTTTCGAGCCGGCATCACCCGCCCACTGTCGGGTCCACAGGGCTCGCCTGGCAGAAATCTCCATAGCGTTCGCTCTGGAACCCAGTATGCCCACATCCCTCTGAGCATCTCTCATATAAAGGACTGCATCCTTAATATGACCCAGGGTCAATAAAATAGTTTCCTTATCCATCGTATCCATATCAGCAGATAAGGTATCAGTCCACGCTATTTCAGCACTACAAACCCAAGCCGACGCTATTGCCGGTCTGAGTAATGTACCAGTATGTGTGTAAATTGACTTCAAGGTAGTCTCCTGCTTGCGATCAGCAGGATCCCTGAAGGTTGCAGTATCCTGAGACGGCAGTGCCACCTTTTTGGAAAGGCGTGTCAACGCTTTGTCCACCCTTGGGGAGGATTCCCACCGTATCCTGTCCTTAATTGGGAAAGGATATGCCATAAGAATCCTTTTGGGAACCTGCAGTTTCTTGTCTGGAGTTTCCCAAGCACTCTCAAATAACTCATTCAGTTCATATGAAGGTGGAAAAGTAACCTCAGGCTTCTTTTCTTTAAACATGCTGATCCTCGTGTTAGGTACAGAGGGGTCATCTGTGATATGTAGCACATCCCTTATTGCAATAATCATATAATGAATACTTTTTGCCAATTTTGGCTGCAACCTCGCATCATCATAGTCGACACTGGAGTCAGAATCCGTGTCGGTATCCGTGTCTACTACTGGAGAAAGTGGACGTTTTTGAGACCCAGACGGCCCCTTTGACATAGGGAAAGGCAGGGTATGACCCCCTGTACATTCCCTGACTCTGCTTTGTCCAACCGTTTGTGCAATAAATTCACATTTGCATTTAAAACATTCCATATATCCAACAAGTCAGGTGTCGGCGTTGCAGACGGGGACACCACACTCATGCGCTCCACCTCATCCCTAGAAGAGCCTTCCGCTTCAGACATGCCGACACGTACGTACAGACACCACACACACTCAGGGAAATCTCTAATCTGGAGACAGTACCCCCACCAGGCCCTATGGAGGGACAGAGAGAGAGTCTGCCAGCACACACCCAGCGCCAATAACCCTGGTAAAAAATACCCAGATAAAGCGCTTTTTATTATATATATATATATATATATATATATATATATATACAAAATGTAACAAAATGACAGCACTCTATGTTCATAACACTGAGTCCTGGTGCAGGGTCCTGGCAATTAATATAAACACTCACTTCTTCCAAAAGAGAAAAAAGAATTAGACCAGCACTCACGTTTAGTAGATGAAAGAAACATACACTGCGACAAATAAGTGCCCCCCCCCCCCCCCCCTTTCTTTAAAACCCTCTGTCACCGGTGATCAGCAGGGGAGAGTCCGGGGAGCCAGCTTCTCAGCGTGTGCTGTGGAGGAAAATGGGAAAAGGGCGCTGGTGAGTGCTGAGGGACAAGCTCCGCCCCCTCAGCGGCAGGCTTCGGTCCCGCTCTATTTTAAACAAACTGGCGGGGATCTCTTAAATATACCACAACCAAGTGTATATACAGTATTTAGCCAGACCTAGAGGTTTTAACATTGCTGCCCAGGGCGCCCCCTCTGCGCCCTGCACCCAACAGTGTGCGCTGTGTGTGTTCTGTGTGGGAGCAATGGCGCGCAGCGTTACCTCAGTGAAGCTCTGAAGTCTTCTGCCGCCTCTGAAGTCTTCTATCTTCTCATACTCACCTGGCTTCTATCTTCCGGCTCTGCGAGGACGGCGGCGGCGCGGCTCCGGGACGAACCGCGAGGGGAGACCTGCATTCTGACTCCCTCTGGAGCTAATGGTGTCCAGTAGCCTAAGAAGCAGAGCCAAACATTTAAGTAGGTCTGCTTCTTTCTCCTCAGTCCCACGATGCAGGGAGCCTGTTGCCAGCAGGTCTCCCTGAACATAAAAAACCTAACAAAATACTTTTATTCCAGGAAGCTCAGGAGAGCTCCCTGTAGTGCACCCAGTCTCCTCTGGGCACAGTATTAAACTGAGGTCTGGAGCAGGGGCATAGAGGGAGGAGCCAGTGCACACCCATACCTAAAGTTCTTTTTAGTGCCCATGTCTCCTGCGGAGCCCGTCTATTCCCCATGGTCCTTACTGAGTCCCCAGCATCATCTGGGACGTAAGAGAAATAAATAATATGTAATTCTTCGCAAATGAATGTACCAAACACCAATCTATATACGTTTACACACATTTCTGGATCCAAACAGTAAAATACTAGCGGCACAGAAATCCATTTGTCCACCAGCAATATACCAGACTATTTAGCTGAAACAACTCCACCGTGAAATGAGTGCAATTATCTAGTTTGCAGCACAGTGAATAAACCAGATATACAGACATTTAGAGAAAAGACCTTGCTCTTGGAAAGCCTACAACATTAGTTTCAGTATAATGCATGTCTGATTGGTCCTGTCATAGGGACCCAGCCTAGAGCTTTGATTTAATTACAAATACTGTTGCTAACGGAACACAAAACATTTATTACAAGCTGGCCTAGTGACCCCGCATCAGGCTGGTTAGAGAGGTTTATCGATTGTGGAAATACTGCTCAGAAAAGCAACAGCAGACACATGAGACGTTTTAAAATAGTCAATTACATGGGCGATAATAAAGGTATTTATGTAACAAAGGCATTGTGTGCAGTTTGGAGTGGAACCACACTAATCAGAATCACTCGAGTTAGGATACTGTCACAACCGCAACTCAGTAATATTGTGTAAGGTCACTGTCCTCATTATGTGAAAATAAATAATTTGAGGAGGTGGTGTGGTGGTTGTGGGGTTTGCAACACTCAGAATACTGGATTAAAAGGAATAAACAAGACAATTCTCGTAGATGGACTGGCACAATAATTTACTGTATAAAACGTAACTTTTAATAAATATTTTTATTTTTAAGTATGTTATACAGTTGTTTATTTTTTTTTAACAAATTATGATAAAAAGAACCCTGTGAATCAGGTATTTAGGCATTAATCACCACTAGTAGGTACCAGAACTTAATTCTGGTGTGGTGTTAACAGTACAAAAAAACAAAACAAAGAAAAGATTGAGGAACAGCATTCTACAGGCAAACACGCTATAAAGCCAGTACAGTGATATACAGTAGTAATAATAAGTCAATGAAGCAGGTAACAAAACACACAGGTGCACAAGTTCATTCAGAACACAGAGATTACGCTAGAGTACATGAATTTTAATCCAAAAAATGTTCCCAAAATGTATAGTCAAAATATTAATAAAATTATACATTTATTATAGATACATGCGGTATAGGATAAGAGATCTTTAGCCTGTGTAAAATGTTCCTGGAGGCTCACTGGAGACTCCAATAACTATCAGGTTCTTGCACATACTTTCCTTTTTCTTTCAACATACTTTCAGATACAAAAAAAATTAATAAAAAGTCATATAGATCATTGCACCAGTGCATCCATGAGAATTGGCTTTCTTGTTCCTTTTACCCCTCAAACTAAAGGCTCAGTATGCTCCAAATATATAAGGCAAAAACTTATCTAACAGTTACAGAGCGAAAGAGACGCCAAGAAAACAGGAAGTATACTGGATCGTGCTAAAGGCAAGGTTATTTTAGTACTCTCAAATAACCCTGCTGGAAAATTGAATTGTTGGGGACATATTATGGAATTAAACAAGGTCAGCAGTGATTTGCACATTACATTTTATACCTTGTGCAATTACACCTTTGGGGCATACAGCTCAGTCCAATATGCCTGTCACACACAATTCACGTGCTATAACGATCCGGACTGGTAAGTATCAAACATGCAATTATCTAATTGAATAAGTGCTAGACAAATACAGGAAACAAATTATGTGTGTGCAATTACATTCTCATTTGTCCACCACAAATTCAGTGGTCTGTTAGACTTCCCCACTCCTCGTAAACAATGAGGGACATTTATAGCAAGAAGAGCAGAGGAAAGCTGGTTTTGCCCAAAGTGTCTGTTTCATTTTGCAGATTTCAACCTACATGGTTGTGATGAGCAACATGGTCTTTATGTGCACTTTGGGCCCACAAATGTTATGGGGCGGGGAAATGCTTCAAAGTGCACCCATAACCTACACACATCGGGGCCAGCCATGATGGCAGCTGCCCTAATAATAATAAGTAAGGAAGTAGTCTACCAAATTACAGGGAACTAGAATGAACTAGTGATGTCTCTAGATTCCATGTGAATTAGTAGGTGGTCTCTCATTAGTATTGATTCAGACCACTATATGTCTGCATAAACTGTCTGTAGGAACATAAAAATAACACACACCCCTTGTAATGGTGCCCACACACGGTGCTATTTGTGCTAGGTGCGATTTGAGCCTATACAATCTGTGCTATGCGATTTGGACTAAGTGGGGTACACTATCTGAACTACATCCCATTTTGAATACACTACAATGTACTATGTGTGCTGCAATACAAAAATACCTGTCTACACTTACTATTTTGCCTTAAGATATGGACTAGATGGGGGCGCACATCGCATCGCAAGGGACAATACACACGGTGCTATTTGAACTAGATATGATGCTATTTGAACTAAAAAGATCAAACAGCATGCGATAATTGCACAGTGTGTGGGCCCCATAAGATACAGGGGCATTGTTTAATCAGACAATGTTAATTCATAGTGATGCGTAAATAAAAGGTCATAAATCACAAAGAAAGGTGTTCTGCATTAAAAAACCCCAAAACATTGTTCTGTTTAACACTTAAAAATGGGTAAATTACAGAACAGAAATACTCACCTCGTTTCTTTGCTTCCGCTACCATCTCATCGTATTCTTGTCGGTGGCGCATGGTTTCATGGACGGACTTAGCAGGAAGATTTCTTAAAAAATAAATAATTATAATAATTAAAATAAATATATATATATATATATATATATATATATATATATATATATACACACACACACACACACACACACACATACATACATACATACATACATACATACATACACACACACACGCCTACTGGGATACTTTCAGCAGACAGATCATATTTTGGAGGATTACACATGTACAAAAACAGTTATTCTGCAAATTACAATAGTCAGCCACATACACTGCACAGCAGAATACACTGGCTAACCCCGTGTATACGGCAGACAGTTCTATGCACAACAGGGGATGTAGCTCTAGAATCATAGGCATCCCATGCACATAATGTTCTGCTAGTTGTGGAGACGGGAGTTTCATATACAGTTAAGTTTTTCCCCATTAATAATGCTAGTCAGTACAAGAATATTGTATATCTCTACCATTATCATACTTCTTGTTATCATATGTTTTTTCATTTAGTCAATTGGGAAGGGAAGTGAACAACCTCTACTGAGATTACAGATTAATAGTTTTGTGAAATTAAGGGTGAAATGTACTTACAGTAAATAATATACAGGTTGAGTATCCCTTATCCAAAATGCTTGGGACCAGAGGTATTTTGGATATTGGATTTTTCCGTATTTTGGAATAATTGCATACCATAATGAGATATCATAGTGATGGGACCTAAATCTAAGCACAGAATGCATTTATGTTTCATATACACCTTATACACACAGCCTGAAGGTCATTTAATACAATATTTTTAATAACTGTGTATTAAACAAAGTTTGTGTACATTGAGTCATCAAAAAACAAAAGTTTCACTACCTCACTCTCACTCAAAAAATAAGAATTTACTTACCGATAATTCTATTTCTCGGAGTCCATAGTGGATGCTGGGGTTCCTGAAAGGACCATGGGGAATAGCGGCTCCGCAGGAGACAGGGCACAAAAGTAAAGCTTTCCGATCAGGTGGTGTGCACTGGCTCCTCCCCCTATGACCCTCCTCCAAGCCAGTTAGGTACTGTGCCCGGACGAGCGTACACAATAAGGGAGGAATTTTGAATCCCGGGTAAGAC
Source organism: Pseudophryne corroboree (assembly GCF_028390025.1). NCBI lineage: Eukaryota > Metazoa > Chordata > Amphibia > Anura > Myobatrachidae > Pseudophryne > Pseudophryne corroboree. The sequence goes on from NC_086446.1 coordinate 617,389,558, forward strand.
TCATACCAGCCACACCAATCACACCGTACAACTTGTGATCTAAACCCAGTTAACAGTATGATAACAGCGGAGCCTCTGAAAAGATGGCTCACAACAATAATAACCCGATTTTTGTAACTATGTACAAGTATTGCAGATAATCCGCACTTGGGATGGGCGCCCAGCATCCACTACGGACTCCGAGAAATAGAATTATCGGTAAGTAAATTCTTATTTTCTCTATCGTCCTAGTGGATGCTGGGGTTCCTGAAAGGACCATGGGGATTATACCAAAGCTCCCAAACGGGCGGGAGAGTGCGGATGACTCTGCAGCACCGAATGAGAGAACTCCAGGTCCTCCTTAGCCAGGGTATCAAATTTGTAGAATTTAGCAAACGTGTTTGCCCCTGACCAAGTAGCTGCTCGGCAAAGTTGTAAAGCCGAGACCCCTCGGGCAGCCGCCCAAGATGAGCCCACCTTCCTTGTGGAATGGGCATTTACATATTTTGGCTGTGGCAGGCCTGCCACAGAATGTGCAAGCTGAATTGTATTACACATCCAACTAGCAATAGTCTGCTTAGAAGCAAGAGCACCCAGTTTGTTGGGTGCATACAGGATAACAGCAAGTCAGTTTTCCTGACTCCAGCCGTCCTGGAACATATTTTCAGGGCCCTGACAACATCTAGCAACTTGGAGTCCTCCAAGTCCCTAGTAGGTGCAAGGCACCACAATAAGCTGGTTCAGGTGAAACACTGACACCACCTTAGGGAGAGAACTGGGGACGAGTCCGCAGCTCTGCCCTGTCCGAATGGACAAACAGATATGGGCTTTTTTTGAGAAAAAACCACCAATTTGACACTCGCCTGGTCCAGGCCAGGGCCAAGAGCATGGTCACTTTTCATGTGAGATGCTTCAAATCCACAGATTTGACTGGTTTTAAACCAATGTGATTTGAGGAATCCCAGAACTACGTTGAGATCCCACAGTGCCACTGGAGGCACAAAAGGGGGTTGTATATGCAATACTCCCTTGACAAACTTCTGGACTTCAGGAACTGAAGCCAATTCTTTCTGGAAGAAAATCGACAGGGCCGAAATTTGAACCTTAATGGACCCCAATTTGAGGCCCATAGACACTCCTGTTTGCAGGAAATGCAGGAAACGACCGAGTTGAAATTTCTTTGTGGGGCCTTCCTGGCCTCACACCACGCAACATATTTTCGCCACATGTGGTGATAATGTTGTGCGGTCACCTCCTTTCTGGCTTTGACCAGGGTAGGAATGACCTCTTCCGGAATGCCTTTTTCCCTTAGGATCCGGCTTTCCACCGCCATGCCGACAAACGCAGCTGCGGTAAGTCTTGGAACAGACATGGTACTTGCTGAAGCAAGTCCCTTCTTAGCGGCAGAGGCCATAAGACCTCTGTAAGCATCTCTTGAAGTTCCGGGTACCAAGTCCTTCTTGGCCAATCCGGAGCCATGAGTATAGTTCTTACTCCTCTACGTCTTATAATTCTCAGCACCTTAGGTATGAGAAGCAGAGGAGGGAACACATACACCGACTGGTACACCCACGGTGTTACCAGAACGTCCACAGCTATTGCCTGAGGGTCTCTTGACCTGGCGCAATACCTGTCCCGTTTTTTGTTCAGACGGGACGCCATCATGTCCACCTTTGGTATTTCCCAACGGTTTACAATCATGTGGAAAAAACTTCCCGATGAAGTTTCCACTCTCCCGGGTGGAGGTCGTGCCTGCTGAGGAAGTCTGCTTCCCAGTTTCCATTCCCGGGATGAAACACTGCTGACAGTGCTATCACATGATTTTCCGCCCAGCGAAAAGTCCTTGCAGTTTTTGCCATTGCCCTCCTGCTTCTTGTGTCGCCCTGTCTGTTTACGTGGGCGACTGCCGTGATGTTTTTTCCCACTGGATCAATACCGGCTGACCTTGAAGCAGAGGTCTTGCTAAGCTTAGAGCATTATAAATTTACCCTTAGCTCCAGTATATTTATGTGGAGAAACGTCTCCAGACTTGATCACACTCCCTGGAAATTTTTTCCTTGTGTGACTGCTCCCCAGCCTCTCGGGCTGGGCTCCGTGGTCACCAGCATCCAAACCTGAATGCCGAATCTGCGGCCCTCTAGAAGATGAGCACTCTATAACCACCACAGGAGAGACACCCTTGTCCTTGGATATAGGGTTATCCGCTGATGCATCTGAAGATGCGATCCGGACCATTTGTCCAGCAGATCCCACTGAAAAGTTCTTGCGTGAAATCTGCCGAATGGAATTGCTTCGTAGGAAGCCACCATTTTTACCAGGACCCTTGTGCAATGATGCACTGTTTTTAGGAGGTTCCTGACTAGCTCGGATAACTCCCTGGCTTTCTCTTCCGGGAGAAACACCTTTTTCTGGACTGTGTCCAGAATCATCCCTAGGCACAGCAGACGTGTCGTCGGGATCAGCTGCGATTTTGGAATATTTAGAATCCACCCGTGCTGTTGTAGCAGTATCCGAGATAGTGCTACTCCGACCTCCAACTGTTCCGTGGACTATGCCCTTATCAGGAGAACGTCCAAGTAAGGGATAATTAAGACGCCTTTTCTTAGAAGAAGAATCATCATTTCGGCCATTACCTTGGTAAAGACCCAGGGTGCCGTGGACAATCCAAACGGCAGCGTCTGAAACTGATAGTGACAGTTCTGCACCACGAACCTGAGGTACCCTTAGTGAGAAGGGCAAATTTGGGACATAGAGGTAAGCATCCCTGATGACCCGGGACACTATATAGTCCCCTTCTTCCTGGTTCGTTATCACTGCTCTGAGTGACTCCATCTTGATTTGAACCTTTGTAAGTGTTCAAAAATTTTTTTAGAATAAGTCTCACCTAGCCTTCTGGCTTCAGTACCACAATATAGTGTGGAATAATACCCCTTTTCTTGTAGTAGGAGGGGTAATTTAATTATCACCTGCTGGGAATACAGCTTGTGAATTTTTTCCCATACTGCCTCCTTGTCGGAGGGAGACCTTGGTAAAGCAGACTTCAGGAGCCTGCGAAGGGGAAACGTCTCGACATTCCAATCTGTACCCCTGGGATACTACTTGTAGGATCCAGGGGTCCTGTACGGTCTCAGCGCCATGCTGAGAACTTGTCAGAAGCGGTGGAACGCTTCTGTTCCTGGGAATGGGCTGCCTGCTGCAGTCTTCTTCCCTTTCCTCTATCCCTGGGCAGATATGATCTTATAGGGACGAAAGGACTGAGGCTGAAAAGACGGTGTCTTTTTCTGCAGAGATGTGACTTAGGGTAAAAACGGCGGATTTTCCAGCAGTTGCCGTGGCCACCAGGTCCGATGGACCGACCCCAAATAACTCCTCTTCCTTTATACGGCAATACACCTTTGTGCCGTTTGGAATCTGCATCACCTGACCACTGTCGTGTCCATAACATCTTCTGGCAGATATGGACATCGCATTTACTCTTGATGCCAGAGTGCAAATATCCCTCTGTGCATCTCGCATATATAGAAATGCATCCTTTAAATGCTCTATAGTCAATAAAATACTGTCCCTGTCAAGGGTATCAATATTTTTAGTCAGGGAATCCGACCAAGCCACCCCAGCTCTGCACATCCAGGCTGAGGCGATCGCTGGTCGCAGTATAACACCAGTATGTGTGTATATACTTTTTATGATATTTTCCAGCCTCCTGGCAGCTGGTCCTTGAGGACGGCCCTATCTATAGACGGTACCGCCACTTGTTTTGATAAGCGTGTGAGCGCCTTATCCACCCTAAGGGGTGTTTCCCAACGCGCCCTAACTTCTGGCGGGAAAGGGTATACCGCCCATAATTTTCTATCGGGGGGAACCCACGCATCATCACACACTTTATTTAATTTATCTGATTCAGGAAAAACTACGGTAGTTTTTTCACATCCCACATAATACCCTCTTTTGTGGTACTTGTAGTATCAGAAATATGAAACACCTCCTTCATTGCCTTTAACGTGTGGCCCTAATAAGGAATACGTTTGTTTATTCACCGTCGACACTGGATTCAGTGTCCCTGTCTGTGTCTGTGTCGACCGACTAAAGTAAACGGGCGTTTTAAAACCCCTGACGGTGTTTTTGAGACGTCTGGACCGGTACTAATTGTTTGTCGGCCGTCTCATGTCGTCAACCGACCTTGCAGCGTGTTGACATTATCACGTAATTCCCTAAATAAGCCATCCATTCCGGTGTCGACTCCCTAGAGAGTGACATCACCATTACAGGCAATTGCTCCGCCTCCTCACCAACATCGTCCTCATACATGTCGACACACACGTACCGACACACAGCACACACACAGGGAATGCTCTGATAGAGGACAGGACCCACTAGCCCTTTGGAGAGACAGAGGGAGAGTTTACCAGCACACACCAAAAACGCTATAATTATATAGGGACAACCTTATATAAGTGTTTTCCCTTATAGCATCTTTTTTTATATATTTCTAACGCCAATTTAGTGCCCCCCCTCTCTGTTTTAACCCTGTTTCTGTAGTGCAGTGCAGGGGAGAGCCTGGGAGCCTTCCCTCCAGCCTTTCTGTGAGGGAAAATGGCGCTGTGTGCTGAGGAGATAGGCCCCGCCCCTTTTTCAGCGGCCTCGTCTCCCGCTCTTAACGGATTCTGGCAGGGGTTAAATATCTCCATATAGCCTCCGGAGGCTATATGTGAGGTATTTTTAGCCAAAATAGGTATTCATTTGCCTCCCAGGGCGCCCCCCTCCCAGCGCCCTGCACCCTCAGTGACTGCCGTGTGAAGTGTGCTGAGAGGAAAATGGCGCACAGCTGCAGTGCTGTGCGCTACCTTTAGAAGACTGAGGAGTCTTCTGCCGCCGATTCTGGACCTCTTCTTACTTCAGCATCTGCAAGGGGGCCGGCGGCAAGGCTCCGGTGACCATCCAGGCTGTACCTGTGATCGTCCCTCTGGAGCTGATGTCCAGTAGCCAAGAAGCCAATCCATCCTGCACGCAGGTGAGTTCACTTCTTCTCCCCTAAGTCCCTCGTTGCAGTGATCCTGTTGCCAGCAGGACTCACTGTAAAATAAAAAACCTAAGCTAAACTTTTCTAAGCAGCTCTTTAGGAGAGCCACCTAGATTGCACCCTTCTCAGCCGGGCACAAAAATCTAACTGGCTTGGAGGAGGGTCATAGGGGGAGGAGCCAGTGCACACCACCTGATCGGAAAGCTTTACTTTTGTGCCCTGTCTCCTGCGGAGCCGCTATTCCCCATGGTCCTTTCAGGAACCCCAGCATCCACTAGGACGATAGAGAAAAGTCCGTATTTCAGAATATTCCGTATTTCGGAATATTGGGATATGGGATACTCAACCTGTACCATAAACCAGTGGTTCTTAAACTGTTTGCTTAGGCACCCTGGGGTACTGCGGGTTGGTGGTTCAGGACCAGCTCTATTTATTGTCAAAGTGATGCTACCAATCATAAAATGTGGACAATCAGAAGCATAACTGTACACAACCACATAACGGAACCTAAGGATGACTTAATTTAATATTTTTTTTCCAGATTAACAAAAAAGAAAGTTTGGGAACCACTGCGATATAGCACAAAAATAATGAAAACAAAAAAGCAACTAAATACGTATCTGCAATTTTAAGAGCTACTATCAAGAGAAAACATGAAGAGCTATTATATGAAAAACAGTATATAGCTATTCTTACGCAGGCCGATCCTCTAAGATAAGTGCTGTTGTAGAAAGTGGCTCAAATTCACATTTTTTACGTCTTGTGGATTGTGTTGGAATTTTACATGTCCTCCCTGTGCGAGCTTCATATTCCTAAAAGAAAAAGAGTAGTGATTTAACAAAAAATATTTTGGCACGCATGGCAGACAAAGACAGGCAGAAGGTAATTACAGAGTACAAAAATACCTACAGTCAACGTTGTCAGTATCAAGTATTATTGTAAAATGAAAACCAATTTATTTTTTTCACACTTGTACAGATGTGTCCTCAAACATTTTTCCAGTAATCGTGCTAAACAGCCCCTCTTGGTATGCCAGGTCCTAGTGAGACTCTGCTACCGTTGACAGTCTTTTTTGACGAAAATGCATCTCGGGTGCTATGCGATGTGGCTAGGATGCACCAGGAATGTGCGTATTAATTCGATCTGTGACACTTGCATATCCGTGTGTGATTGAGTCTCTGAATCGGCATACGAAGTGCTACAATGCAGTGGCAGTGGCTTTTTCCATACCAAATTCTATTGTGCTCTGTTTTACAGACTCAAGCTGAGAACACACTGGGCAATATATTGGCCATTAAACTGAACGGTCAATATATCGTGGGCGCATTGGTAGGTGTGTACCAGCAATATATGTCTATTAACGACAATGTTCACAGACATTTTGCGTAGGCCCTGCAGCACAGCCAATGGGCGATATATTGGCGCATCGTGCTGTGTGTACATACACTTGCTGCAGAAGCCACCGGTGACTGACATCACAAGTAAATGCCTGCCCAGTTGTGATGGCAAGGACAATACAGCGGGCAGGCGATCGGTAAGTTTGCATGCATTTACTGATAGTTCAATAGGTCGGTGGATCAGCCGGATGGCCTAGTGTGTACCCAGCATTAGTTGCACACAGATATACAAGTGCCACATATTAAATTAATCAGCACAGTCTCCTGGTGCGTCCTAGGTCACATCGCTGTTTGGCATTTAAGACAAACTTTAGTCAATAAAAAAACCCCAAAAAGAAACGCCCAATACTAACGGAGCTGCATGGGACCTGTCAGTTCACTCGCTACAGGCATCCGCATGGCGTATTTAAGCTAGATATATGAAGACACAGCTGTACTAGTCAAATGTAATCACATGGCTTCTGTCCTGTACGTTAAGAACTAGAGATTAGGAAAGTTAACTTTATGCTTTCATTATGGTCACAATATTACTAAAAAAAATAGTCACTGCTCAAAAAACATTCCCTCAGCTGTGTACTTAAGCAGAGAAATGCATAAATATGGTCTTAAAATTCAAGACGAACCCCTAGGATAATAGCCATGGACGTCTGTAAGACTACTATTACATGGGAAGCCGTTCTTCTATTTCCACTTAAGACGCTGGTTACCATACAGTCCCGCTGGCGGTAAGCCGCTCCATGCATAAGACATAACAGTGAGCGACTGTTTAACCACAGCCGTCCATTACACTGCCAATTATTGTGGGCTTCGCTATAGGCAGTGTTAAACTACATATACTGTGAACTGGTACAAAAAATATAGTAAAAACCTTTGTGGTGCTGAAGAATATGTCACAAGTTATAGAAAAAATAACAATACATTTATTAATAAATATAGAGCAACAGGTAACTGCTAAGCAATTCGCACTGCAGCAGATACTAGCAGAATAGCTATGCAAATAATTGGCTTAGAAACAAATAAATGCATATAAAGGCAGAAATAATACAATTGCAATAAGTACTGTCAAATAGCTCTAGGCAAAGCTATTAGATTGTATTGGCATAAACACATAGATAATAAGAATTTACTAACCGGTAATTCTATTTCTCGTAGTCCGTAGTGGATGCTGGGAACTCCGTAAGGACCATGGGGAATAGACGGGCTCCGCAGGAGACTGGGCACTCTTAAAAGAAAGATTAGGTACTATATCTGGTGTGCACTGGCTCCTCCCTCTATGCCCCTCCTCCAGACCTCAGTTAGGGAAACTGTGCCCGGAAGAGCTGACATTACTAGGAAAGGATTTGGAATCCAGGGTAAGACTCATACCAGCCACACCAATCACACTGTACAACTCGTGATAACCATACCCAGTTAACAGTATGAATAACAACTGAGCCTCAGTAACAGATGGCTCATAACAATAACCCTTTAGTTAAGCAATAACTATATACATGTATTGCAGAGAGTCCGCACTTGGGACGGGCGCCCAGCATCCACTACGGACTACGAGAAATAGAATTACCGGCGAGTAAATTCTTATTTTCTCTGTCGTCCTAGTGGATGCTGGGAACTCCGTAAGGACCATGGGGATTATACCAAAGCTCCCAAACGGGCGGGAGAGTGCGGATGACTCTGCAGCACCGAATGAGTAAAGGCAAGGTCCTCCTCAGCCAGGGTATCAAACTTGTAGAACTTAGCAAATGTGTTTGAACCCGACCAAGTAGCAGTTCGGCAAAGCTGTAAAGCCGAGACCCCTCGGGCAGCCGCCCAAGAAGAGCCCACCTTCCTTGTGGAATGGGCTTTTACCGATTTAGGATGCGGCAATCCTGCCGCAGAATGAGCTTGCTGAATCGTGTTACAGATCCAGCGCGCAATAGTTTGCTTTGAAGCAGGAGCACCCAGCTTGTTGGGCGCATGCAGGATAAACAGCGAGTCAGTTTTCCAGACTCCAGCCGTCCTGGCTACATAGAATTTCAAAGCCCTGACTACATCTAGTAACTTGGAGTCCTCCAAGTCCCTAGTAGCCGCAGGCACCACAATGGGTTGGTTCAAATGAAACGCTGATACCACCTTAGGGAGAAATTGGGGACGAGTCCTCAATTCTGCCCTGTCCATATGGAAGATCAGATAAGGGCTTTTACACGACAAAGCCGCCAATTCTGACACACGCCTAGCCGAAGCTAAGGCCAATAGCATGACCACTTTCCACGTGAGATATTTTAGCTCCACGGTCTTAAGTGGCTCAAACCAGTGGGATTTCAGGAAATCCAACACAACGTTAAGATCCCAAGGTGCCACTGGAGGCACAAAAGGGGGCTGAATATGCAGCACTCCCTTAACAAACGTCTGAACTTCAGGCAGTGAACCAGTTCTTTTTGAAAGAAAATAGATAGGGCCGAAATCTGGACCTTTATGGATCCTAATTTTAGGCCCATAGTCACTTCTGACTGTAGGAAGTGCAGGAATCGACCCAGCTGGAATTCCTCTGTAGGGGCCTTCCTGGCCTCACACCAAGCAACATATTTTCGCAATATACGGTGATAATGTTGTGCTGTCACGTCTTTCCTAGCCTTTATCAGCGTAGGAATCACTTCATCTGGAATGCCCTTTTCCGTTAGGATCCGGCGTTCAACCGCCATGCCGTCAAACGCAGCCGCGGTAAGTCTTGGAACAGACAGGGCCCCTGCTGTAACAGGTCCTGTCTGAGAGGCAGAGGCCATGGGTCCTCTGAGATCATTTCTTGTAGTTCTGGGTACCAAGTTCTTCTTGGCCAATCCGGAACGATGAGTATAGTTCTTACTCCTCTCTTTCTTACAATCCTCAGTACCTTGGATAGGAGAGGAAGAGGAGGAAACACATAAACCGACTGGTACACCCACGGTGTCACTAGTGCGTCCACAGCTATCGCCTGAGGGTCTCTTGACCTGGCGCAATATTTTTTTAGCTTTTTGTTGAGACGGGACGCCATCATGTCTACCTGTGGCCGTTCCCAACGATTTACAATCAGCGTGAAGACTTCTGGATGAAGTCCCCACTCTCCCGGGTGGAGGTCGTGCCTGCTGAGGAAGTCTGCTTCCCAGTTGTCCACTCCCGGAATGAACACTGCTGACAGTGCTAGCACATGATTCTCCGCCCATCGAAGAATCCTTGTGGCTTCTGCCATCGCCATCCTGCTTCTTGTGCCGCCCTGTCGGTTTACATGGGCGACCGCCGTGATGTTGTCTGACTGAATCAGCACCGGTTGGTTTTGAAGCAGGGGTTCTGCTTGACTCAGGGCGTTGTAAATGGCCCTTAGTTCCAGAATATTTATGTGAAGGGAAGTCTCCTGACTTGACCACTGTCCTTGGAAGTTCCTTCCCAGAGTGACTGCCCCCCAACCTCGGAGGCTTGCATCCGTGGTCACCAGGACCCAGTCCTGTATGCCGAATCTGCGGCCCTCGAGAAGATGAGCACTCTGCAGCCACCACAGCAGACACACCCTGGCCCTCGGGGACAGGGTGATCAGCAGATGCATCTGAAGATGCGATCCGGACCACTTGTCTAACAGATCCCACCCGAAGGGAATTGCTTCGTCAGAGGCTACCATCTTTCCCAGGACTCGCGTGCAGTGATGCACCGACACCTGTTTTGGTTTCAGGAGGTCCCTGACCAGAGATGACAATTCCTGGGCCTTCTCCACCGGGAGAAACACCTTCTTCTGTTCTGTGTCCAGAATCATGCCCAAGAACAGCAGACGCGTCGCAGGAATCAGCTGCGACTTTGGGATATTCAGAATCCAGCCATGCTGTTGCAGCACTTCCCGAGATAGTGCTACGTTGACTAACAACTGCTCCTTGGACCTCGCCTTTATAAGGAGATCGTCCAAGTACGGGATAATTATAACTCCCTTCTTCCGAAGGAGTATCATCATTTCGGCCATTACCTTGGTAAATACCCTCGGTGCCGTGGACAGACCAAACGGCAACGTCTGGAATTGGTAATGACAGTCCTGTACCACAAACCTGAGGTACTCCTGATGAGGTGGGTAAATGGGGACATGCAGATAAGCGTCCTTGATGTCCAGCGACACCATAAAATCCCCCTCTTCCAGGCTTGCAATAACCGCCCTGAGCGATTCCATTTTGAACTTGAACTTCCTTACATAAGTGTTCAAGGATTTTAAATTTAGAATGGGTCTCACCGAACCGTCTGATTTCGGTACCACAAACATTGTGGAATAGTAACCCCGTCCCTGTTGAAGGAGGGGAACCTTGATTATCACCTGCTGAAGGTACAGCTTGTGAATAGCCGCCAGCACTACCTCCCTTTCCCTGGGAGCCGCTGGCAAGGCTGATTTGAGGTAACGGCGAGGGGGAGTCGCCTCGAACTCCAGCATGTATCCCTGAGATACCACTTGTAGAACCCAGAGATCCACCTGTGAGCGAACCCACTGGTCTCTGAAGTTCCGGAGACGCGCCCCCACCGCACCTGGCTCCACCTGTGGAGCCCCAGCGTCATGCGGTGAACTTAGTGGAAGCAGGGGAGGATTTTTGTTCCTGGGAACTGGCTGTCTGGTGCAGCTTTTTTCCTCTACCCCTGCCTCTGGGCAAAAAGGATGCGCCTCTGACCCGCTTGCCTTTCTGAGGCCGAAAGGACTGTACTTGATAATACGGTGCTTTCTTAGGCTGTGAGGGAATCTGAGGTAAAAAAGTCGACTTCCCAGCTGTTGCTGTGGATACGAGGTCCGAGAGACCGTCCCCAAACAATTCCTCACCCTTATAAGGCAAAACCTCCATGTGCCTTTTAGAATCAGCATCACCTGTCCACTGCCGAGTCCATAATACTCTCCTGGCAGAAATGGACATTGCATTAATTCTAGATGCCAGCCGGCAAATGTCCCTCTGTGCATCCCTCATATACAAGACGACGTCCTTTATATGCTCTAAGGTTATCAAAATAGCATCCCTGTCGAGGGTATCAATGTTGTCTGACAGGGTATCAGACCATGCTGCTGCAGCACTACACATCCATGCTGAAGCAATAGCAGGTCTCAGTATAGTACCTGAGTGTGTATATACAGACTTCAGGATAGCCTCCTGCTTTCTATCTGCAGGCTCCTTTAGGGCGGCCGTATCCTGAGACGGCAGTGCCACCCTTTTAGATAATCGTGTGAGCGCCTTGTCCACCCTAGGGGATGTCTCCCAGCGTAACCTATCCATTGGCGGGAAAGGGTACGCCATCAGTAACCTCTTAGAAATCACCAGTTTCTTATCAGGGGAACACCACGCTTCTTCACACAATTCATTTAATTCATCAGATGGGGGAAAAGTCACTGGCTGCTTTTTCTCCCCAAACATAATACCCTTTTTAGTGGTAACCGGGTTAATGTCAGAAATGTGCAACACATTTTTAATTGCCGTAATCATGCATCGGATGGCCCTTGTGGACTATACATTTGTCTCATCCTCGTCTACACTGGAGTCAGACTCCGTGTCGACATCTGTGTCTGCCATCTGAGCTAGCGGGCGTTTTTGAGCCCCTGAGACGCCTGGGCAGGTGCGGGCTGAGATGCCGGCTGTCCCAAGGCTGTTACATCATCAAACCTTTTATGTAAAGAGTTGACACTGTCGGTTAATACCTTCCACATATCCATCCACTCCGGTGTCGGCCCCGTAGGGGGCGACATCACACTTATCGGCTCCTGCTCCGTCTCCACGTAGCCCTCCTCATCAAACATGTCGACACAGCCGTACCGACACACCACACACACACACACACACACACACACACACACACACAGGGAATGCTCTGACTGAGGACAGGACCCCACAAAGTCCTTTGGGGAGACAGAGAGTATGCCAGCACACACCACAGCGCTATATAACACAGGGATTTTCACTATACTGAGTGATTTTTCCCAATAGCTGCTTATTAACACAAATTGCGCCTAAATTTATGTGCCGCCCCCCCCTCTTTTTTACCCTTGTTGTACAGGATACTGCAGGGGAGAGCCTGGGGAGCGTCCTTCCAGCGGAGCTGTGAAGAGAAAATGGCGCTGGCTGTGCTGAGGAAGATAGCCCCGCCCCCTCAGCGGCGGGCTTCTCCCGCTTTTTATAATGTTAGTGGCGGGGGTTTTTGCACATATACAGTGTTATACACTGTATTATGTGCTATTTGTGCCAAAAGGTAAACTAATTGCTGCCCAGGGCGCCCCCCCCCCAGCGCCCTGCACCCAACAGTGACCGGAGTGTGTGGTGTGCTATGGGAGCAATGGCGCACAGCTGCAGTGCTGTGCGCTACCTTAATGAAGACAGGAGTCTTCAGCCGCCGTTTTTCATCTTTATCTTCCGTCTTCTGGCTCTGCAAGGGGGACGGCGGTGCGGCTCCGGGAACGGACGATCGAGGTCGGGCCCTGTGTTCGATCCCTCTGGAGCTAATGGTGTCCAGTAGCCTTAGAAGCACAAGCTAGCTGCAAGCAGGTAGGTTTGCTTCTCTCCCCTCAGTCCCTCGTAGCAGTGAGTCTGTTGCCAGCAGATCTCACTGAAAATAAAAAACCTAACAAATACTTTCTTTTCTAGTGAGCTCAGGAGAGCCCACTAGGTGCATCCAGCTCTGGCCGGGCACAGATTCTAACTGAGGTCTGGAGGAGGGGCATAGAGGGAGGAGCCAGTGCACACCAGATATAGTACCTAATCTTTCTTTTAAGAGTGCCCAGTCTCCTGCGGAGCCCGTCTATTCCCCATGGTCCTTACGGAGTTCCCAGCATCCACTAGGACGTCAGGGAAAACTAGCTGTGAAGCATAAGAAAATATTTGGTACTTTAGCTCTTAAGTAAAGAAGTCCCCATACCATTTGTGCACAATGCAAAGTCAGCCTGTTGGTAAAGCATCAAGAATGGTGGAGGTCCAGAAGTCCACCGTACTGACCTGCGTATGTGTCCGTATTTGAGGGGCAGAGCTGGCCATAGGCAAACTAGGCAATTGCCTAGGGCATTTGATATGCCTAGGGGCATCATCAGCTTCTGCTGATAAAAATTATATGTGGCATGCCTATATTCTGTATGTAGCATTTCATATGCAGATACAGCCACAGTCTCACACAGTATATTGGCATGCTGCATATCAGTTTAATCAGCAGGAGCTGCTTGTGCATCCTAGCCACATAGCAATGCAAAGAAGATGCATTTTCATTAAAAAAAAAGTGCCCGACGTTAGCATTGATGCAAGATTTGTGAGGACAAATCTGTATCCAAGCAGAGGCAGAGGTCACAGTGTTAGTGGAAGTGTAAGTACTGTGTGCATGTGAGTGGGTTGGTTGTGCAGTAGTGTTGAGAATATGTGTAAGGAGCATTTTGTGTGTCATGTAAAAATGCATTAATAATGTGCAACATATGTGTAAAGGGCCACTGTGTGTCATTATGTGTATAAGGGCATTAATAATGTGCGGCATATGTGTAACAGGGTACTACTGTATGTGTGTCATTATGTGTATAGGGGCACTAATAATGTGCAGCAAATGTGTAGGGGGCACTGTGTGTGTAAGGGCATTAAAAATGTGCGGCATATGTGTAAGGGACATTATGTGTAAAAGGGCATTAATAAAGGTTGTCATAATGTGTAAGGTGCATTATGTTTATAAGGACATTAATGTGTCTCATTTGTGTAAGGGGCATTACTGTGTGGAATTGTGTATAAATGCATCACTAATGTGTGGCATTATGTGTATAAGGTGCTCTACTATGTGGCGTTGCAAATAGAAAGGGCACTACTGTGTCGTCTAATGTGAATAAAGAGCAATAAGGTGTGGTGTAATGTGAATAAGGAGCAATTCAGTGTGATGTAATGTGAATAAGGGGCTCTACTGTGAGGAGTAACGTTTATAAGGTAAAGTGATACTACTGTGGGATGTAATATGAATTATGGACACTATCGCATGATCATATGTGAATAAAGTTGCAGTACTGTGTGGCGTAATTGGAATTGGGGTTACTATTGTGTGGCCATGCCCCTTCCCAGCAAGAAGATGCCCCTTTTTGGGCTGTGCATCAAATGTGCGAACTGTTCCTATTTAAAATATAGGGGGTACAAGGACTGCTATGGGTGAGGGGTGATGGTGCTAGGAAAGAGGTGCAAGGTCAGAGGCAGAACCAGCGGTGGTGCTAGGGGGCACCAGCCAAAATCTTGCCTAGGGCATCATATTGGTTAGGGCCGGCTCTGTTGAGGGGGTATAGCATGCAAAGATGAAGTCGACATGTTTTAAGCTTATCCCGCTCTTTATCAAGGCAGTGCTTTATAACAAACAGGATAAGCTTGAAACACGTTTTATTTTTGCTTTTATATGCATTTATTTTCTGCTTCTTAGCCAATTATTTGCTGTGTTATTCTGCTAGCATCTGCTTCAGAGCTAATCACCTATCAGTTACCTGTTGCTCTAGATCAGGGGTGGGGAGCCTTTGGCACTCCAGATGCTGTTGAATTACACAAACTAGCATGCCCTGCTACAGTTTTGCTATTTAGCCATGCTAAAACTGTTGCAGGGCATTCTGGGATGTATAGTTCAACAACAGCTGGAGGGCCGCAGGTTCCCCACCCCTGCTCTAGATCAATTGTAACTGTATTGTAACTTTTTCTATAACTGGTGTGACATACTCCTCAGTGCCAGAAAGGTTTTACTTTATTTCACACCCGTTTATTACCTCAGTGTTGTTGGGACATTCTCAGTAAAGACCTTAGGCTGCTTGTCCTCTGGATCTTTTGCACAAAGTGGTCTTGCATTCTATTCATTCTATTGTATATGCTGTTGACGAGTTAAGGTGCCCATACACCTAAAGATTTATCTTCAGATCTGGCTGGTTGGAACGAAAATCTGGTAATGGATGGGAGCAAATGACAGTTGACCATTTGAAATGGTCAACTGTCATTTGCTCCCATCCAATAGCTACCCACCCAAATCAAAAGTCGCCAAGGGCATTACCACAAATGTAGGACAAATGCATCTATACAGGTCACAGTAACCTGAGGAGACTTCCAATATATCATTAACAACTGATGCATTACTCCTTCTAATTCACTATATTTGTAAAGAACATTAACGGCATACGTGTGTGTGTGTGTGTGTGTGTGTGTGTGTGTGTGTGTGTGTGTATAATATACACACACACACACATATATAACTTTTGTTGTATTATATTCAAAACTTTCAAATAAGTTAAAAAAAAATAATAATGAAGAGATACCATCACAATGCAAACAATTTACTGTAGAATCCTGTAACATGCTCATCCAACCAACATCTAAAAGTCACTCCTTGTGGTAGGCACTGGTGTAGACATAGGATTCCAACATTGGAGGCAGATAACAAAACGCTGCTATTACCCATATCAGACACAACGGGCCGTTCCATAGAAAGTGAAACCAAACAAACAAAAAAAAAAACATTTTTAAAACCACTGCTTTTTTTTTTACTGGAAATCTGACGTAAAAAATAAATAAATCAGTGTTTCCTATACTGGTGAAGAGATATGTGGTAACACTAGTACTTCTGTACATACGAATCCTAATGAAGCTAGCTACTATTGGAAACACAGGCATGTAAACAGCAGTATTTCAAAGGGAAGTTTAAAAGGTTTGTCATGACTATAATATATATCATAGTTACCTACTTTGCTGCCTCCTCCTCCGGGAGGAGGCAGCGTTGTAGGTGTATGGGGAGGCGTGGCCGGCACAGGATAGGCGGTCCAGGGCGTGGGCGGCAGCAGGATGGGCGGTCCGGGGGCGTAACATCAGGGTCGCGTCATCGTGACTCTGCCCCCGCTGTGCCGAGAAACGAGCCGCTGCATAGCGGGGGGGGAGCTACGATGACGCGATTCAGCGCGAATCGCGTCATCGGATCCCCTCGGGCCGCCCGCTTGTTCTCTGCTGCTGGCGGCCGAGGGGGAAAGCGGGAGGCTTGCCCACCTTTCCGGGGGACCGGGAGGGTCACCCAATTTTCGTGAGTCTCCCGGCCATTCCGGGAGGGTAGGCAAGTATGATATAGATATATATATATATATATATATACACACACATACATACATACATACACACACACACACACACACACACACACACTGCTCAAAAATAAATAAAGGGAACACTAAAATAACACATCCTAGATCTGAATGAATGAAATATTCTTATTAAATACTTTGTTCTTTACATAGTTGAATGTGCTGACAACAAAATCACACAAAAATTATCAATGGAAATCAAATTTATTAACCCATGGAGGTCTGGATTTGGAGTCAGCCTCAAAATTAACGTGGAAAAACACACTACAGGCTGATCCAACTTTGATGTAATGTCCTTAAAACAAGTCAAAATGAGGCTCAGTAGTGTGTGTGGCCTCCACATGCCTGTATGACCTCCCTACAACCCACACAAGTGGCTCAGGTAGTGCAGGTCATCCAGGATGGCACATCAATGCGAGCTGTGGCAAGAAGGTTTGCTGTGTCTGTCAGCGTAGTGTCCAGAGCATGGAGGCGCTACCAGGAGACAGGCCAGTACTTCAGGAGACGTGGAGGAGGCCGTAGGAGGGCAACAAACCAGCAGCAGGACTGCTACCTCCGCCTTTGTGCAAGGAGGAACAGGAGGAGCACTGCCAGAGCCCTGCAGAATGACCTCCAGCAAGCCACAAATGTGCATGTGTCTACTCAAACGATCAGAAACAGACTCCATGAGGGTGGTATGAGGGCCCGACGTCCACAGTTGGGGGTTGTGCTTACAGCCCAACACCGTGCAGGACGTTTGGCATTTGCCAGAGAACACCAAGATTGGCAAATTCGCCACTGGCGCCCTGTGCTCTTCACAGATGAAAGTAGGTTCTCACTGAGCACATGTGACAGACATGACAGAGTATGGAGATGCCAAGGAGAACGTTCTGCTGCCTGCAACATCCTCCAGCATGACCGGTTTGGCAGTGGGTCAGTAATGGTGTGGGGTAGCATTTCTTTAGGGGGCCGCATAGCCCTACATGTGCTCACCAGAGGTAGCCTGACTGCCATTAGGTACCGAGATGAGATCCTCAGACCCCTTGTGAGCCCATATGCTGGTGCGGTTGGCCCTGGGTTCCTCCTAATGCAAGACAATGCTAGACCTCATGTGGCTGGAGTGTGTCAGCAGTTCCTGCAAGACGAAGGCATTGATCCTATGGACTGGCCCGCCCGTTCCCCAGACCTGAATCCAATTGAGCACATCTGGGACATCATGTCTCGCTCCATCCACCAACGCCACGTTGCACCACAGACTGTCCAGGAGTTGGCGGATGCTTTACTCCAGGTCTGGGAGGAGATCCTCCAGGAGACCATCTGCCACCTCATCAGGAGCATGCCCAGGCATTGTAGGGAGGTCATACAGGCACGTGGAGGCCACACACACACTACTGAGCCTCATTTTGACTTGTTTTAAGGCATTACATCAAAGTTGGATCAGCCTGTAGTGTGTTTTTCCACTTTAATTTTGAGTGTGACTCCAAATCCAGACCTCAATGGGTTAATAAATTTGATTTCCATTGATCATTTTTGTGTTATTTTGTTGTCAGCACATTCAACTATGTAAAGAACAAAGTATGTAATAAGAATATGTCATCCATTCAGATCTAGGATGTGTTATTTTAGTGTTCCCTTTATTTTTTTGAGCAATATATATATATATATATATATATATATATATATAAAATAAGAATTTACTTACCGATAATTCTATTTCTCGTAGTCCGTAGTGGATGCTGGGGACTCCGTAAGGACCATGGGGATTAGCGGCTCCGCAGGAGACTGGGCACATCTAAAGAAAGCTTTAGGACTATCTGGTGTGCACTGGCTCCTCCCCCTATGACCCTCCTCCAAGCCTCAGTTAGGATACTGTGCCCGGACGAGCGTACACAATAAGGAAGGATTTTGAATCCCGGGTAAGACTCATACCAGCCACACCAATCCCACTGTACAACTTGTGATCTGAACCCAGTTAACAGCATGATAACAGAGGAGCCTCTAGAAAAGATGGCTCACTACAGCAATAAACCAATTTTTTTTTTTTTTTGGTAACAATATCTATGTACCAGTATTGCAGACAATCCGCACTTGGGATGGGCGCCCAGCATCCACTACGGACTACGAGAAATAGAATTATCGGTAAGTAAATTCTTATTTTCTCTAACGTCCTAAGTGGATGCTGGGGACTCCGTAAGGACCATGGGGATTATACCAAAGCTCCCAAACGGGCGGGAGAGTGCGGATGACTCTGCAGCACCAAATGAGAGAACTCCAGGTCCTCCTCAGCCAGGGTATCAATTTTGTAGAATTTACAAACATATTTGCTCCTGACCAAGTAGCTGCTCGGCAAAGTTGTAAAGCCGAGACCCCTCTGGCAGCCGCCCAAGATGAGCCCACCTTCCTTGTGGAGTGGGCATTTACAGATTTTTGGCTGTGGCAGGCCTGCCACAGAATGTGCAAGCTGAATTGTACTACAAATCCAACGAGCACTAGTCTGCTTAGAAGCAGGAGCACCCAGTTTGTTGGGTGCATACAGGATAACAGCGAGTCAGATTTCCTGACTCCAGCCGTCCTGGAAACATATTTTCAGGGCCCTGACAACGTCTAGCAACTTGGAGTCCTCCAAGTCCCTAGTAGCCGCAGGCACCACAATAGGTTGGTTCAGGTGAAACGCTGAAACCACCTTAGGGAGAAACTGAGGACGAGTCCTCAATTCCGCCCTGTCCGAATGGAAAATCAGAAAAGGGCTTTTACAGGATAAAACCGCCCATTCTGACACGCGCCTGGCCCAGGCCAGGGCCAACAACATGACCACTTTCCATGTGAGATATTTTAACTCCACAGATTTAAGTGGTTCAAACCAATGTGACTTTTGGAACCCAAAAACTACATTGAGATCCCAAAGTGCCACTGGAGGCACAAAAAGAGGCTGTATATGCAGTACCCCTTTTACAAACGTCTGAACTTCAGGGACTGAAGCTAGTTCTTTTTGGAAGAAAACTGACAGGGCCGAAATTTGAACCTTAATGGACCCCAATTTCAGGCCCATAGACACTCCTGTTTGCAGGAAATGTAGGAATCGACCCAGTTGAATTTCCTCAGTCGGGCCTTACTGGCCTCGCACCACGCAACATATTTTCGCCAAATGCGGTGATAATGTTTTGCGGTTACATCCTTCCTGGCTTTGATCAGGATAGGGATGACTTCATCCGGAATGCCTTTTTTCCTTCAGGATCCGGCGTTCAACCGCCCTGCTGTCAAACGCAGCCGCGGTAAGTCTTGGAACAGACAGGGTCCTTGCTGGAGCAGGTCCCTTCTTAGAGGTAGAGGCCACGGATCCTCCGTGAGCATCTCTTGAAGTTCCGGTTACCAAGTCCTTCTTGGCCAATCCGGAGCCACGAATATAGTGCTTACTCCTCTCCATCTTATCAATCTCAGTACCTTGGGTATGAGAGGCAGAGGAGGGAACACATACACTGACTGGTACACCCACGGTGTTACCAGAGCGTCTACAGCTATTGCCTGAGGGTCCCTTGACCTGGCGCAATACCTGTCGAGTTTTTCCCAACGGTTTATAATTATGTGGAAGACTTCTGGGTGAAGTCCCCACTCTCCCGGGTGGAGGTCGTGCTGAGGAAGTCTGCTTCCCAGTTGTCCACTCCCGGAATGAATACTGCTGACAGTGCTATCACATGATTTTCCGCCCCGCGAAGAATCCTTGCAGCTTCTGCCATTGCCCTCCTGCTTCTTGTGCCACCCTGTCTGTTTACGTGGGTGACTGCCGTGATGTTGTCCGACTGGATCAACACCGGCTGACCTTGAAGCAGAGGTCTTGCTAAGCTTAGAGCATTGTAAATGTCCCTTAGCTTCAGGATATTTATGTGAAGTGATGTCTCCAGGCTTGACCATAAGCCCTGGATATTCCTTCCCTGTGTGACTGCTCCCCAGCCTCGCAGGCTGGCATCCGTGGTCACCAGGACCCAGTCCTGAATGCCGAATCTGCGGCCCTCTAGAAGATGAGCACTCTGCAACCACCACAGGAGGGACACCCTTGTCCTTGGTGACAGGGTTATCCGCTGATGCATCTGAAGATGCGACCCGGACCATTTGTCCAGCAGGTCCCACTGGAAAGTTCTTGCGTGGAATCTGCCGAATGGGATTGCTTCGTAGGAAGCCACCATTTTACCCAGAACCCTTGTGCATAGATGCACTGAGACTTGGCTCGGTTTTAGGAGGTTCCTGACTAGCTCGGATAACTCCCTGGCTTTCTCCTCCGGGAGAAACACCTTTTTCTGGACTGTGTCCAGGATCATCCCTAGGAACAGAAGACAAATCGTCGGAACCAGCTGCGATTTTGGAATATTGAGAATCCAATCGTGCTGCCGCAACACTACCTGATATAGTGCTACACCGACCTCCAACTGTTCCCTGGATCTTACCCTTATCAGGGAATCGTCCAAGTAAGGGATAACTAAAATTCCCTTCTCTCGAAGGAATATCATTTCGGCCATTACCTTGGTAAAGACCCGGGGTGCCGTGGACCATCCATACGGTAGCGTCTGAACTGATAGTGACAGTTCTGTACCATAAACCTGAGGTACCCTTGGTGAGAAGGGTAAATTTTGACATGAAGGTAAGCATCCTTGATGTCCCGAGACATCATGTAGTCCCCTTCTTCCAGGTTCGCAATCACTGCTCTGAGTGACTCAATCTTGAATTTGAACCTCTGTATGTAAGTGTTCAAAGATTTTAGATTTAGAATCTGTCTCACCGAGCCGTCCGGCTTCGGTACCACAACCGTGTGGAATAATACCCCGTTCCCTGTTGCAGGAGGGGTACCTTGATTATCACCTGCTGGGAATACAGCTTGTGAATGGCTTCCAAAACTGTCTCCCTGTCAGAAGGAGACATCGGTAAAGCCGACTTTAGGAAACGGCGAGGGGGAGACGTCTCGAATTCTAATTTGTACCCCTGAGATATCACCTGAAGGATCCAGGGGTCTACTTGCGAGTGAGCCCACTGCGCGCTGAAATTCATTGAGACGGGCCCCCCACCGTGCCTGATTCTGCTTGTAAAGCCCCAGCGTCATACTGAGGGCTTGGCAGAGGCGGGAGAGGGTTTCTGTTCCTGGGAACTGGCTGATTTCTGCAGCCTTTTTCCTTTCCCTCTGTCACGGGGCAGAAGTGAGGAACCTTTTGCCCGCTTGTCCACGAAAAGACTGCGCCTGATAATACAGCGTCTTCTCATGTTGAGAGGCGACCTGGGGTACAAACGTGGATTTCCCAGCTGTTGCCGTGGCCACCAGGTCTGAAAGACCGACCCCAAATAACTCCTCCCCTTAATGAGGCAATACTTCCAAATGCCGTTTGGAATACGCATCACCTGACCACTGACGTGTCCATAACCCTCTACTGGTAGAAATGGACAACGCACTTAGACTTGATGCCAGTCGGCAAATATTCCGCTGTGCATCACGCATACATAGAAATGCATCTTTTAAATGCTCTATAGGCAAAAATATACTGTCCCTATCTAGGGTATCAATATTTTCAGTCAGGGAATCCGACCACGCCAACCCAGCCCTGCACATCCAGGATGAGGCGATTGCTGGTCGCAGTATAACACCAGTATGTGTGTAAATACATTTTAGGATACCCTCCTGCTTTCTATCAGCAGGATCCTTAAGGGCGGCCATCTCAGGAGAGGGTAGAGCCCTTACAAGCGTGTGAGCGCTTTATCCACCCTAGGGGGTGTTTCCCAACGCACCCTAACCTCTGGCGGGAAAGGATATAATGCCAATAACACTTTAGAAATTATCAGTTGTTATCGGGGGAAAACCGCGCATCATCACACACCTCATTTAATTTCTCAGATTCAGGAAAACTACAGGTAGTTTTTCCTCACCGAACATAATACCCCTTTTTGGTGGTACCCGTATTATCAGAAATGTGTAAAAACATTTTTCATTGCCTCAATCATGTAACGTGTGGCCCTACTGGAAGTCACATTTGTCTCTTCACCGTCGACACTGGAGTCAGTATCCGTGTCGGCGTCTATATCTGCCATCTGAGGTAACGGGCGCTTTAGAGCCCCTGACGGCCTATGAGACGTCTGGACAGGCACAAGCTGAGTAGCCGGCTGTCTCATGTCAACCACTGTCTTTTATACAGAGCTGACACTGTCATGTAATTCCTTCCAACAGTTCATCCACTCAGGTGTCGACCCCCTAGGGGGTGACATCACTATTACAGGCAATCTGCTCCGTCTCCACATCATTTTTCTCCTCATACATGTCGACACAAATGTACCGACATACAGCACACACACAGGGAATGCTCTGATAGAGGACAGGACCCCACTAGCCCTTTGGGGAGACAGAGGGAGAGTTTGCCAGCACACACCAGAGCGCTATATATATACAGGGATAACCTTATATAAGTGTTTTTCCCCTTATAGCTGCTGTATATTTAATACTGCGCGTAATTAGTGCCCCCCCTCTCTTTTATAACCCTTTCTGTAGTGTAGTGACTGCAGGGGAGAGACAGGGAGCTTCCCTCCAACGGAGCTGTGAGGGAAAATGGCGCCAGTGTGCTGAGGAGATAGGCTCCGCCCCCTTATCGGCAGCCTTATCTCCCGTTTTTCTATGTATTTTGGCAGGGGTTAAATGCATCCATATAGCCCAGGAGCTGTATGTGATGCATTTTTTTTGCCATCCAAGGTGTTTATTATTGCGTCTCAGGGCGCTCCCCCCCAGCGCCCTGCACCCTCAGTGACCGGAGTGTGAAGTGTGCTGAGAGCAATGGCGCACAGCTGCAGTGCTGTGCGCTACCTTGTTGAAGACAGGACGTCTTCTGCCGCCGATTTTCCGGACCTCTTCTGCCTTCTGGCTCTGTAAGGGGGCCGGCGGCGCGGCTCTGGGACCCATCCAGGCTGGGCCTGTGATCGTCCCTCTGGAGCTAATGTCCAGTAGCCTAAGAAGCCCAATCCACTCTGCACGCAGGTGAGTTCGCTTCTTCTCCCCTTAGTCCCTCGATGCAGTGAGCCTGTTGCCAGCAGGTCTCACTGAAAATAAAAAACCTAAACTAAAACTTTCACTAAGAAGCTCAGGAGAGCCCCTAGTGTGCACCCTTCTCGTTCAGGCACAGAAATCTAACTGAGGCTTGGAGGAGGGTCATAGGGGGAGGAGCCAGTGCACACCAGATAGTCCTAAAGCTTTCTTTAGATGTGCCCAGTCTCCTGCGGAGCCGCTAATCCCCATGGTCCTTACGGAGTCCCCAGCATCCACTTAGGACGTTAGAGAAATATATATATATATAAATCTAAATCTAAGGGACACTACTCTATACTTATTCTACTTGATCTCTCTGCTGCTTTTGACACTGTGGACCATCCTCTCCTACTGCAAATTCTTCACTCCATTGGTCTGCGTGACACTGCCCTCTTTTGGCTGTCCTCCTACCTTTCTTACCGTTCTTTCTCTGTCTCCTCTCATGACTCCACCTCCCCCTCACTTCCACTAACTGTAGGGGTAACCCAAGGTTCTGTCCTTGGTCCTCTTCTCTTCTCTCTCTATACGTCCTCGCTAGGTAAGCTCATTAGTTCTTTTGGTTTCCAATATCATCTCTATGCTGATGACACCCAAATCTATCTTTCCTCTCCAGACCTCTCCCCTGCTCTCCTCACTCGTATCTCCAACTGTCTCGCTGCTACCTCTTCCTGGATGTCCCAGCGCTTTCTTAAACTTAACATGTCTAAGACCGAGCTGATCATCTTCCCTCCCTCCCGCATAACCTCACCTCCTACAATCTCATTATCTATTGATGGCACTACTATCTCTTCTAGCCCCCAAGTGCGCTGTCTTGGAGTAATCCTTGACTCCTCCCTCTCCTTCAAACCACACATTCAGCACCTCTCACAAACCTGCCATTTTCATCTAAAAAATATTTCCAGGATAAGACCCTTTCTGACCCAAGATGCTACTAAGACTCTTATCCACTCACTGGTCATCTCCAGACTGGACTACTGTAATCTGCTCCTGACTGGCATTCCAGACAAATACCTCTCTCCACTCCAATCTATCCTCAATGCTGCTGCCAGGCTCATCTTCCTCACCAAACGCACTACGTCCACCTCTCCTCTCTTACTAGACCTTCACTGGCTCCCCTTCCCTTTCAGAATCCATTTCAAGCTTCTCACACTCGCTTACAAAGCCCTCACCCACTCCTCTCCCATCGACATCTCTGACCTTATCTCCCTTTACACTCCCACCCGTCCTCTTCGCTCTGCTAATGCACGCCGACTCTCCTGCCTACGGATTACTTCCTCCCACTCCTACCTCCAAGATTTTTCACGTGCTGCACCACTTCTTTGGAATTTCTTACCTCTCCCCCTCAGATTCTCCACCTCTCTACAAAACTTCAAACGGGCTCTCAAGACCCACTTCTTCACCAAACCGAGCCAAATCTCATCCTAACCCTCTGTTCTACGCTCTCTATGTACCCCATCTGTGTCACCCCTGTCTGTCTACCCCTCCCCTTTAGAATGTAAGCTCTCGCGAGCAGGGCCCTCTTCCCTCATGTGCTTATCCTTTCTTACTTTAATAATCTTCAACTGCACCAAATCCATCAGTCTTCTGCCACCTGATACTTATTCCAGTGTCATCTGCTGATGTAACTATGTTTATTTACCCTGTACTTGTCCTATACTATCAACTGTAAGTTGCTGTTTTCCTGATTATTTGTTTATGTACTCTATAATTGGGCGCTGCGGAACCCTTGTGGCGCCATATAAATAAAGGATAATAATATATATATATATATATATATATATATATACACACATACACACACACACACACACATATATACACACACACAGCAAAAGTCCTCACTCACTGACTGATCACTAATTCTCTTACTTCCCAACAATATGTTAGGAAGCTGAAATCTAACATAGGTATTCTTCAGGTGGGAAATAGGAAAACTACGTAATACGAATTTAATAAACCTCCCCTAAGGGGATGAAAAGGGAGTTGACATAATGAAGTCATTACCGATGCGTGGCTTGCGTTGCGGGAATGATAACGGGCAAACGTACAATCGGATCAAACTTTGGATTGCACCTCCAGTGTGTAGAATTTAATAAACTACAAAAAAATAAGATTGTACTCACCGGTAAATCTATTTCTCGTAGTCCGTAGTCGATGCTGGGGACTCCGTAAGGACCATGGGGAATAGACGGGCTCCGCAGGAGACTGGGCACTCCAAGAAAGATTTAGTACTACTGGTGTGCTCTGGCTCCTCCCTCCATGCCCCCCCTCCAGACCTCAGTTAAGGAAATTGTGCCCGGAAGAGCTGACATTACAAGGAAAGGATTTTGGAATCCAGGGTAAGACTCATACCAGCCACACCGTATAACTTGTGAAAACTTACCCAGTCAACAGTATGAACAACAACAGAGCATCAACAATGGATGCCAACATAACATAACCCTTTATTAAGCAATAACTATATACACGTATTGCAGAAAGTCCGCACTTGGGACGGGCGCCCAGCATCCACTACGGACTACGAGAAATAGATTTACCGGTGAGTAAAATCTTATTTTCTCTAACGTCCTAGTGGATGCTGGGGACTCCGTAAGGACCATGGGGATTATACCAAAGCTCCCAAACGGGCGGGAGAGTGCGGATGACTCTGCAGCACCGAATGGGCAAACACCAGGTCCTCCTCAGCCAGGGTATCAAACTTGTAGAACTTAGCAAATGTGTTTGAACCCGACCAAGTAGCTGCTCGGCAAAGCTATAATGCCGAGACCCCTCGGGCAGTCGCCCAAGAAGAACCCACTTTCCTTGTGGAATGGGCTTTCACTGATTTCGGATGCGGCAATCCAGCCGCAGAATGAGCCTGCTGAACCGTGTTACAGATCCAGCGAGCAATGGTTTGCTTTGAAGCAGGAGCACCCAGCTTGTTGGATGCATACAGGATAAACAGCGAGTCAGTTTTCCTGACTCCAGCCGTCCTGGCTACATAGATCTTCAAAGCCCTGACTACATCCAGCAACTTGGAATCCTCCAAGTCACGAGTAGCCGCAGGCACCACAATAGGTTGGTTCAAATGAAAAGATGACACCACCTTCGGCAGAAATTGCGGACGAGTCCGTAATTCTGCCCTGTCCATATGGAAAACCAGATAGGGGCTTTTACATGACAAAGCCGCCAATTCTGACACACGCCTAGACGAAGCTAAGGCCAATAACATGACCACCTTCCACGTGAGATACTTTAGCTCCACGGTCTTAAGTGGCTCAAACCAGTGGGATTTCAGGAAACCCAACACCACATTGAGATCTTAAGGTACCACTGGTGGCACAAAAGGGGGCTGAATATGCAGCACTCCCTTAACAAACATCTGAACTTCAGGAAGAGACGCCAATTCCTTTTGAAAGAAAATGGATAGGGCCGAAATCTGGACCTTTTTGGATCCCAACTTCAAGCCCATAGTCACTCCAGACTGTAGAAAGTGCAGAAATCTGCCCAGTTGGAATTCCTCTGTAGGGGCCTTTCTGGCCTCACACCAAGCAACATATTTTCGCCATATGCGGTGATAATGCTTTGCTGTCACGTCCTTCCTAGCCTTGATCAGCGTAGGAATAACTTCCTCCGGAATGCCTTTTTCCGCTAGGATCCGGCGTTCAACCGCCATGCCGTCAAACGCAGCCGCGGTAAGTCTTGGAACAGGCAGGGCCCCTGTTGCAACAGGTCCTGTCTGAGAGGCAGAGACCATGGGTCCTCTGTGAGCATTTCTTGCAGTTCCGGGTACCAAGACCTTTTTGGCCAATCCGGAACAATGAGTATTGTTCTCACTCCTCTTCTTCTTACGATTCTCAGCACCTTGGGTATGAGAGGAAGAGGAGGAAACACATAGACCGACTGGAACACCCACGGTGTTACCAGTGCGTCCACAGCTATCGCCTGAGGGTCTCTTGACCTGGCGCAATACCGTTGTAGCTTTTTGTTGAGACGGGACGCCATCATGTCTACCTGTGGCAGTTCCCATCAATTTGTAATCTGAATGAAGACTTTGTGATGAAGTCCCCACTCTCCCGGGTGAAGGTCGTGCCTGCTGAGGAAGTCTGCTTCCCAGTTGTCCACCCCCGGAATGAACACTGCTGACAGTGCTTGCACGTGATTCTCCGCCAACCGAAGAATCCTTGTGGCTTCCGCCATCGCGACTCTGCTTCTTGTGCCGCCCTGGCGGTTTACATGAGCCACCGCGGTGATGTTGTCTGACTGAATCAGCACCGGTTGGTTGCGAAGCAGGGGCTCCGCTTGACTCAGGGCGTTGAATATGGCCCTTAGTTCCAGGATATTTATGTGCAGACAAGCCTCCTGACTTGACCACAACCCTTGGAAGTTTCTTCCCTGAGTGACTGCCCCCCACCCTCGGAGGCTCGCATCCGTGGTCACCAGGACCCAGTCCTGTATGCCGAACCTGCGGCCCTTGAGAAAGTGAGCACTCTGTAGCCACCACAGAAGACACACCCTGGCCCTGGGGGACAGGGTGATCAGCCGATGCATCTGAAGATGCGATCCGGACCATTTGTCCAACAGATCCCATTGAAAGATCCTCGCATGGAACCTGCCGAAGGGAATGGCTTCGTACGATGCCACCATCTTTCCCAGGACTCGCGTGCAGTGATGCACCGACACCTGTTTCGGTTTTAAGAGGTCTCTGACTAGAGTCACAAGCTCTTGAGCCTTCATCGTCGGGAGAAACACCTTCTTCTGGTCTGTGTCCAGAATCATGCCCAGAAAGGGCAGACGCGTCGTAGGAATCAGCTGCGACTTTGGGATATTCAGAATCCAGCCATGCTGTTGCAACACTTCCTGAGAGTGCGTTACGCTGATCTGCAACTGCTCCCTCGACCTCGCCTTTATGAGGAGATCGTCCAAGTACGGGATAACTGTGACTCCTTGCTTTCTCAGGATCACCATCATTTCTGCCATTACCTTGGTAAATATTCTTGGTGTCGTGGAGAGCCCAAACGGCAACGTCTTGAATTGGTAATGACAGTCCTGTACCACAAATCTGAGGTACTCCTGATGAGGCGTATAAATGGGGACATGCAAGTAAGCATCCTTGATGTCCAGAGACACCATAAAATCCCCCTCTTCCAGGCTTGCAATGACCGCTCTGAGCGATTCCATTTTGAACTTGAATCTTTTCAGATAAATGTTCAGGGACTTTAAATTTAATATAGGTCTGACCGAACCGTCCGGTTTCGGTACCACAAACATTGTGGAATAGTATCCCTTTCCCTGTTGAAGAAGGGGAACCTTTACCACCACCTGCTGGAGAAATAGCTTGTGAATTGCCGCTACCACTACTTCCCTTTCTATGGGGGAAGCTGGCAGGGCCGATTTTAGGTAACGTTGAGGGGGCATCACCTCGAATTCCAGCTTGTATCCCTGAGACACAATCTGTATAGCCCAGGGATCCACCTGTGAGCAAACCCACTGGTGGCTGAAATGTCGGAGACGCGCCCCCACCGCTCCTGGCTCCACCCGTGGAGCCCCAGCGTCATGCGGTGGACTTAGTGGAAGCAGGGGAGGATTTTTGTTCCTGGGAACTGGCTGTCTGGTGCAGCTTTTTTCCTCTACCCCTGCCTCTGGGCAAAAAGGATGCGCCTCTGACCCGCTTGCCTTTCTGAGGCCGAAAGGACTGTACTTGATAATACGGTGCTTTCTTAGGCTGTGAGGGAATCTGAGGTAAAAAAGTCGACTTCCCAGCTGTTGCTGTGGATACGAGGTCCGAGAGACCGTCCCCAAACAATTCCTCACCCTTATAAGGCAAAACCTCCATGTGCCTTTTAGAATCAGCATCACCTGTCCACTGCCGAGTCCATAATACTCTCCTGGCAGAAATGGACATTGCATTAATTCTAGATGCCAGCCGGCAAATGTCCCTCTGTGCATCCCTCATATACAAGACGACGTCCTTTATATGCTCTAAGGTTATCAAAATAGCATCCCTGTCGAGGGTATCAATGTTGTCTGACAGGGTATCAGACCATGCTGCTGCAGCACTACACATCCATGCTGAAGCAATAGCAGGTCTCAGTATAGTACCTGAGTGTGTATATACAGACTTCAGGATAGCCTCCTGCTTTCTATCTGCAGGCTCCTTTAGGGCGGCCGTATCCTGAGACGGCAGTGCCACCCTTTTAGATAATCGTGTGAGCGCCTTGTCCACCCTAGGGGATGTCTCCCAGCGTAACCTATCCATTGGCGGGAAAGGGTACGCCATCAGTAACCTCTTAGAAATCACCAGTTTCTTATCAGGGGAACACCACGCTTCTTCACACAATTCATTTAATTCATCAGATGGGGGAAAAGTCACTGGCTGCTTTTTCTCCCCAAACATAATACCCTTTTTAGTGGTAACCGGGTTAATGTCAGAAATGTGCAACACATTTTTAATTGCCGTAATCATGCATCGGATGGCCCTTGTGGACTATACATTTGTCTCATCCTCGTCTACACTGGAGTCAGACTCCGTGTCGACATCTGTGTCTGCCATCTGAGCTAGCGGGCGTTTTTGAGCCCCTGAGACGCCTGGGCAGGTGCGGGCTGAGATGCCGGCTGTCCCAAGGCTGTTACATCATCAAACCTTTTATGTAAAGAGTTGACACTGTCGGTTAATACCTTCCACATATCCATCCACTCCGGTGTCGGCCCCGTAGGGGGCGACATCACACTTATCGGCTCCTGCTCCGTCTCCACGTAGCCCTCCTCATCAAACATGTCGACACAGCCGTACCGACACACCACACACACACACACACACACACACACACACAGGGAATGCTCTGACTGAGGACAGGACCCCACAAAGTCCTTTGGGGAGACAGAGAGTATGCCAGCACACACCACAGCGCTATATAACACAGGGATTTTCACTATACTGAGTGATTTTTCCCAATAGCTGCTTATTAACACAAATTGCGCCTAAATTTATGTGCCGCCCCCCCCTCTTTTTTACCCTTGTTGTACAGGATACTGCAGGGGAGAGCCTGGGGAGCGTCCTTCCAGCGGAGCTGTGAAGAGAAAATGGCGCTGGCTGTGCTGAGGAAGATAGCCCCGCCCCCTCAGCGGCGGGCTTCTCCCGCTTTTTATAATGTTAGTGGCGGGGGTTTTTGCACATATACAGTGTTATACACTGTATTATGTGCTATTTGTGCCAAAAGGTAAACTAATTGCTGCCCAGGGCGCCCCCCCCCCCAGCGCCCTGCACCCAACAGTGACCGGAGTGTGTGGTGTGCTATGGGAGCAATGGCGCACAGCTGCAGTGCTGTGCGCTACCTTAATGAAGACAGGAGTCTTCAGCCGCCGTTTTTCATCTTTATCTTCCGTCTTCTGGCTCTGCAAGGGGGACGGCGGTGCGGCTCCGGGAACGGACGATCGAGGTCGGGCCCTGTGTTCGATCCCTCTGGAGCTAATGGTGTCCAGTAGCCTTAGAAGCACAAGCTAGCTGCAAGCAGGTAGGTTTGCTTCTCTCCCCTCAGTCCCTCGTAGCAGTGAGTCTGTTGCCAGCAGATCTCACTGAAAATAAAAAACCTAACAAATACTTTCTTTTCTAGTGAGCTCAGGAGAGCCCACTAGGTGCATCCAGCTCTGGCCGGGCACAGATTCTAACTGAGGTCTGGAGGAGGGGCATAGAGGGAGGAGCCAGTGCACACCAGATATAGTACCTAATCTTTCTTTTAAGAGTGCCCAGTCTCCTGCGGAGCCCGTCTATTCCCCATGGTCCTTACGGAGTTCCCAGCATCCACTAGGACGTCAGGGAAAACTAGCTGTGAAGCATAAGAAAATATTTGGTACTTTAGCTCTTAAGTAAAGAAGTCCCCATACCATTTGTGCACAATGCAAAGTCAGCCTGTTGGTAAAGCATCAAGAATGGTGGAGGTCCAGAAGTCCACCGTACTGACCTGCGTATGTGTCCGTATTTGAGGGGCAGAGCTGGCCATAGGCAAACTAGGCAATTGCCTAGGGCATTTGATATGCCTAGGGGCATCATCAGCTTCTGCTGATAAAAATTATATGTGGCATGCCTATATTCTGTATGTAGCATTTCATATGCAGATACAGCCACAGTCTCACACAGTATATTGGCATGCTGCATATCAGTTTAATCAGCAGGAGCTGCTTGTGCATCCTAGCCACATAGCAATGCAAAGAAGATGCATTTTCATAAAAAAAAAAGTGCCCGACGTTAGCATTGATGCAAGATTTGTGAGGACAAATCTGTATCCAAGCAGAGGCAGAGGTCACAGTGTTAGTGGAAGTGTAAGTACTGTGTGCATGTGAGTGGGTTGGTTGTGCAGTAGTGTTGAGAATATGTGTAAGGAGCATTTTGTGTGTCATGTAAAAATGCATTAATAATGTGCAACATATGTGTAAAGGGCCACTGTGTGTCATTATGTGTATAATAAGAATTTACTTACCGATAATTCTATTTCTCGGAGTCCGTAGTGGATGCTGGGGTTCCTGAAAGGACCATGGGGAATAGCGGCTCCGCAGGAGACAGGGCACAAAAGTAAAGCTTTTACAGGTCAGGTGGTGTGTACTGGCTCCTCCCCCTATGACCCTCCTCCAGACTCCAGTTAGGTACTGTGCCCGGACGAGCGTACACAATAAGGGAGGATTTTGAATCCCGGGTAAGACTCATACCAGCCACACCAATCACACCGTACAACTTGTGATCTAAACCCAGTTAACAGTATGATAACAGAGGAGCCTCTGAAAGATGGCTTCCTAAACAATAACCCGAATTAGTTAACAATAACTATGTACAAGTATTGCAGATAATCCGCACTTGGGATGGGCGCCCAGCATCCACTACGGACTCCGAGAAATAGAATTATCGGTAAGTAAATTCTTATTTTCTCTATCGTCCTAAGTGGATGCTGGGGTTCCTGAAAGGACCATGGGGATTATACCAAAGCTCCCAAACGGGCGGGAGAGTGCGGATGACTCTGCAGCACCGAATGAGAGAACTCCAGGTCCTCCTTTGCCAGGGTATCAAATTTGTAAAAATTTACAAACGTGTTCTCCCCTGACCACGTAGCTGCTCGGCAGAGTTGTAATGCCGAGACCCCTCGGGCAGCCGCCCAAGATGAGCCCACCTTCCTTGCGGAATGGGCCTTAACAGATTTAGGCTGTGGCAGGCCTGCCACAGAATGTACAAGTTGAATTTTGTTACAAATCCAACGAGCAATCGACTGCTTAGAAGCAGGTGCACCCAACTTGTTGGGTGCATACAGTATAAACAGCGAGTCAGATTTTCTGACTCCAGCCGTCCTTTAAATGTATATTTTTAAGGCTCTGACAACGTCCAACAACTTGGAGTCCTTCAAGTCGTCTGTAGCCGCAGGCACTACAATAGGCTGGTTCAGGTGAAACGCTGATACCACCTTAGGGAGAAAATGCGGACGCGTCCGCAGCTCTGCCCTATGTCGAATGGAAAATTAAATAAGGGCTTTTATAAAACAAAGCCGCCAGTTCAGATACTCTCCCGGCCGAAGCCAGGGCCAGTAACATAGTCACTTTCCATGTGAGATATTTCAAATCCACATTCTTTAGTGGTTCAAACCAATTGGATTTGAGGAAATCTAAAACTACATTTAGATCCCACGGTGCCACCTTAGGCACCACAGGAGGCTGTATATGCAGTACTCCTTTGATAAAAATCTGGACCTCAGGGACTGAGGCCAATTCTTTTTGGAAGAATATTGATAGGGCCGAAATTTGAACCTTAATAGATCCCAATTTGAGACCCATAGACAATCCTGATTGCAGGAAATGTAGGAAAACGACCCAGTTGAAATTCCTCCATCGGAGCACTCCGCTGCTCGCACCACGCAACATATTTTCGCCAAATACGGCGATAATGCTTCGCGGTGACTTCCTTCCTTGCCTTTATCAAGGTAGGAATGACTTCTTCTGGAATGCCTTTTCCTTTTAGGATCTGGCATTCAAACGCCATGCCGTCAAACGCAGCCGCGGTAAGTCTTGAAAAAGACAAGGACCCTGCTGAAGCAGGTCCCTTCTCAGAAGTAGAGGCCACGGATCGTCCGTGACCATCTCTTGAAGTTCCGGGTACCAAGTCCTTCTTGGCCAATCCGGAGCCACTAGTCTTACTCCTCTTTGCCGTATAATCCTCAATACCTTTGGTATGAGAGGCAGAGGAGGAAACACATATACCGACTGGTACACCCAAGGTGTTACCAGCGCGTCCACAGCTATTGCCTGCGGATCTCTTGACCTGGCGCAATACCTGTCCAGTGTTTTGTTGAGGCGAGACGCCATCATGTCCACCATTGGTTTTACCCAACGGTTTAATAGCATGTGGAAAACTTCTGGATGAAGTCCCCACTCTCCCGGGTGAAGGTCGTGTCTGCTGAGGAAGTCTGCTTCCCAGTTGTCCACGCCCGGGATGAATACTGCTGACAGTGCTATCACGTGATTCTCCGCCCAGCGAAGGATCCTTGCAGCTTCTGCCATTGCCCTCCTGCTTCTTGTGCCGCCCTGTCTGTTTACATGGGCGACTGCCGTGATGTTGTCCGACTGGATCAACACCGGTCTTCCTTGAAGCAGAGGTTCCGCCTGGCTTAGAGCATTGTAGATTGCTCTTAGTTCCAGAATGCTTATGTGAAGAGACTTTTTCAGGCTCGACCACACTCCCTGGAAATTTCTTCCCTGTGTGACTGCTCCCCAGCCTCTCAGGCTGGCATCCGTGGTCACCAGGATCCAATCCTGCATGCCGAATCTGCGGCCCTCCAATAGATGAGCCTCCTGCAACCACCACAGAAGGGATACCCTTGTCCTCGGCGACAGGGTTATCCGCAGGTGCATCTGAAGATGCGACCCTGACCATTTGTCCAACAGATCCCTTTGCATGGAATCTGCCGAAAGGGATTGCTTCGTAAGAAGCTACCATTTTTTCCCAGGACTCTTGTGCATTGATGTACAGACACCTTTCCTGGTTTTAGGAGGTTCCTGACCAGGTCAGATAACTCCTTGGCTTTTTCTTCGGGAAGAAAAACCTTTTTCTGAACTGTGTCCAGAATCATCCCCAGGAACAGCAGACGAGTTGTCGGCATTAATTGGGATTTTGGAATATTCAGAATCCATCCGTGCTGCTTTAGCACCTCTTGAGATAGTGCTAAACCCATCTCTAGCTGTTCTCTGGACCTTGCCCTTATTAGGAGATCGTCCAAGTATTGGATAATTAATACGCCTTTTCTTCGAAGAAGAAATATTATCTCGGCCATTACCTTTGTAAAGACCCGAGGTGCCGTGGACAAACCAAACGGCAGCGTCTGAAACTGATAGTGACAGTTTTGTACAACGAACCTGAGGTACCCCTGGTGTGAGGGGTAATTGGAACGTGGAGATACGCATCCTTGATGTCCAAGGATACCATAAAGTCCCCTTCTTCCAGGTTCGCTATCACTGCTCTGAGTGACTCCATCTTGAACTTGAACTTCTTTATGTACAGGTTCAAGGACTTCAGATTTAGAATAGGCCTTACCGAGCCATCCGGCTTCGGTACCACAAAAAGAGTGGAATAATACCCCTTCCCTTGTTGTAGAAGAGGTACCTTGACTATCACCTGCTGAGAATACAGCTTGTGAATGGCTTCCAAAACCGTCTCCCTTTCTGAGGGGGACGTTGGTAAAGCAGACTTCAGGAAACGGCGAGGTGGCTCTGTCTCTAATTTCAACCTGTACCCCTGAGATATTATCTGCAGGATCCAGGGATTTACCTGCGAGTGAGCCCACTGCGCGCTGTAATTCTTGAGACGACCGCCTACCGCCCCCGAGTCCGCTTGCGAAGCCCCAGCGTCATGCTGAGGCTTTTGTAGAAGCCGGGGAGGGCTTCTGTTCCTGGGAAGGAGCTGCCTGTTGCTGTCTCTTCCCTCGTCCTCTGCCTCGTGGCAGATATGAATAGCCCTTTGCTCTCTTATTTTTAAAGGAACGAAAGGGCTGCGGTTGAAAGGTCGGTGCCTTTTTCTGTTGGGGAGTGACTTGAGGTAGAAAGGTGGATTTCCCGGCCGTAGCCGTGGCCACCAAATCCGATAGACCGACCCCAAATAACTCCTCTACGCATCGCCTGTCCACTGTCGTGTCCATAAAGCTCTTCTGGCCGAAATGGACATAGCACTTACCCGTGATGCCAGTGTGCAGATATCTCTCTGTGCATCACGCATATAAAGAAATGCATCCTTTATTTGTTCTAACGACAGTAAAATATTGTCCCTGTCCAGGGTATCAATATTTTCGATCAGGGACTCTGACCAAACTACCCCAGCACTGCACATCCAGGCAGTCGCAATAGCTGGTCGTAGTATAACACCTGCATGTGTGTATATACCTTTTTGGATATTTTCCATCCTCCTATCTGATGGATCTTTAAGTGCGGCCGTCTCAGGAGAGGGTAACGCCACTTGTTTAGATAAGCGTGTTAGCGCTTTGTCCACCCTAGGAGGTGTTTCCCAGCGCTCCCTAACCTCTGGCGGGAAAGGGTATAAAGCCAATAACTTCTTTGAAATTAGCAGTTTTTTATCGGGGCACCCCACGCTTCATCACACACGTCATTTAATTCTTCTGATTCGGTAAAAACTACTGGTAGTTTTTTCACACCCCACATAATACCCTGTTTAGTGGTACCTGTAGTATCAGCTAAATGTAACATCTCCTTTATTGCCAAAATCATATAACGTGTGGCCCTACTGGAAAATACGGTTGATTCGTCACCTTCACCACCGGAATCAGTGCCTGTGTCTGGGTCTGTGTCGACCGACTGAGGCAAGGGGCGTTTTACAGCCCCTGACGGTGTTTGAGGCGCCTGGACAGGCACTAATTGAGTGTCCGGCCGCCTCATGTCGGCAAACGACTGCTTAAGCGAGTTGACGCTATCCCGTAATTCCACAAATAAAGGCATCCATTCTGGTGTCGACCCCCTAGGAGGTGACATCCTCATATTTGGCAATTGCTCCGCCTCCACACCAATAACGTCCTCATACATGTCGACACACACGTACCGACACACAGCAGACACACAGGGAATGCTCTATACGAAGACAGGACCCACTAGCCCTTTGGGGAGACAGAGGGAGAGTCTGCCAGCACACACCAAAAAGCGCTATATATGACAGGGATAGCCTTATGATTAAGTGCTCCCTTATAGCTGCTTTTATATTAATATATTGCCATTTATTTTGCCCCCCCTCTCTGTTATACCCTGTTTCTGTAGT
Organism: Pseudophryne corroboree; assembly: GCF_028390025.1. NCBI lineage: Eukaryota > Metazoa > Chordata > Amphibia > Anura > Myobatrachidae > Pseudophryne > Pseudophryne corroboree. The sequence goes on from NC_086446.1 coordinate 617,426,317, forward strand.
GCAGTGCAGGGGAGAGACCTGGGAGCCTTCCTGACCAGCGGAGCTGTGACAGAAAATGGCGCCGTGTGCTGAGGAGATAGGCCCCGCCCCTTTTTCGGCGGGCTCGTCTCCCGCTATTTAGTACATTTAGGCAGGGGTAAATATCTCCATATAGCCTCTGGGGCTATATGTGAGGTATTTTTAGCCTTTTTAAAGGTTTTCATTTGCCTCCCAGGGCGCCCCCCCCCCCAGCGCCCTGCACCCTCAGTGACTGCCGTGTGAAGTGTGCTGAGAGGAAAATGGCGCACAGCTGCAGTGCTGTGCGCTACCTTAAGAAGACTGCAGGAGTCTTCAGCCGCCGATTCTGGACCTCTTCTTGCTTCAGCATCTGTGAGGGGGCCGGCGGCGTGGCTCCGGTGACCATCCAGGCTGTACCTGTGATCGTCCCTCTGGAGCTTCATGTCCAGTAGCCAAGAAGCCAATCCATCCTGCACGCAGGTGAGTTCACTTCTTCTCCCCTCTGTCCCTCGTTGCAGTGATCCTGTTGCCAGCAGGAATCACTGTAAAATAAAAAACCTAAGCTAAACTCTCTAAGCAGCTCTTTATGAGAGCCACCTAGAATTGCACCCTTCTCGGCCGGGCACAAAAATCTAACTGGAGTCTGGAGGAGGGTCATAGGGGGAGGAGCCAGTACACACCACCTGACCTGTAAAAGCTTTACTTTTGTGCCCTGTCTCCTGCGGAGCCGCTATTCCCCATGGTCCTTTCAGGAACCCCAGCATCCACTTAGGACGATAGAGAAAAGGGCATTAATAATGTGCGGCATATGTGTAACAGGGTACTACTGTATGTGTGTCATTATGTGTATAGGGGCACTAATAATGTGCAGCAAATGTGTAGGGGGCACTGTGTGTGTAAGGGCATTAAAAATGTGCGGCATATGTGTAAGGGACATTATGTGTAAAAGGGCATTAATAAAGGTTGTCATAATGTGTAAGGTGCATTATGTTTATAAGGACATTAATGTGTCTCATTTGTGTAAGGGGCATTACTGTGTGGAATTGTGTATAAATGCATCACTAATGTGTGGCATTATGTGTATAAGGTGCTCTACTATGTGGCGTTGCAAATAGAAAGGGCACTACTGTGTCGTCTAATGTGAATAAAGAGCAATAAGGTGTGGTGTAATGTGAATAAGGAGCAATTCAGTGTGATGTAATGTGAATAAGGGGCTCTACTGTGAGGAGTAACGTTTATAAGGTAAAGTGATACTACTGTGGGATGTAATATGAATTATGGACACTATCGCATGATCATATGTGAATAAAGTTGCAGTACTGTGTGGCGTAATTGGAATTGGGGTTACTATTGTGTGGCCATGCCCCTTCCCAGCAAGAAGATGCCCCTTTTTGGGCTGTGCATCAAATGTGCGAACTGTTCCTATTTAAAATATAGGGGGTACAAGGACTGCTATGGGTGAGGGGTGATGGTGCTAGGAAAGAGGTGCAAGGTCAGAGGCAGAACCAGCGGTGGTGCTAGGGGGCACCAGCCAAAATCTTGCCTAGGGCATCATATTGGTTAGGGCCGGCTCTGTTGAGGGGGTATAGCATGCAAAGATGAAGTCGACATGTTTTAAGCTTATCCCGCTCTTTATCAAGGCAGTGCTTTATAACAAACAGGATAAGCTTGAAACACGTTTTATTTTTGCTTTTATATGCATTTATTTTCTGCTTCTTAGCCAATTATTTGCTGTGTTATTCTGCTAGCATCTGCTTCAGAGCTAATCACCTATCAGTTACCTGTTGCTCTAGATCAGGGGTGGGGAGCCTTTGGCACTCCAGATGCTGTTGAATTACACAAACTAGCATGCCCTGCTACAGTTTTGCTATTTAGCCATGCTAAAACTGTTGCAGGGCATTCTGGGATGTATAGTTCAACAACAGCTGGAGGGCCGCAGGTTCCCCACCCCTGCTCTAGATCAATTGTAACTGTATTGTAACTTTTTCTATAACTGGTGTGACATATTCCTCAGTGCCAGAAAGGTTTTACTTTATTTCACACCCGTTTATTACCTCAGTGTTGTTGGGACATTCTCAGTAAAGACCTTAGGCTGCTTGTCCTCTGGATCTTTTGCACAAAGTGGTCTTGCATTCTATTCATTCTATTGTATATGCTGTTGACGAGTTAAGGTGCCCATACACCTAAAGATTTATCTTCAGATCTGGCTGGTTGGAACGAAAATCTGGTAATGGATGGGAGCAAATGACAGTTGACCATTTGAAATGGTCAACTGTCATTTGCTCCCATCCAATAGCTACCCACCCAAATCAAAAGTCGCCAAGGGCATTACCACAAATGTAGGACAAATGCATCTATACAGGTCACAGTAACCTGAGGAGACTTCCAATATATCATTAACAACTGATGCATTACTCCTTCTAATTCACTATATTTGTAAAGAACATTAACGGCATACGTGTGTGTGTGTGTGTGTGTGTGTGTGTGTGTGTGTGTGTGTGTGTATATAATATACACACACACACATATATAACTTTTGTTGTATTATATTCAAAACTTTCAAATAAGTTAAAAAAAAATAATAATGAAGAGATACCATCACAATGCAAACAATTTACTGTAGAATCCTGTAACATGCTCATCCAACCAACATCTAAAAGTCACTCCTTGTGGTAGGCACTGGTGTAGACATAGGATTCCAACATTGGAGGCAGATAACAAAACGCTGCTATTACCCATATCAGACACAACGGGCCGTTCCATAGAAAGTGAAACCAAACAAACAAAAAAAAAAACATTTTTAAAACCACTGCTTTTTTTTTTACTGGAAATCTGACGTAAAAAATAAATAAATCAGTGTTTCCTATACTGGTGAAGAGATATGTGGTAACACTAGTACTTCTGTACATACGAATCCTAATGAAGCTAGCTACTATTGGAAACACAGGCATGTAAACAGCAGTATTTCAAAGGGAAGTTTAAAAGGTTTGTCATGACTATAATATATATCATAGTTACCTACTTTGCTGCCTCCTCCTCCGGGAGGAGGCAGCGTTGTAGGTGTATGGGGAGGCGTGGCCGGCACAGGATAGGCGGTCCAGGGCGTGGGCGGCAGCAGGATGGGCGGTCCGGGGGCGTAACATCAGGGTCGCGTCATCGTGACTCTGCCCCCGCTGTGCCGAGAAACGAGCCGCTGCATAGCGGGGGGGGAGCTACGATGACGCGATTCAGCGCGAATCGCGTCATCGGATCCCCTCGGGCCGCCCGCTTGTTCTCTGCTGCTGGCGGCCGAGGGGGAAAGCGGGAGGCTTGCCCACCTTTCCGGGGGACCGGGAGGGTCACCCAATTTTCGTGAGTCTCCCGGCCATTCCGGGAGGGTAGGCAAGTATGATATATATATATATATATATATATATATATACACACATACATACATACATACATACACACACACACACACTGCTCAAAAATAAATAAAGGGAACACTAAAATAACACATCCTAGATCTGAATGAATGAAATATTCTTATTAAATACTTTGTTCTTTACATAGTTGAATGTGCTGACAACAAAATCACACAAAAATTATCAATGGAAATCAAATTTATTAACCCATGGAGGTCTGGATTTGGAGTCAGCCTCAAAATTAACGTGGAAAAACACACTACAGGCTGATCCAACTTTGATGTAATGTCCTTAAAACAAGTCAAAATGAGGCTCAGTAGTGTGTGTGGCCTCCACATGCCTGTATGACCTCCCTACAACCCACACAAGTGGCTCAGGTAGTGCAGGTCATCCAGGATGGCACATCAATGCGAGCTGTGGCAAGAAGGTTTGCTGTGTCTGTCAGCGTAGTGTCCAGAGCATGGAGGCGCTACCAGGAGACAGGCCAGTACTTCAGGAGACGTGGAGGAGGCCGTAGGAGGGCAACAAACCAGCAGCAGGACTGCTACCTCCGCCTTTGTGCAAGGAGGAACAGGAGGAGCACTGCCAGAGCCCTGCAAAATGACCTCCAGCAAGCCACAAATGTGCATGTGTCTACTCAAACGATCAGAAACAGACTCCATGAGGGTGGTATGAGGGCCCGACGTCCACAGTTGGGGGTTGTGCTTACAGCCCAACACCGTGCAGGACGTTTGGCATTTGCCAGAGAACACCAAGATTGGCAAATTCGCCACTGGCGCCCTGTGCTCTTCACAGATGAAAGTAGGTTCTCACTGAGCACATGTGACAGACATGACAGAGTATGGAGATGCCAAGGAGAACGTTCTGCTGCCTGCAACATCCTCCAGCATGACCGGTTTGGCAGTGGGTCAGTAATGGTGTGGGGTAGCATTTCTTTAGGGGGCCGCATAGCCCTACATGTGCTCACCAGAGGTAGCCTGACTGCCATTAGGTACCGAGATGAGATCCTCAGACCCCTTGTGAGCCCATATGCTGGTGCGGTTGGCCCTGGGTTCCTCCTAATGCAAGACAATGCTAGACCTCATGTGGCTGGAGTGTGTCAGCAGTTCCTGCAAGACGAAGGCATTGATCCTATGGACTGGCCCGCCCGTTCCCCAGACCTGAATCCAATTGAGCACATCTGGGACATCATGTCTCGCTCCATCCACCAACGCCACGTTGCACCACAGACTGTCCAGGAGTTGGCGGATGCTTTACTCCAGGTCTGGGAGGAGATCCTCCAGGAGACCATCTGCCACCTCATCAGGAGCATGCCCAGGCATTGTAGGGAGGTCATACAGGCACGTGGAGGCCACACACACACTACTGAGCCTCATTTTGACTTGTTTTAAGGCATTACATCAAAGTTGGATCAGCCTGTAGTGTGTTTTTCCACTTTAATTTTGAGTGTGACTCCAAATCCAGACCTCAATGGGTTAATAAATTTGATTTCCATTGATCATTTTTGTGTTATTTTGTTGTCAGCACATTCAACTATGTAAAGAACAAAGTATGTAATAAGAATATGTCATCCATTCAGATCTAGGATGTGTTATTTTAGTGTTCCCTTTATTTTTTTGAGCAATATATATATATATATATATATATATATATATATATATATATATATATATATATATATAAAATAAGAATTTACTTACCGATAATTCTATTTCTCGTAGTCCGTAGTGGATGCTGGGGACTCCGTAAGGACCATGGGGATTAGCGGCTCCGCAGGAGACTGGGCACATCTAAAGAAAGCTTTAGGACTATCTGGTGTGCACTGGCTCCTCCCCCTATGACCCTCCTCCAAGCCTCAGTTAGGATACTGTGCCCGGACGAGCGTACACAATAAGGAAGGATTTTGAATCCCGGGTAAGACTCATACCAGCCACACCAATCCCACTGTACAACTTGTGATCTGAACCCAGTTAACAGCATGATAACAGAGGAGCCTCTAGAAAAGATGGCTCACTACAGCAATAAACCAATTTTTTTTTTTTTTTGGTAACAATATCTATGTACCAGTATTGCAGACAATCCGCACTTGGGATGGGCGCCCAGCATCCACTACGGACTACGAGAAATAGAATTATCGGTAAGTAAATTCTTATTTTCTCTAACGTCCTAAGTGGATGCTGGGGACTCCGTAAGGACCATGGGGATTATACCAAAGCTCCCAAACGGGCGGGAGAGTGCGGATGACTCTGCAGCACCAAATGAGAGAACTCCAGGTCCTCCTCAGCCAGGGTATCAATTTTGTAGAATTTACAAACATATTTGCTCCTGACCAAGTAGCTGCTCGGCAAAGTTGTAAAGCCGAGACCCCTCTGGCAGCCGCCCAAGATGAGCCCACCTTCCTTGTGGAGTGGGCATTTACAGATTTTTGGCTGTGGCAGGCCTGCCACAGAATGTGCAAGCTGAATTGTACTACAAATCCAACGAGCACTAGTCTGCTTAGAAGCAGGAGCACCCAGTTTGTTGGGTGCATACAGGATAACAGCGAGTCAGATTTCCTGACTCCAGCCGTCCTGGAAACATATTTTCAGGGCCCTGACAACGTCTAGCAACTTGGAGTCCTCCAAGTCCCTAGTAGCCGCAGGCACCACAATAGGTTGGTTCAGGTGAAACGCTGAAACCACCTTAGGGAGAAACTGAGGACGAGTCCTCAATTCCGCCCTGTCCGAATGGAAAATCAGAAAAGGGCTTTTACAGGATAAAACCGCCCATTCTGACACGCGCCTGGCCCAGGCCAGGGCCAACAACATGACCACTTTCCATGTGAGATATTTTAACTCCACAGATTTAAGTGGTTCAAACCAATGTGACTTTTGGAACCCAAAAACTACATTGAGATCCCAAAGTGCCACTGGAGGCACAAAAAGAGGCTGTATATGCAGTACCCCTTTTACAAACGTCTGAACTTCAGGGACTGAAGCTAGTTCTTTTTGGAAGAAAACTGACAGGGCCGAAATTTGAACCTTAATGGACCCCAATTTCAGGCCCATAGACACTCCTGTTTGCAGGAAATGTAGGAATCGACCCAGTTGAATTTCCTCAGTCGGGCCTTACTGGCCTCGCACCACGCAACATATTTTCGCCAAATGCGGTGATAATGTTTTGCGGTTACATCCTTCCTGGCTTTGATCAGGATAGGGATGACTTCATCCGGAATGCCTTTTTTCCTTCAGGATCCGGCGTTCAACCGCCCTGCTGTCAAACGCAGCCGCGGTAAGTCTTGGAACAGACAGGGTCCTTGCTGGAGCAGGTCCCTTCTTAGAGGTAGAGGCCACGGATCCTCCGTGAGCATCTCTTGAAGTTCCGGTTACCAAGTCCTTCTTGGCCAATCCGGAGCCACGAATATAGTGCTTACTCCTCTCCATCTTATCAATCTCAGTACCTTGGGTATGAGAGGCAGAGGAGGGAACACATACACTGACTGGTACACCCACGGTGTTACCAGAGCGTCTACAGCTATTGCCTGAGGGTCCCTTGACCTGGCGCAATACCTGTCGAGTTTTTCCCAACGGTTTATAATTATGTGGAAGACTTCTGGGTGAAGTCCCCACTCTCCCGGGTGGAGGTCGTGCTGAGGAAGTCTGCTTCCCAGTTGTCCACTCCCGGAATGAATACTGCTGACAGTGCTATCACATGATTTTCCGCCCCGCGAAGAATCCTTGCAGCTTCTGCCATTGCCCTCCTGCTTCTTGTGCCACCCTGTCTGTTTACGTGGGTGACTGCCGTGATGTTGTCCGACTGGATCAACACCGGCTGACCTTGAAGCAGAGGTCTTGCTAAGCTTAGAGCATTGTAAATGTCCCTTAGCTTCAGGATATTTATGTGAAGTGATGTCTCCAGGCTTGACCATAAGCCCTGGATATTCCTTCCCTGTGTGACTGCTCCCCAGCCTCGCAGGCTGGCATCCGTGGTCACCAGGACCCAGTCCTGAATGCCGAATCTGCGGCCCTCTAGAAGATGAGCACTCTGCAACCACCACAGGAGGGACACCCTTGTCCTTGGTGACAGGGTTATCCGCTGATGCATCTGAAGATGCGACCCGGACCATTTGTCCAGCAGGTCCCACTGGAAAGTTCTTGCGTGGAATCTGCCGAATGGGATTGCTTCGTAGGAAGCCACCATTTTACCCAGAACCCTTGTGCATTGATGCACTGAGACTTGGCTCGGTTTTAGGAGGTTCCTGACTAGCTCGGATAACTCCCTGGCTTTCTCCTCCGGGAGAAACACCTTTTTCTGGACTGTGTCCAGGATCATCCCTAGGAACAGAAGACAAATCGTCGGAACCAGCTGCGATTTTGGAATATTGAGAATCCAATCGTGCTGCCGCAACACTACCTGATATAGTGCTACACCGACCTCCAACTGTTCCCTGGATCTTACCCTTATCAGGGAATCGTCCAAGTAAGGGATAACTAAAATTCCCTTCTCTCGAAGGAATATCATTTCGGCCATTACCTTGGTAAAGACCCGGGGTGCCGTGGACCATCCATACGGTAGCGTCTGAACTGATAGTGACAGTTCTGTACCATAAACCTGAGGTACCCTTGGTGAGAAGGGTAAATTTTGACATGAAGGTAAGCATCCTTGATGTCCCGAGACATCATGTAGTCCCCTTCTTCCAGGTTCGCAATCACTGCTCTGAGTGACTCAATCTTGAATTTGAACCTCTGTATGTAAGTGTTCAAAGATTTTAGATTTAGAATCTGTCTCACCGAGCCGTCCGGCTTCGGTACCACAACCGTGTGGAATAATACCCCGTTCCCTGTTGCAGGAGGGGTACCTTGATTATCACCTGCTGGGAATACAGCTTGTGAATGGCTTCCAAAACTGTCTCCCTGTCAGAAGGAGACATCGGTAAAGCCGACTTTAGGAAACGGCGAGGGGGAGACGTCTCGAATTCTAATTTGTACCCCTGAGATATCACCTGAAGGATCCAGGGGTCTACTTGCGAGTGAGCCCACTGCGCGCTGAAATTCATTGAGACGGGCCCCCCACCGTGCCTGATTCTGCTTGTAAAGCCCCAGCGTCATACTGAGGGCTTGGCAGAGGCGGGAGAGGGTTTCTGTTCCTGGGAACTGGCTGATTTCTGCAGCCTTTTTCCTTTCCCTCTGTCACGGGGCAGAAGTGAGGAACCTTTTGCCCGCTTGTCCACGAAAAGACTGCGCCTGATAATACAGCGTCTACTCATGTTGAGAGGCGACCTGGGGTACAAACGTGGATTTCCCAGCTGTTGCCGTGGCCACCAGGTCTGAAAGACCGACCCCAAATAACTCCTCCCCTTAATGAGGCAATACTTCCAAATGCCGTTTGGAATACGCATCACCTGACCACTGACGTGTCCATAACCCTCTACTGGTAGAAATGGACAACGCACTTAGACTTGATGCCAGTCGGCAAATATTCCGCTGTGCATCACGCATACATAGAAATGCATCTTTTAAATGCTCTATAGGCAAAAATATACTGTCCCTATCTAGGGTATCAATATTTTCAGTCAGGGAATCCGACCACGCCAACCCAGCCCTGCACATCCAGGATGAGGCGATTGCTGGTCGCAGTATAACACCAGTATGTGTGTAAATACATTTTAGGATACCCTCCTGCTTTCTATCAGCAGGATCCTTAAGGGCGGCCATCTCAGGAGAGGGTAGAGCCCTTACAAGCGTGTGAGCGCTTTATCCACCCTAGGGGGTGTTTCCCAACGCACCCTAACCTCTGGCGGGAAAGGATATAATGCCAATAACACTTTAGAAATTATCAGTTGTTATCGGGGGAAAACCGCGCATCATCACACACCTCATTTAATTTCTCAGATTCAGGAAAACTACAGGTAGTTTTTCCTCACCGAACATAATACCCCTTTTTGGTGGTACCCGTATTATCAGAAATGTGTAAAAACATTTTTCATTGCCTCAATCATGTAACGTGTGGCCCTACTGGAAGTCACATTTGTCTCTTCACCGTCGACACTGGAGTCAGTATCCGTGTCGGCGTCTATATCTGCCATCTGAGGTAACGGGCGCTTTAGAGCCCCTGACGGCCTATGAGACGTCTGGACAGGCACAAGCTGAGTAGCCGGCTGTCTCATGTCAACCACTGTCTTTTATACAGAGCTGACACTGTCATGTAATTCCTTCCAACAGTTCATCCACTCAGGTGTCGACCCCCTAGGGGGTGACATCACTATTACAGGCAATCTGCTCCGTCTCCACATCATTTTTCTCCTCATACATGTCGACACAAATGTACCGACATACAGCACACACACAGGGAATGCTCTGATAGAGGACAGGACCCCACTAGCCCTTTGGGGAGACAGAGGGAGAGTTTGCCAGCACACACCAGAGCGCTATATATATACAGGGATAACCTTATATAAGTGTTTTTCCCCTTATAGCTGCTGTATATTTAATACTGCGCGTAATTAGTGCCCCCCCTCTCTTTTATAACCCTTTCTGTAGTGTAGTGACTGCAGGGGAGAGACAGGGAGCTTCCCTCCAACGGAGCTGTGAGGGAAAATGGCGCCAGTGTGCTGAGGAGATAGGCTCCGCCCCCTTATCGGCAGCCTTATCTCCCGTTTTTCTATGTATTTTGGCAGGGGTTAAATGCATCCATATAGCCCAGGAGCTGTATGTGATGCATTTTTTTTGCCATCCAAGGTGTTTATTATTGCGTCTCAGGGCGCTCCCCCCCAGCGCCCTGCACCCTCAGTGACCGGAGTGTGAAGTGTGCTGAGAGCAATGGCGCACAGCTGCAGTGCTGTGCGCTACCTTGTTGAAGACAGGACGTCTTCTGCCGCCGATTTTCCGGACCTCTTCTGCCTTCTGGCTCTGTAAGGGGGCCGGCGGCGCGGCTCTGGGACCCATCCAGGCTGGGCCTGTGATCGTCCCTCTGGAGCTAATGTCCAGTAGCCTAAGAAGCCCAATCCACTCTGCACGCAGGTGAGTTCGCTTCTTCTCCCCTTAGTCCCTCGATGCAGTGAGCCTGTTGCCCCAGCAGGTCTCACTGAAAATAAAAAACCTAAACGAAAACTTTCACTAAGAAGCTCAGGAGAGCCCCTAGTGTGCACCCTTCTCGTTCAGGCACAGAAATCTAACTGAGGCTTGGAGGAGGGTCATAGGGGGAGGAGCCAGTGCACACCAGATAGTCCTAAAGCTTTCTTTAGATGTGCCCAGTCTCCTGCGGAGCCGCTAATCCCCATGGTCCTTACGGAGTCCCCAGCATCCACTTAGGACGTTAGAGAAATATATATATATATAAATCTAAATCTAAGGGACACTACTCTATACTTATTCTACTTGATCTCTCTGCTGCTTTTGACACTGTGGACCATCCTCTCCTACTGCAAATTCTTCACTCCATTGGTCTGCGTGACACTGCCCTCTTTTGGCTGTCCTCCTACCTTTCTTACCGTTCTTTCTCTGTCTCCTCTCATGACTCCACCTCCCCCTCACTTCCACTAACTGTAGGGGTAACCCAAGGTTCTGTCCTTGGTCCTCTTCTCTTCTCTCTCTATACGTCCTCGCTAGGTAAGCTCATTAGTTCTTTTGGTTTCCAATATCATCTCTATGCTGATGACACCCAAATCTATCTTTCCTCTCCAGACCTCTCCCCTGCTCTCCTCACTCGTATCTCCAACTGTCTCGCTGCTACCTCTTCCTGGATGTCCCAGCGCTTTCTTAAACTTAACATGTCTAAGACCGAGCTGATCATCTTCCCTCCCTCCCGCATAACCTCACCTCCTACAATCTCATTATCTATTGATGGCACTACTATCTCTTCTAGCCCCCAAGTGCGCTGTCTTGGAGTAATCCTTGGACTCCTCCCTCTCCTTCAAACCACACATTCAGCACCTCTCACAAACCTGCCATTTTCATCTAAAAAATATTTCCAGGATAAGACCCTTTCTGACCCAAGATGCTACTAAGACTCTTATCCACTCACTGGTCATCTCCAGACTGGACTACTGTAATCTGCTCCTGACTGGCATTCCAGACAAATACCTCTCTCCACTCCAATCTATCCTCAATGCTGCTGCCAGGCTCATCTTCCTCACCAAACGCACTACGTCCACCTCTCCTCTCTTACTAGACCTTCACTGGCTCCCCTTCCCTTTCAGAATCCATTTCAAGCTTCTCACACTCGCTTACAAAGCCCTCACCCACTCCTCTCCCATCGACATCTCTGACCTTATCTCCCTTTACACTCCCACCCGTCCTCTTCGCTCTGCTAATGCACGCCGACTCTCCTGCCTACGGATTACTTCCTCCCACTCCTACCTCCAAGATTTTTCACGTGCTGCACCACTTCTTTGGAATTTCTTACCTCTCCCCCTCAGATTCTCCACCTCTCTACAAAACTTCAAACGGGCTCTCAAGACCCACTTCTTCACCAAACCGAGCCAAATCTCATCCTAACCCTCTGTTCTACGCTCTCTATGTACCCCATCTGTGTCACCCCTGTCTGTCTACCCCTCCCCTTTAGAATGTAAGCTCTCGCGAGCAGGGCCCTCTTCCCTCATGTGCTTATCCTTTCTTACTTTAATAATCTTCAACTGCACCAAATCCATCAGTCTTCTGCCACCTGATACTTATTCCAGTGTCATCTGCTGATGTAACTATGTTTATTTACCCTGTACTTGTCCTATACTGTCATCAACTGTAAGTTGCTGTTTTCCTGATTATTTGTTTATGTACTCTATAATTGGGCGCTGCGGAACCCTTGTGGCGCCATATAAATAAAGGATAATAATATATATATATATATATATATATATATATATATATATATATATACATACACACACACACATATATACACACACACACACACACAGCAAAAGTCCTCACTCACTGACTGATCACTAATTCTCTTACTTCCCAACAATATGTTAGGAAGCTGAAATCTAACATAGGTATTCTTCAGGTGGGAAATAGGAAAACTACGTAATACGAATTTAATAAACCTCCCCTAAGGGGATGAAAAGGGAGTTGACATAATGAAGTCATTACCGATGCGTGGCTTGCGTTGCGGGAATGATAACGGGCAAACGTACAATCGGATCAAACTTTGGATTGCACCTCCAGTGTGTAGAATTTAATAAACTACAAAAAAATAAGATTGTACTCACCGGTAAATCTATTTCTCGTAGTCCGTAGTCGATGCTGGGGACTCCGTAAGGACCATGGGGAATAGACGGGCTCCGCAGGAGACTGGGCACTCCAAGAAAGATTTAGTACTACTGGTGTGCTCTGGCTCCTCCCTCCATGCCCCCCCTCCAGACCTCAGTTAAGGAAATTGTGCCCGGAAGAGCTGACATTACAAGGAAAGGATTTTGGAATCCAGGGTAAGACTCATACCAGCCACACCGTATAACTTGTGATAACTTACCCAGTCAACAGTATGAACAACAACAGAGCATCAACAATGGATGCCAACATAACATAACCCTTTATTAAGCAATAACTATATACACGTATTGCAGAAAGTCCGCACTTGGGACGGGCGCCCAGCATCCACTACGGACTACGAGAAATAGATTTACCGGTGAGTAAAATCTTATTTTCTCTAACGTCCTAGTGGATGCTGGGGACTCCGTAAGGACCATGGGGATTATACCAAAGCTCCCAAACGGGCGGGAGAGTGCGGATGACTCTGCAGCACCGAATGGGCAAACACCAGGTCCTCCTCAGCCAGGGTATCAAACTTGTAGAACTTAGCAAATGTGTTTGAACCCGACCAAGTAGCTGCTCGGCAAAGCTATAATGCCGAGACCCCTCGGGCAGTCGCCCAAGAAGAACCCACTTTCCTTGTGGAATGGGCTTTCACTGATTTCGGATGCGGCAATCCAGCCGCAGAATGAGCCTGCTGAACCGTGTTACAGATCCAGCGAGCAATGGTTTGCTTTGAAGCAGGAGCACCCAGCTTGTTGGATGCATACAGGATAAACAGCGAGTCAGTTTTCCTGACTCCAGCCGTCCTGGCTACATAGATCTTCAAAGCCCTGACTACATCCAGCAACTTGGAATCCTCCAAGTCACGAGTAGCCGCAGGCACCACAATAGGTTGGTTCAAATGAAAAGATGACACCACCTTCGGCAGAAATTGCGGACGAGTCCGTAATTCTGCCCTGTCCATATGGAAAACCAGATAGGGGCTTTTACATGACAAAGCCGCCAATTCTGACACACGCCTAGACGAAGCTAAGGCCAATAACATGACCACCTTCCACGTGAGATACTTTAGCTCCACGGTCTTAAGTGGCTCAAACCAGTGGGATTTCAGGAAACCCAACACCACATTGAGATCTTAAGGTACCACTGGTGGCACAAAAGGGGGCTGAATATGCAGCACTCCCTTAACAAACATCTGAACTTCAGGAAGAGACGCCAATTCCTTTTGAAAGAAAATGGATAGGGCCGAAATCTGGACCTTTTTGGATCCCAACTTCAAGCCCATAGTCACTCCAGACTGTAGAAAGTGCAGAAATCTGCCCAGTTGGAATTCCTCTGTAGGGGCCTTTCTGGCCTCACACCAAGCAACATATTTTCGCCATATGCGGTGATAATGCTTTGCTGTCACGTCCTTCCTAGCCTTGATCAGCGTAGGAATAACTTCCTCCGGAATGCCTTTTTCCGCTAGGATCCGGCGTTCAACCGCCATGCCGTCAAACGCAGCCGCGGTAAGTCTTGGAACAGGCAGGGCCCCTGTTGCAACAGGTCCTGTCTGAGAGGCAGAGACCATGGGTCCTCTGTGAGCATTTCTTGCAGTTCCGGGTACCAAGACCTTTTTGGCCAATCCGGAACAATGAGTATTGTTCTCACTCCTCTTCTTCTTACGATTCTCAGCACCTTGGGTATGAGAGGAAGAGGAGGAAACACATAGACCGACTGGAACACCCACGGTGTTACCAGTGCGTCCACAGCTATCGCCTGAGGGTCTCTTGACCTGGCGCAATACCGTTGTAGCTTTTTGTTGAGACGGGACGCCATCATGTCTACCTGTGGCAGTTCCCATCAATTTGTAATCTGAATGAAGACTTTGTGATGAAGTCCCCACTCTCCCGGGTGAAGGTCGTGCCTGCTGAGGAAGTCTGCTTCCCAGTTGTCCACCCCCGGAATGAACACTGCTGACAGTGCTTGCACGTGATTCTCCGCCAACCGAAGAATCCTTGTGGCTTCCGCCATCGCGACTCTGCTTCTTGTGCCGCCCTGGCGGTTTACATGAGCCACCGCGGTGATGTTGTCTGACTGAATCAGCACCGGTTGGTTGCGAAGCAGGGGCTCCGCTTGACTCAGGGCGTTGAATATGGCCCTTAGTTCCAGGATATTTATGTGCAGACAAGCCTCCTGACTTGACCACAACCCTTGGAAGTTTCTTCCCTGAGTGACTGCCCCCCACCCTCGGAGGCTCGCATCCGTGGTCACCAGGACCCAGTCCTGTATGCCGAACCTGCGGCCCTTGAGAAAGTGAGCACTCTGTAGCCACCACAGAAGACACACCCTGGCCCTGGGGGACAGGGTGATCAGCCGATGCATCTGAAGATGCGATCCGGACCATTTGTCCAACAGATCCCATTGAAAGATCCTCGCATGGAACCTGCCGAAGGGAATGGCTTCGTACGATGCCACCATCTTTCCCAGGACTCGCGTGCAGTGATGCACCGACACCTGTTTCGGTTTTAAGAGGTCTCTGACTAGAGTCACAAGCTCTTGAGCCTTCATCGTCGGGAGAAACACCTTCTTCTGGTCTGTGTCCAGAATCATGCCCAGAAAGGGCAGACGCGTCGTAGGAATCAGCTGCGACTTTGGGATATTCAGAATCCAGCCATGCTGTTGCAACACTTCCTGAGAGTGCGTTACGCTGATCTGCAACTGCTCCCTCGACCTCGCCTTTATGAGGAGATCGTCCAAGTACGGGATAACTGTGACTCCTTGCTTTCTCAGGATCACCATCATTTCTGCCATTACCTTGGTAAATATTCTTGGTGTCGTGGAGAGCCCAAACGGCAACGTCTTGAATTGGTAATGACAGTCCTGTACCACAAATCTGAGGTACTCCTGATGAGGCGTATAAATGGGGACATGCAAGTAAGCATCCTTGATGTCCAGAGACACCATAAAATCCCCCTCTTCCAGGCTTGCAATGACCGCTCTGAGCGATTCCATTTTGAACTTGAATCTTTTCAGATAAATGTTCAGGGACTTTAAATTTAATATAGGTCTGACCGAACCGTCCGGTTTCGGTACCACAAACATTGTGGAATAGTATCCCTTTCCCTGTTGAAGAAGGGGAACCTTTACCACCACCTGCTGGAGAAATAGCTTGTGAATTGCCGCTACCACTACTTCCCTTTCTATGGGGGAAGCTGGCAGGGCCGATTTTAGGTAACGTTGAGGGGGCATCACCTCGAATTCCAGCTTGTATCCCTGAGACACAATCTGTATAGCCCAGGGATCCACCTGTGAGCAAACCCACTGGTGGCTGAAATGTCGGAGACGCGCCCCCACCGCTCCTGGCTCCACCCGTGGAGCCCCAGCGTCATGCGGTGGACTTAGTGGAAGCAGGGGAGGATTTTTGTTCCTGGGAACTGGCTGTCTGGTGCAGCTTTTTTCCTCTACCCCTGCCTCTGGGCAAAAAGGATGCGCCTCTGACCCGCTTGCCTTTCTGAGGCCGAAAGGACTGTACTTGATAATACGGTGCTTTCTTAGGCTGTGAGGGAATCTGAGGTAAAAAAGTCGACTTCCCAGCTGTTGCTGTGGATACGAGGTCCGAGAGACCGTCCCCAAACAATTCCTCACCCTTATAAGGCAAAACCTCCATGTGCCTTTTAGAATCAGCATCACCTGTCCACTGCCGAGTCCATAATACTCTCCTGGCAGAAATGGACATTGCATTAATTCTAGATGCCAGCCGGCAAATGTCCCTCTGTGCATCCCTCATATACAAGACGACGTCCTTTATATGCTCTAAGGTTATCAAAATAGCATCCCTGTCGAGGGTATCAATGTTGTCTGACAGGGTATCAGACCATGCTGCTGCAGCACTACACATCCATGCTGAAGCAATAGCAGGTCTCAGTATAGTACCTGAGTGTGTATATACAGACTTCAGGATAGCCTCCTGCTTTCTATCTGCAGGCTCCTTTAGGGCGGCCGTATCCTGAGACGGCAGTGCCACCCTTTTAGATAATCGTGTGAGCGCCTTGTCCACCCTAGGGGATGTCTCCCAGCGTAACCTATCCATTGGCGGGAAAGGGTACGCCATCAGTAACCTCTTAGAAATCACCAGTTTCTTATCAGGGGAACACCACGCTTCTTCACACAATTCATTTAATTCATCAGATGGGGGAAAAGTCACTGGCTGCTTTTTCTCCCCAAACATAATACCCTTTTTAGTGGTAACCGGGTTAATGTCAGAAATGTGCAACACATTTTTAATTGCCGTAATCATGCATCGGATGGCCCTTGTGGACTATACATTTGTCTCATCCTCGTCTACACTGGAGTCAGACTCCGTGTCGACATCTGTGTCTGCCATCTGAGCTAGCGGGCGTTTTTGAGCCCCTGAGACGCCTGGGCAGGTGCGGGCTGAGATGCCGGCTGTCCCAAGACTGTTACATCATCAAACCTTTTATGTAAAGAGTTGACACTGTCGGTTAATACCTTCCACATATCCATCCACTCCGGTGTCGGCCCCGTAGGGGGCGACATCACACTTATCGGCTCCTGCTCCGTCTCCACGTAGCCCTCCTCATCAAACATGTCGACACAGCCGTACCGACACACCACACACACACACACACACACACACACACACACACACACACACAGGGAATGCTCTGACTGAGGACAGGACCCCACAAAGTCCTTTGGGGAGACAGAGAGTATGCCAGCACACACCACAGCGCTATATAACACAGGGATTTTCACTATACTGAGTGATTTTTCCCAATAGCTGCTTATTAACACAAATTGCGCCTAAATTTATGTGCCGCCCCCCCCTCTTTTTTACCCTTGTTGTACAGGATACTGCAGGGGAGAGCCTGGGGAGCGTCCTTCCAGCGGAGCTGTGAAGAGAAAATGGCGCTGGCTGTGCTGAGGAAGATAGCCCCGCCCCCTCAGCGGCGGGCTTCTCCCGCTTTTTATAATGTTAGTGGCGGGGGTTTTTGCACATATACAGTGTTATACACTGTATTATGTGCTATTTGTGCCAAAAGGTAAACTAATTGCTGCCCAGGGCGCCCCCCCCCCCAGCGCCCTGCACCCAACAGTGACCGGAGTGTGTGGTGTGCTATGGGAGCAATGGCGCACAGCTGCAGTGCTGTGCGCTACCTTAATGAAGACAGGAGTCTTCAGCCGCCGTTTTTCATCTTTATCTTCCGTCTTCTGGCTCTGCAAGGGGGACGGCGGTGCGGCTCCGGGAACGGACGATCGAGGTCGGGCCCTGTGTTCGATCCCTCTGGAGCTAATGGTGTCCAGTAGCCTTAGAAGCACAAGCTAGCTGCAAGCAGGTAGGTTTGCTTCTCTCCCCTCAGTCCCTCGTAGCAGTGAGTCTGTTGCCAGCAGATCTCACTGAAAATAAAAAACCTAACAAATACTTTCTTTTCTAGTGAGCTCAGGAGAGCCCACTAGGTGCATCCAGCTCTGGCCGGGCACAGATTCTAACTGAGGTCTGGAGGAGGGGCATAGAGGGAGGAGCCAGTGCACACCAGATATAGTACCTAATCTTTCTTTTAAGAGTGCCCAGTCTCCTGCGGAGCCCGTCTATTCCCCATGGTCCTTACGGAGTTCCCAGCATCCACTAGGACGTCAGGGAAAACTAGCTGTGAAGCATAAGAAAATATTTGGTACTTTAGCTCTTAAGTAAAGAAGTCCCCATACCATTTGTGCACAATGCAAAGTCAGCCTGTTGGTAAAGCATCAAGAATGGTGGAGGTCCAGAAGTCCACCGTACTGACCTGCGTATGTGTCCGTATTTGAGGGGCAGAGCTGGCCATAGGCAAACTAGGCAATTGCCTAGGGCATTTGATATGCCTAGGGGCATCATCAGCTTCTGCTGATAAAAATTATATGTGGCATGCCTATATTCTGTATGTAGCATTTCATATGCAGATACAGCCACAGTCTCACACAGTATATTGGCATGCTGCATATCAGTTTAATCAGCAGGAGCTGCTTGTGCATCCTAGCCACATAGCAATGCAAAGAAGATGCATTTTCATAAAAAAAAAAGTGCCCGACGTTAGCATTGATGCAAGATTTGTGAGGACAAATCTGTATCCAAGCAGAGGCAGAGGTCACAGTGTTAGTGGAAGTGTAAGTACTGTGTGCATGTGAGTGGGTTGGTTGTGCAGTAGTGTTGAGAATATGTGTAAGGAGCATTTTGTGTGTCATGTAAAAATGCATTAATAATGTGCAACATATGTGTAAAGGGCCACTGTGTGTCATTATGTGTATAATAAGAATTTACTTACCGATAATTCTATTTCTCGGAGTCCGTAGTGGATGCTGGGGTTCCTGAAAGGACCATGGGGAATAGCGGCTCCGCAGGAGACAGGGCACAAAAGTAAAGCTTTTACAGGTCAGGTGGTGTGTACTGGCTCCTCCCCCTATGACCCTCCTCCAGACTCCAGTTAGGTACTGTGCCCGGACGAGCGTACACAATAAGGGAGGATTTTGAATCCCGGGTAAGACTCATACCAGCCACACCAATCACACCGTACAACTTGTGATCTAAACCCAGTTAACAGTATGATAACAGAGGAGCCTCTGAAAGATGGCTTCCTAAACAATAACCCGAATTAGTTAACAATAACTATGTACAAGTATTGCAGATAATCCGCACTTGGGATGGGCGCCCAGCATCCACTACGGACTCCGAGAAATAGAATTATCGGTAAGTAAATTCTTATTTTCTCTATCGTCCTAAGTGGATGCTGGGGTTCCTGAAAGGACCATGGGGATTATACCAAAGCTCCCAAACGGGCGGGAGAGTGCGGATGACTCTGCAGCACCGAATGAGAGAACTCCAGGTCCTCCTTTGCCAGGGTATCAAATTTGTAAAAATTTACAAACGTGTTCTCCCCTGACCACGTAGCTGCTCGGCAGAGTTGTAATGCCGAGACCCCTCGGGCAGCCGCCCAAGATGAGCCCACCTTCCTTGCGGAATGGGCCTTAACAGATTTAGGCTGTGGCAGGCCTGCCACAGAATGTACAAGTTGAATTTTGTTACAAATCCAACGAGCAATCGACTGCTTAGAAGCAGGTGCACCCAACTTGTTGGGTGCATACAGTATAAACAGCGAGTCAGATTTTCTGACTCCAGCCGTCCTTTAAATGTATATTTTTAAGGCTCTGACAACGTCCAACAACTTGGAGTCCTTCAAGTCGTCTGTAGCCGCAGGCACTACAATAGGCTGGTTCAGGTGAAACGCTGATACCACCTTAGGGAGAAAATGCGGACGCGTCCGCAGCTCTGCCCTATGTCGAATGGAAAATTAAATAAGGGCTTTTATAAAACAAAGCCGCCAGTTCAGATACTCTCCCGGCCGAAGCCAGGGCCAGTAACATAGTCACTTTCCATGTGAGATATTTCAAATCCACATTCTTTAGTGGTTCAAACCAATTGGATTTGAGGAAATCTAAAACTACATTTAGATCCCACGGTGCCACCTTAGGCACCACAGGAGGCTGTATATGCAGTACTCCTTTGATAAAAATCTGGACCTCAGGGACTGAGGCCAATTCTTTTTGGAAGAATATTGATAGGGCCGAAATTTGAACCTTAATAGATCCCAATTTGAGACCCATAGACAATCCTGATTGCAGGAAATGTAGGAAAACGACCCAGTTGAAATTCCTCCATCGGAGCACTCCGCTGCTCGCACCACGCAACATATTTTCGCCAAATACGGCGATAATGCTTCGCGGTGACTTCCTTCCTTGCCTTTATCAAGGTAGGAATGACTTCTTCTGGAATGCCTTTTCCTTTTAGGATCTGGCATTCAAACGCCATGCCGTCAAACGCAGCCGCGGTAAGTCTTGAAAAAGACAAGGACCCTGCTGAAGCAGGTCCCTTCTCAGAAGTAGAGGCCACGGATCGTCCGTGACCATCTCTTGAAGTTCCGGGTACCAAGTCCTTCTTGGCCAATCCGGAGCCACTAGTCTTACTCCTCTTTGCCGTATAATCCTCAATACCTTTGGTATGAGAGGCAGAGGAGGAAACACATATACCGACTGGTACACCCAAGGTGTTACCAGCGCGTCCACAGCTATTGCCTGCGGATCTCTTGACCTGGCGCAATACCTGTCCAGTGTTTTGTTGAGGCGAGACGCCATCATGTCCACCATTGGTTTTACCCAACGGTTTAATAGCATGTGGAAAACTTCTGGATGAAGTCCCCACTCTCCCGGGTGAAGGTCGTGTCTGCTGAGGAAGTCTGCTTCCCAGTTGTCCACGCCCGGGATGAATACTGCTGACAGTGCTATCACGTGATTCTCCGCCCAGCGAAGGATCCTTGCAGCTTCTGCCATTGCCCTCCTGCTTCTTGTGCCGCCCTGTCTGTTTACATGGGCGACTGCCGTGATGTTGTCCGACTGGATCAACACCGGTCTTCCTTGAAGCAGAGGTTCCGCCTGGCTTAGAGCATTGTAGATTGCTCTTAGTTCCAGAATGCTTATGTGAAGAGACTTTTTCAGGCTCGACCACACTCCCTGGAAATTTCTTCCCTGTGTGACTGCTCCCCAGCCTCTCAGGCTGGCATCCGTGGTCACCAGGATCCAATCCTGCATGCCGAATCTGCGGCCCTCCAATAGATGAGCCTCCTGCAACCACCACAGAAGGGATACCCTTGTCCTCGGCGACAGGGTTATCCGCAGGTGCATCTGAAGATGCGACCCTGACCATTTGTCCAACAGATCCCTTTGCATGGAATCTGCCGAAAGGGATTGCTTCGTAAGAAGCTACCATTTTTTCCCAGGACTCTTGTGCATTGATGTACAGACACCTTTCCTGGTTTTAGGAGGTTCCTGACCAGGTCAGATAACTCCTTGGCTTTTTCTTCGGGAAGAAAAACCTTTTTCTGAACTGTGTCCAGAATCATCCCCAGGAACAGCAGACGAGTTGTCGGCATTAATTGGGATTTTGGAATATTCAGAATCCATCCGTGCTGCTTTAGCACCTCTTGAGATAGTGCTAAACCCATCTCTAGCTGTTCTCTGGACCTTGCCCTTATTAGGAGATCGTCCAAGTATGGGATAATTAATACGCCTTTTCTTCGAAGAAGAAATATTATCTCGGCCATTACCTTTGTAAAGACCCGAGGTGCCGTGGACAAACCAAACGGCAGCGTCTGAAACTGATAGTGACAGTTTTGTACAACGAACCTGAGGTACCCCTGGTGTGAGGGGTAATTGGAACGTGGAGATACGCATCCTTGATGTCCAAGGATACCATAAAGTCCCCTTCTTCCAGGTTCGCTATCACTGCTCTGAGTGACTCCATCTTGAACTTGAACTTCTTTATGTACAGGTTCAAGGACTTCAGATTTAGAATAGGCCTTACCGAGCCATCCGGCTTCGGTACCACAAAAAGAGTGGAATAATACCCCTTCCCTTGTTGTAGAAGAGGTACCTTGACTATCACCTGCTGAGAATACAGCTTGTGAATGGCTTCCAAAACCGTCTCCCTTTCTGAGGGGGACGTTGGTAAAGCAGACTTCAGGAAACGGCGAGGTGGCTCTGTCTCTAATTTCAACCTGTACCCCTGAGATATTATCTGCAGGATCCAGGGATTTACCTGCGAGTGAGCCCACTGCGCGCTGTAATTCTTGAGACGACCGCCTACCGCCCCCGAGTCCGCTTGCGAAGCCCCAGCGTCATGCTGAGGCTTTTGTAGAAGCCGGGGAGGGCTTCTGTTCCTGGGAAGGAGCTGCCTGTTGCTGTCTCTTCCCTCGTCCTCTGCCTCGTGGCAGATATGAATAGCCCTTTGCTCTCTTATTTTTAAAGGAACGAAAGGGCTGCGGTTGAAAGGTCGGTGCCTTTTTCTGTTGGGGAGTGACTTGAGGTAGAAAGGTGGATTTCCCGGCCGTAGCCGTGGCCACCAAATCCGATAGACCGACCCCAAATAACTCCTCTACGCATCGCCTGTCCACTGTCGTGTCCATAAAGCTCTTCTGGCCGAAATGGACATAGCACTTACCCGTGATGCCAGTGTGCAGATATCTCTCTGTGCATCACGCATATAAAGAAATGCATCCTTTATTTGTTCTAACGACAGTAAAATATTGTCCCTGTCCAGGGTATCAATATTTTCGATCAGGGACTCTGACCAAACTACCCCAGCACTGCACATCCAGGCAGTCGCAATAGCTGGTCGTAGTATAACACCTGCATGTGTGTATATACCTTTTTGGATATTTTCCATCCTCCTATCTGATGGATCTTTAAGTGCGGCCGTCTCAGGAGAGGGTAACGCCACTTGTTTAGATAAGCGTGTTAGCGCTTTGTCCACCCTAGGAGGTGTTTCCCAGCGCTCCCTAACCTCTGGCGGGAAAGGGTATAAAGCCAATAACTTCTTTGAAATTAGCAGTTTTTTATCGGGGCACCCCACGCTTCATCACACACGTCATTTAATTCTTCTGATTCGGTAAAAACTACTGGTAGTTTTTTCACACCCCACATAATACCCTGTTTAGTGGTACCTGTAGTATCAGCTAAATGTAACATCTCCTTTATTGCCAAAATCATATAACGTGTGGCCCTACTGGAAAATACGGTTGATTCGTCACCTTCACCACCGGAATCAGTGCCTGTGTCTGGGTCTGTGTCGACCGACTGAGGCAAGGGGCGTTTTACAGCCCCTGACGGTGTTTGAGGCGCCTGGACAGGCACTAATTGAGTGTCCGGCCGCCTCATGTCGGCAAACGACTGCTTAAGCGAGTTGACGCTATCCCGTAATTCCACAAATAAAGGCATCCATTCTGGTGTCGACCCCCTAGGAGGTGACATCCTCATATTTGGCAATTGCTCCGCCTCCACACCAATAACGTCCTCATACATGTCGACACACACGTACCGACACACAGCAGACACACAGGGAATGCTCTATACGAAGACAGGACCCACTAGCCCTTTGGGGAGACAGAGGGAGAGTCTGCCAGCACACACCAAAAAGCGCTATATATGACAGGGATAGCCTTATGATTAAGTGCTCCCTTATAGCTGCTTTTATATTAATATATTGCCATTTATTTTGCCCCCCCTCTCTGTTATACCCTGTTTCTGTAGTGCAGTGCAGGGGAGAGACCTGGGAGCCTTCCTGACCAGCGGAGCTGTGACAGAAAATGGCGCCGTGTGCTGAGGAGATAGGCCCCGCCCCTTTTTCGGCGGGCTCGTCTCCCGCTATTTAGTACATTTAGGCAGGGGTAAATATCTCCATATAGCCTCTGGGGCTATATGTGAGGTATTTTTAGCCTTTTTAAAGGTTTTCATTTGCCTCCCAGGGCGCCCCCCCCCCCAGCGCCCTGCACCCTCAGTGACTGCCGTGTGAAGTGTGCTGAGAGGAAAATGGCGCACAGCTGCAGTGCTGTGCGCTACCTTAAGAAGACTGCAGGAGTCTTCAGCCGCCGATTCTGGACCTCTTCTTGCTTCAGCATCTGTGAGGGGGCCGGCGGCGTGGCTCCGGTGACCATCCAGGCTGTACCTGTGATCGTCCCTCTGGAGCTTCATGTCCAGTAGCCAAGAAGCCAATCCATCCTGCACGCAGGTGAGTTCACTTCTTCTCCCCTCTGTCCCTCGTTGCAGTGATCCTGTTGCCAGCAGGAATCACTGTAAAATAAAAAACCTAAGCTAAACTCTCTAAGCAGCTCTTTATGAGAGCCACCTAGAATTGCACCCTTCTCGGCCGGGCACAAAAATCTAACTGGAGTCTGGAGGAGGGTCATAGGGGGAGGAGCCAGTACACACCACCTGACCTGTAAAAGCTTTACTTTTGTGCCCTGTCTCCTGCGGAGCCGCTATTCCCCATGGTCCTTTCAGGAACCCCAGCATCCACTTAGGACGATAGAGAAAAGGGCATTAATAATGTGCGGCATATGTGTAACAGGGTACTACTGTATGTGTGTCATTATGTGTATAGGGGCACTAATAATGTGCAGCAAATGTGTAGGGGGCACTGTGTGTGTAAGGGCATTAAAAATGTGCGGCATATGTGTAAGGGACATTATGTGTAAAAGGGCATTAATAAAGGTTGTCATAATGTGTAAGGTGCATTATGTTTATAAGGACATTAATGTGTCTCATTTGTGTAAGGGGCATTACTGTGTGGAATTGTGTATAAATGCATCACTAATGTGTGGCATTATGTGTATAAGGTGCTCTACTATGTGGCGTTGCAAATAGAAAGGGCACTACTGTGTCGTCTAATGTGAATAAAGAGCAATAAGGTGTGGTGTAATGTGAATAAGGAGCAATTCAGTGTGATGTAATGTGAATAAGGGGCTCTACTGTGAGGAGTAACGTTTATAAGGTAAAGTGATACTACTGTGGGATGTAATATGAATTATGGACACTATCGCATGATCATATGTGAATAAAGTTGCAGTACTGTGTGGCGTAATTGGAATTGGGGTTACTATTGTGTGGCCATGCCCCTTCCCAGCAAGAAGATGCCCCTTTTTGGGCTGTGCATCAAATGTGCGAACTGTTCCTATTTAAAATATAGGGGGTACAAGGACTGCTATGGGTGAGGGGTGATGGTGCTAGGAAAGAGGTGCAAGGTCAGAGGCAGAACCAGCGGTGGTGCTAGGGGGCACCAGCCAAAATCTTGCCTAGGGCATCATATTGGTTAGGGCCGGCTCTGTTGAGGGGGTATAGCATGCAAAGATGAAGTCGACATGTTTTAAGCTTATCCCGCTCTTTATCAAGGCAGTGCTTTATAACAAACAGGATAAGCTTGAAACACGTTTTATTTTTGCTTTTATATGCATTTATTTTCTGCTTCTTAGCCAATTATTTGCTGTGTTATTCTGCTAGCATCTGCTTCAGAGCTAATCACCTATCAGTTACCTGTTGCTCTAGATCAGGGGTGGGGAGCCTTTGGCACTCCAGATGCTGTTGAATTACACAAACTAGCATGCCCTGCTACAGTTTTGCTATTTAGCCATGCTAAAACTGTTGCAGGGCATTCTGGGATGTATAGTTCAACAACAGCTGGAGGGCCGCAGGTTCCCCACCCCTGCTCTAGATCAATTGTAACTGTATTGTAACTTTTTCTATAACTGGTGTGACATATTCCTCAGTGCCAGAAAGGTTTTACTTTATTTCACACCCGTTTATTACCTCAGTGTTGTTGGGACATTCTCAGTAAAGACCTTAGGCTGCTTGTCCTCTGGATCTTTTGCACAAAGTGGTCTTGCATTCTATTC
Source organism: Pseudophryne corroboree (assembly GCF_028390025.1). Classification (NCBI taxonomy): domain Eukaryota; kingdom Metazoa; phylum Chordata; class Amphibia; order Anura; family Myobatrachidae; genus Pseudophryne; species Pseudophryne corroboree. The sequence goes on from NC_086446.1 coordinate 617,452,201, forward strand.
ATTCTATTGTATATGCTGTTGACGAGTTAAGGTGCCCATACACCTAAAGATTTATCTTCAGATCTGGCTGGTTGGAACGAAAATCTGGTAATGGATGGGAGCAAATGACAGTTGACCATTTGAAATGGTCAACTGTCATTTGCTCCCATCCAATAGCTACCCACCCAAATCAAAAGTCGCCAAGGGCATTACCACAAATGTAGGACAAATGCATCTATACAGGTCACAGTAACCTGAGGAGACTTCCAATATATCATTAACAACTGATGCATTACTCCTTCTAATTCACTATATTTGTAAAGAACATTAACGGCATACGTGTGTGTGTGTGTGTGTGTGTGTGTGTGTGTGTGTGTGTGTGTATATAATATACACACACACACATATATAACTTTTGTTGTATTATATTCAAAACTTTCAAATAAGTTAAAAAAAAATAATAATGAAGAGATACCATCACAATGCAAACAATTTACTGTAGAATCCTGTAACATGCTCATCCAACCAACATCTAAAAGTCACTCCTTGTGGTAGGCACTGGTGTAGACATAGGATTCCAACATTGGAGGCAGATAACAAAACGCTGCTATTACCCATATCAGACACAACGGGCCGTTCCATAGAAAGTGAAACCAAACAAACAAAAAAAAAAACATTTTTAAAACCACTGCTTTTTTTTTTACTGGAAATCTGACGTAAAAAATAAATAAATCAGTGTTTCCTATACTGGTGAAGAGATATGTGGTAACACTAGTACTTCTGTACATACGAATCCTAATGAAGCTAGCTACTATTGGAAACACAGGCATGTAAACAGCAGTATTTCAAAGGGAAGTTTAAAAGGTTTGTCATGACTATAATATATATCATAGTTACCTACTTTGCTGCCTCCTCCTCCGGGAGGAGGCAGCGTTGTAGGTGTATGGGGAGGCGTGGCCGGCACAGGATAGGCGGTCCAGGGCGTGGGCGGCAGCAGGATGGGCGGTCCGGGGGCGTAACATCAGGGTCGCGTCATCGTGACTCTGCCCCCGCTGTGCCGAGAAACGAGCCGCTGCATAGCGGGGGGGGAGCTACGATGACGCGATTCAGCGCGAATCGCGTCATCGGATCCCCTCGGGCCGCCCGCTTGTTCTCTGCTGCTGGCGGCCGAGGGGGAAAGCGGGAGGCTTGCCCACCTTTCCGGGGGACCGGGAGGGTCACCCAATTTTCGTGAGTCTCCCGGCCATTCCGGGAGGGTAGGCAAGTATGATATATATATATATATATATATATATATATATATATATATATATATACACACATACATACATACATACATACACACACACACACACACACACACACACTGCTCAAAAATAAATAAAGGGAACACTAAAATAACACATCCTAGATCTGAATGAATGAAATATTCTTATTAAATACTTTGTTCTTTACATAGTTGAATGTGCTGACAACAAAATCACACAAAAATTATCAATGGAAATCAAATTTATTAACCCATGGAGGTCTGGATTTGGAGTCAGCCTCAAAATTAACGTGGAAAAACACACTACAGGCTGATCCAACTTTGATGTAATGTCCTTAAAACAAGTCAAAATGAGGCTCAGTAGTGTGTGTGGCCTCCACATGCCTGTATGACCTCCCTACAACCCACACAAGTGGATCAGGTAGTGCAGGTCATCCAGGATGGCACATCAATGCGAGCTGTGGCAAGAAGGTTTGCTGTGTCTGTCAGCGTAGTGTCCAGAGCATGGAGGCGCTACCAGGAGACAGGCCAGTACTTCAGGAGACGTGGAGGAGGCCGTAGGAGGGCAACAAACCAGCAGCAGGACTGCTACCTCCGCCTTTGTGCAAGGAGGAACAGGAGGAGCACTGCCAGAGCCCTGCAAAATGACCTCCAGCAAGCCACAAATGTGCATGTGTCTACTCAAACGATCAGAAACAGACTCCATGAGGGTGGTATGAGGGCCCGACGTCCACAGTTGGGGGTTGTGCTTACAGCCCAACACCGTGCAGGACGTTTGGCATTTGCCAGAGAACACCAAGATTGGCAAATTCGCCACTGGCGCCCTGTGCTCTTCACAGATGAAAGTAGGTTCTCACTGAGCACATGTGACAGACATGACAGAGTATGGAGATGCCAAGGAGAACGTTCTGCTGCCTGCAACATCCTCCAGCATGACCGGTTTGGCAGTGGGTCAGTAATGGTGTGGGGTAGCATTTCTTTAGGGGGCCGCATAGCCCTACATGTGCTCACCAGAGGTAGCCTGACTGCCATTAGGTACCGAGATGAGATCCTCAGACCCCTTGTGAGCCCATATGCTGGTGCGGTTGGCCCTGGGTTCCTCCTAATGCAAGACAATGCTAGACCTCATGTGGCTGGAGTGTGTCAGCAGTTCCTGCAAGACGAAGGCATTGATCCTATGGACTGGCCCGCCCGTTCCCCAGACCTGAATCCAATTGAGCACATCTGGGACATCATGTCTCGCTCCATCCACCAACGCCACGTTGCACCACAGACTGTCCAGGAGTTGGCGGATGCTTTACTCCAGGTCTGGGAGGAGATCCTCCAGGAGACCATCTGCCACCTCATCAGGAGCATGCCCAGGCATTGTAGGGAGGTCATACAGGCACGTGGAGGCCACACACACACTACTGAGCCTCATTTTGACTTGTTTTAAGGCATTACATCAAAGTTGGATCAGCCTGTAGTGTGTTTTTCCACTTTAATTTTGAGTGTGACTCCAAATCCAGACCTCAATGGGTTAATAAATTTGATTTCCATTGATCATTTTTGTGTTATTTTGTTGTCAGCACATTCAACTATGTAAAGAACAAAGTATGTAATAAGAATATGTCATCCATTCAGATCTAGGATGTGTTATTTTAGTGTTCCCTTTATTTTTTTGAGCAATATATATATATATATATATATATATATATATATAAAATAAGAATTTACTTACCGATAATTCTATTTCTCGTAGTCCGTAGTGGATGCTGGGGACTCCGTAAGGACCATGGGGATTAGCGGCTCCGCAGGAGACTGGGCACATCTAAAGAAAGCTTTAGGACTATCTGGTGTGCACTGGCTCCTCCCCCTATGACCCTCCTCCAAGCCTCAGTTAGGATACTGTGCCCGGACGAGCGTACACAATAAGGAAGGATTTTGAATCCCGGGTAAGACTCATACCAGCCACACCAATCCCACTGTACAACTTGTGATCTGAACCCAGTTAACAGCATGATAACAGAGGAGCCTCTAGAAAAGATGGCTCACTACAGCAATAAACCAATTTTTTTTTTTTTTTGGTAACAATATCTATGTACCAGTATTGCAGACAATCCGCACTTGGGATGGGCGCCCAGCATCCACTACGGACTACGAGAAATAGAATTATCGGTAAGTAAATTCTTATTTTCTCTAACGTCCTAAGTGGATGCTGGGGACTCCGTAAGGACCATGGGGATTATACCAAAGCTCCCAAACGGGCGGGAGAGTGCGGATGACTCTGCAGCACCAAATGAGAGAACTCCAGGTCCTCCTCAGCCAGGGTATCAATTTTGTAGAATTTACAAACATATTTGCTCCTGACCAAGTAGCTGCTCGGCAAAGTTGTAAAGCCGAGACCCCTCTGGCAGCCGCCCAAGATGAGCCCACCTTCCTTGTGGAGTGGGCATTTACAGATTTTTGGCTGTGGCAGGCCTGCCACAGAATGTGCAAGCTGAATTGTACTACAAATCCAACGAGCACTAGTCTGCTTAGAAGCAGGAGCACCCAGTTTGTTGGGTGCATACAGGATAACAGCGAGTCAGATTTCCTGACTCCAGCCGTCCTGGAAACATATTTTCAGGGCCCTGACAACGTCTAGCAACTTGGAGTCCTCCAAGTCCCTAGTAGCCGCAGGCACCACAATAGGTTGGTTCAGGTGAAACGCTGAAACCACCTTAGGGAGAAACTGAGGACGAGTCCTCAATTCCGCCCTGTCCGAATGGAAAATCAGAAAAGGGCTTTTACAGGATAAAACCGCCCATTCTGACACGCGCCTGGCCCAGGCCAGGGCCAACAACATGACCACTTTCCATGTGAGATATTTTAACTCCACAGATTTAAGTGGTTCAAACCAATGTGACTTTTGGAACCCAAAAACTACATTGAGATCCCAAAGTGCCACTGGAGGCACAAAAAGAGGCTGTATATGCAGTACCCCTTTTACAAACGTCTGAACTTCAGGGACTGAAGCTAGTTCTTTTTGGAAGAAAACTGACAGGGCCGAAATTTGAACCTTAATGGACCCCAATTTCAGGCCCATAGACACTCCTGTTTGCAGGAAATGTAGGAATCGACCCAGTTGAATTTCCTCAGTCGGGCCTTACTGGCCTCGCACCACGCAACATATTTTCGCCAAATGCGGTGATAATGTTTTGCGGTTACATCCTTCCTGGCTTTGATCAGGATAGGGATGACTTCATCCGGAATGCCTTTTTTCCTTCAGGATCCGGCGTTCAACCGCCCTGCTGTCAAACGCAGCCGCGGTAAGTCTTGGAACAGACAGGGTCCTTGCTGGAGCAGGTCCCTTCTTAGAGGTAGAGGCCACGGATCCTCCGTGAGCATCTCTTGAAGTTCCGGTTACCAAGTCCTTCTTGGCCAATCCGGAGCCACGAATATAGTGCTTACTCCTCTCCATCTTATCAATCTCAGTACCTTGGGTATGAGAGGCAGAGGAGGGAACACATACACTGACTGGTACACCCACGGTGTTACCAGAGCGTCTACAGCTATTGCCTGAGGGTCCCTTGACCTGGCGCAATACCTGTCGAGTTTTTCCCAACGGTTTATAATTATGTGGAAGACTTCTGGGTGAAGTCCCCACTCTCCCGGGTGGAGGTCGTGCTGAGGAAGTCTGCTTCCCAGTTGTCCACTCCCGGAATGAATACTGCTGACAGTGCTATCACATGATTTTCCGCCCCGCGAAGAATCCTTGCAGCTTCTGCCATTGCCCTCCTGCTTCTTGTGCCACCCTGTCTGTTTACGTGGGTGACTGCCGTGATGTTGTCCGACTGGATCAACACCGGCTGACCTTGAAGCAGAGGTCTTGCTAAGCTTAGAGCATTGTAAATGTCCCTTAGCTTCAGGATATTTATGTGAAGTGATGTCTCCAGGCTTGACCATAAGCCCTGGATATTCCTTCCCTGTGTGACTGCTCCCCAGCCTCGCAGGCTGGCATCCGTGGTCACCAGGACCCAGTCCTGAATGCCGAATCTGCGGCCCTCTAGAAGATGAGCACTCTGCAACCACCACAGGAGGGACACCCTTGTCCTTGGTGACAGGGTTATCCGCTGATGCATCTGAAGATGCGACCCGGACCATTTGTCCAGCAGGTCCCACTGGAAAGTTCTTGCGTGGAATCTGCCGAATGGGATTGCTTCGTAGGAAGCCACCATTTTACCCAGAACCCTTGTGCATTGATGCACTGAGACTTGGCTCGGTTTTAGGAGGTTCCTGACTAGCTCGGATAACTCCCTGGCTTTCTCCTCCGGGAGAAACACCTTTTTCTGGACTGTGTCCAGGATCATCCCTAGGAACAGAAGACAAATCGTCGGAACCAGCTGCGATTTTGGAATATTGAGAATCCAATCGTGCTGCCGCAACACTACCTGATATAGTGCTACACCGACCTCCAACTGTTCCCTGGATCTTACCCTTATCAGGGAATCGTCCAAGTAAGGGATAACTAAAATTCCCTTCTCTCGAAGGAATATCATTTCGGCCATTACCTTGGTAAAGACCCGGGGTGCCGTGGACCATCCATACGGTAGCGTCTGAACTGATAGTGACAGTTCTGTACCATAAACCTGAGGTACCCTTGGTGAGAAGGGTAAATTTTGACATGAAGGTAAGCATCCTTGATGTCCCGAGACATCATGTAGTCCCCTTCTTCCAGGTTCGCAATCACTGCTCTGAGTGACTCAATCTTGAATTTGAACCTCTGTATGTAAGTGTTCAAAGATTTTAGATTTAGAATCTGTCTCACCGAGCCGTCCGGCTTCGGTACCACAACCGTGTGGAATAATACCCCGTTCCCTGTTGCAGGAGGGGTACCTTGATTATCACCTGCTGGGAATACAGCTTGTGAATGGCTTCCAAAACTGTCTCCCTGTCAGAAGGAGACATCGGTAAAGCCGACTTTAGGAAACGGCGAGGGGGAGACGTCTCGAATTCTAATTTGTACCCCTGAGATATCACCTGAAGGATCCAGGGGTCTACTTGCGAGTGAGCCCACTGCGCGCTGAAATTCATTGAGACGGGCCCCCCACCGTGCCTGATTCTGCTTGTAAAGCCCCAGCGTCATACTGAGGGCTTGGCAGAGGCGGGAGAGGGTTTCTGTTCCTGGGAACTGGCTGATTTCTGCAGCCTTTTTCCTTTCCCTCTGTCACGGGGCAGAAGTGAGGAACCTTTTGCCCGCTTGTCCACGAAAAGACTGCGCCTGATAATACAGCGTCTTCTCATGTTGAGAGGCGACCTGGGGTACAAACGTGGATTTCCCAGCTGTTGCCGTGGCCACCAGGTCTGAAAGACCGACCCCAAATAACTCCTCCCCTTAATGAGGCAATACTTCCAAATGCCGTTTGGAATACGCATCACCTGACCACTGACGTGTCCATAACCCTCTACTGGTAGAAATGGACAACGCACTTAGACTTGATGCCAGTCGGCAAATATTCCGCTGTGCATCACGCATACATAGAAATGCATCTTTTAAATGCTCTATAGGCAAAAATATACTGTCCCTATCTAGGGTATCAATATTTTCAGTCAGGGAATCCGACCACGCCAACCCAGCCCTGCACATCCAGGATGAGGCGATTGCTGGTCGCAGTATAACACCAGTATGTGTGTAAATACATTTTAGGATACCCTCCTGCTTTCTATCAGCAGGATCCTTAAGGGCGGCCATCTCAGGAGAGGGTAGAGCCCTTACAAGCGTGTGAGCGCTTTATCCACCCTAGGGGGTGTTTCCCAACGCACCCTAACCTCTGGCGGGAAAGGATATAATGCCAATAACACTTTAGAAATTATCAGTTGTTATCGGGGGAAAACCGCGCATCATCACACACCTCATTTAATTTCTCAGATTCAGGAAAACTACAGGTAGTTTTTCCTCACCGAACATAATACCCCTTTTTGGTGGTACCCGTATTATCAGAAATGTGTAAAAACATTTTTCATTGCCTCAATCATGTAACGTGTGGCCCTACTGGAAGTCACATTTGTCTCTTCACCGTCGACACTGGAGTCAGTATCCGTGTCGGCGTCTATATCTGCCATCTGAGGTAACGGGCGCTTTAGAGCCCCTGACGGCCTATGAGACGTCTGGACAGGCACAAGCTGAGTAGCCGGCTGTCTCATGTCAACCACTGTCTTTTATACAGAGCTGACACTGTCATGTAATTCCTTCCAACAGTTCATCCACTCAGGTGTCGACCCCCTAGGGGGTGACATCACTATTACAGGCAATCTGCTCCGTCTCCACATCATTTTTCTCCTCATACATGTCGACACAAATGTACCGACATACAGCACACACACAGGGAATGCTCTGATAGAGGACAGGACCCCACTAGCCCTTTGGGGAGACAGAGGGAGAGTTTGCCAGCACACACCAGAGCGCTATATATATACAGGGATAACCTTATATAAGTGTTTTTCCCCTTATAGCTGCTGTATATTTAATACTGCGCGTAATTAGTGCCCCCCCTCTCTTTTATAACCCTTTCTGTAGTGTAGTGACTGCAGGGGAGAGACAGGGAGCTTCCCTCCAACGGAGCTGTGAGGGAAAATGGCGCCAGTGTGCTGAGGAGATAGGCTCCGCCCCCTTATCGGCAGCCTTATCTCCCGTTTTTCTATGTATTTTGGCAGGGGTTAAATGCATCCATATAGCCCAGGAGCTGTATGTGATGCATTTTTTTTGCCATCCAAGGTGTTTATTATTGCGTCTCAGGGCGCTCCCCCCCAGCGCCCTGCACCCTCAGTGACCGGAGTGTGAAGTGTGCTGAGAGCAATGGCGCACAGCTGCAGTGCTGTGCGCTACCTTGTTGAAGACAGGACGTCTTCTGCCGCCGATTTTCCGGACCTCTTCTGCCTTCTGGCTCTGTAAGGGGGCCGGCGGCGCGGCTCTGGGACCCATCCAGGCTGGGCCTGTGATCGTCCCTCTGGAGCTAATGTCCAGTAGCCTAAGAAGCCCAATCCACTCTGCACGCAGGTGAGTTCGCTTCTTCTCCCCTTAGTCCCTCGATGCAGTGAGCCTGTTGCCAGCAGGTCTCACTGAAAATAAAAAACCTAAACTAAAACTTTCACTAAGAAGCTCAGGAGAGCCCCTAGTGTGCACCCTTCTCGTTCAGGCACAGAAATCTAACTGAGGCTTGGAGGAGGGTCATAGGGGGAGGAGCCAGTGCACACCAGATAGTCCTAAAGCTTTCTTTAGATGTGCCCAGTCTCCTGCGGAGCCGCTAATCCCCATGGTCCTTACGGAGTCCCCAGCATCCACTTAGGACGTTAGAGAAATATATATATATATAAATCTAAATCTAAGGGACACTACTCTATACTTATTCTACTTGATCTCTCTGCTGCTTTTGACACTGTGGACCATCCTCTCCTACTGCAAATTCTTCACTCCATTGGTCTGCGTGACACTGCCCTCTTTTGGCTGTCCTCCTACCTTTCTTACCGTTCTTTCTCTGTCTCCTCTCATGACTCCACCTCCCCCTCACTTCCACTAACTGTAGGGGTAACCCAAGGTTCTGTCCTTGGTCCTCTTCTCTTCTCTCTCTATACGTCCTCGCTAGGTAAGCTCATTAGTTCTTTTGGTTTCCAATATCATCTCTATGCTGATGACACCCAAATCTATCTTTCCTCTCCAGACCTCTCCCCTGCTCTCCTCACTCGTATCTCCAACTGTCTCGCTGCTACCTCTTCCTGGATGTCCCAGCGCTTTCTTAAACTTAACATGTCTAAGACCGAGCTGATCATCTTCCCTCCCTCCCGCATAACCTCACCTCCTACAATCTCATTATCTATTGATGGCACTACTATCTCTTCTAGCCCCCAAGTGCGCTGTCTTGGAGTAATCCTTGACTCCTCCCTCTCCTTCAAACCACACATTCAGCACCTCTCACAAACCTGCCATTTTCATCTAAAAAATATTTCCAGGATAAGACCCTTTCTGACCCAAGATGCTACTAAGACTCTTATCCACTCACTGGTCATCTCCAGACTGGACTACTGTAATCTGCTCCTGACTGGCATTCCAGACAAATACCTCTCTCCACTCCAATCTATCCTCAATGCTGCTGCCAGGCTCATCTTCCTCACCAAACGCACTACGTCCACCTCTCCTCTCTTACTAGACCTTCACTGGCTCCCCTTCCCTTTCAGAATCCATTTCAAGCTTCTCACACTCGCTTACAAAGCCCTCACCCACTCCTCTCCCATCGACATCTCTGACCTTATCTCCCTTTACACTCCCACCCGTCCTCTTCGCTCTGCTAATGCACGCCGACTCTCCTGCCTACGGATTACTTCCTCCCACTCCTACCTCCAAGATTTTTCACGTGCTGCACCACTTCTTTGGAATTTCTTACCTCTCCCCCTCAGATTCTCCACCTCTCTACAAAACTTCAAACGGGCTCTCAAGACCCACTTCTTCACCAAACCGAGCCAAATCTCATCCTAACCCTCTGTTCTACGCTCTCTATGTACCCCATCTGTGTCACCCCTGTCTGTCTACCCCTCCCCTTTAGAATGTAAGCTCTCGCGAGCAGGGCCCTCTTCCCTCATGTGCTTATCCTTTCTTACTTTAATAATCTTCAACTGCACCAAATCCATCAGTCTTCTGCCACCTGATACTTATTCCAGTGTCATCTGCTGATGTAACTATGTTTATTTACCCTGTACTTGTCCTATACTGTCATCAACTGTAAGTTGCTGTTTTCCTGATTATTTGTTTATGTACTCTATAATTGGGCGCTGCGGAACCCTTGTGGCGCCATATAAATAAAGGATAATAATATATATATATATATATATATATATATATACACACACACACATATATACACACACACACACACACAGCAAAAGTCCTCACTCACTGACTGATCACTAATTCTCTTACTTCCCAACAATATGTTAGGAAGCTGAAATCTAACATAGGTATTCTTCAGGTGGGAAATAGGAAAACTACGTAATACGAATTTAATAAACCTCCCCTAAGGGGATGAAAAGGGAGTTGACATAATGAAGTCATTACCGATGCGTGGCTTGCGTTGCGGGAATGATAACGGGCAAACGTACAATCGGATCAAACTTTGGATTGCACCTCCAGTGTGTAGAATTTAATAAACTACAAAAAAATAAGATTGTACTCACCGGTAAATCTATTTCTCGTAGTCCGTAGTCGATGCTGGGGACTCCGTAAGGACCATGGGGAATAGACGGGCTCCGCAGGAGACTGGGCACTCCAAGAAAGATTTAGTACTACTGGTGTGCTCTGGCTCCTCCCTCCATGCCCCCCCTCCAGACCTCAGTTAAGGAAATTGTGCCCGGAAGAGCTGACATTACAAGGAAAGGATTTTGGAATCCAGGGTAAGACTCATACCAGCCACACCGTATAACTTGTGATAACTTACCCAGTCAACAGTATGAACAACAACAGAGCATCAACAATGGATGCCAACATAACATAACCCTTTATTAAGCAATAACTATATACACGTATTGCAGAAAGTCCGCACTTGGGACGGGCGCCCAGCATCCACTACGGACTACGAGAAATAGATTTACCGGTGAGTAAAATCTTATTTTCTCTAACGTCCTAGTGGATGCTGGGGACTCCGTAAGGACCATGGGGATTATACCAAAGCTCCCAAACGGGCGGGAGAGTGCGGATGACTCTGCAGCACCGAATGGGCAAACACCAGGTCCTCCTCAGCCAGGGTATCAAACTTGTAGAACTTAGCAAATGTGTTTGAACCCGACCAAGTAGCTGCTCGGCAAAGCTATAATGCCGAGACCCCTCGGGCAGTCGCCCAAGAAGAACCCACTTTCCTTGTGGAATGGGCTTTCACTGATTTCGGATGCGGCAATCCAGCCGCAGAATGAGCCTGCTGAACCGTGTTACAGATCCAGCGAGCAATGGTTTGCTTTGAAGCAGGAGCACCCAGCTTGTTGGATGCATACAGGATAAACAGCGAGTCAGTTTTCCTGACTCCAGCCGTCCTGGCTACATAGATCTTCAAAGCCCTGACTACATCCAGCAACTTGGAATCCTCCAAGTCACGAGTAGCCGCAGGCACCACAATAGGTTGGTTCAAATGAAAAGATGACACCACCTTCGGCAGAAATTGCGGACGAGTCCGTAATTCTGCCCTGTCCATATGGAAAACCAGATAGGGGCTTTTACATGACAAAGCCGCCAATTCTGACACACGCCTAGACGAAGCTAAGGCCAATAACATGACCACCTTCCACGTGAGATACTTTAGCTCCACGGTCTTAAGTGGCTCAAACCAGTGGGATTTCAGGAAACCCAACACCACATTGAGATCTTAAGGTACCACTGGTGGCACAAAAGGGGGCTGAATATGCAGCACTCCCTTAACAAACATCTGAACTTCAGGAAGAGACGCCAATTCCTTTTGAAAGAAAATGGATAGGGCCGAAATCTGGACCTTTTTGGATCCCAACTTCAAGCCCATAGTCACTCCAGACTGTAGAAAGTGCAGAAATCTGCCCAGTTGGAATTCCTCTGTAGGGGCCTTTCTGGCCTCACACCAAGCAACATATTTTCGCCATATGCGGTGATAATGCTTTGCTGTCACGTCCTTCCTAGCCTTGATCAGCGTAGGAATAACTTCCTCCGGAATGCCTTTTTCCGCTAGGATCCGGCGTTCAACCGCCATGCCGTCAAACGCAGCCGCGGTAAGTCTTGGAACAGGCAGGGCCCCTGTTGCAACAGGTCCTGTCTGAGAGGCAGAGACCATGGGTCCTCTGTGAGCATTTCTTGCAGTTCCGGGTACCAAGACCTTTTTGGCCAATCCGGAACAATGAGTATTGTTCTCACTCCTCTTCTTCTTACGATTCTCAGCACCTTGGGTATGAGAGGAAGAGGAGGAAACACATAGACCGACTGGAACACCCACGGTGTTACCAGTGCGTCCACAGCTATCGCCTGAGGGTCTCTTGACCTGGCGCAATACCGTTGTAGCTTTTTGTTGAGACGGGACGCCATCATGTCTACCTGTGGCAGTTCCCATCAATTTGTAATCTGAATGAAGACTTTGTGATGAAGTCCCCACTCTCCCGGGTGAAGGTCATGCCTGCTGAGGAAGTCTGCTTCCCAGTTGTCCACCCCCGGAATGAACACTGCTGACAGTGCTTGCACGTGATTCTCCGCCAACCGAAGAATCCTTGTGGCTTCCGCCATCGCGACTCTGCTTCTTGTGCCGCCCTGGCGGTTTACATGAGCCACCGCGGTGATGTTGTCTGACTGAATCAGCACCGGTTGGTTGCGAAGCAGGGGCTCCGCTTGACTCAGGGCGTTGAATATGGCCCTTAGTTCCAGGATATTTATGTGCAGACAAGCCTCCTGACTTGACCACAACCCTTGGAAGTTTCTTCCCTGAGTGACTGCCCCCCACCCTCGGAGGCTCGCATCCGTGGTCACCAGGACCCAGTCCTGTATGCCGAACCTGCGGCCCTTGAGAAAGTGAGCACTCTGTAGCCACCACAGAAGACACACCCTGGCCCTGGGGGACAGGGTGATCAGCCGATGCATCTGAAGATGCGATCCGGACCATTTGTCCAACAGATCCCATTGAAAGATCCTCGCATGGAACCTGCCGAAGGGAATGGCTTCGTACGATGCCACCATCTTTCCCAGGACTCGCGTGCAGTGATGCACCGACACCTGTTTCGGTTTTAAGAGGTCTCTGACTAGAGTCACAAGCTCTTGAGCCTTCATCGTCGGGAGAAACACCTTCTTCTGGTCTGTGTCCAGAATCATGCCCAGAAAGGGCAGACGCGTCGTAGGAATCAGCTGCGACTTTGGGATATTCAGAATCCAGCCATGCTGTTGCAACACTTCCTGAGAGTGCGTTACGCTGATCTGCAACTGCTCCCTCGACCTCGCCTTTATGAGGAGATCGTCCAAGTACGGGATAACTGTGACTCCTTGCTTTCTCAGGATCACCATCATTTCTGCCATTACCTTGGTAAATATTCTTGGTGTCGTGGAGAGCCCAAACGGCAACGTCTTGAATTGGTAATGACAGTCCTGTACCACAAATCTGAGGTACTCCTGATGAGGCGTATAAATGGGGACATGCAAGTAAGCATCCTTGATGTCCAGAGACACCATAAAATCCCCCTCTTCCAGGCTTGCAATGACCGCTCTGAGCGATTCCATTTTGAACTTGAATCTTTTCAGATAAATGTTCAGGGACTTTAAATTTAATATAGGTCTGACCGAACCGTCCGGTTTCGGTACCACAAACATTGTGGAATAGTATCCCTTTCCCTGTTGAAGAAGGGGAACCTTTACCACCACCTGCTGGAGAAATAGCTTGTGAATTGCCGCTACCACTACTTCCCTTTCTATGGGGGAAGCTGGCAGGGCCGATTTTAGGTAACGTTGAGGGGGCATCACCTCGAATTCCAGCTTGTATCCCTGAGACACAATCTGTATAGCCCAGGGATCCACCTGTGAGCAAACCCACTGGTGGCTGAAATGTCGGAGACGCGCCCCCACCGCTCCTGGCTCCACCCGTGGAGCCCCAGCGTCATGCGGTGGATTTAGTGGAAGCCGGGGAGGACTTCTGTTCCTGGGAACTAGCTGTAAGGTGCAGCTTTTTTCCTCTACCCCTGCCTCTAGCAAGAAAGGAAGCAACTCTGACCTTCTTGCTTCTTTGTGCGCGAAAGGACTGCATTTGGTAATACGGTGCTTTCTTAGGTTGTGAGGGAATATATGGCAAAAAGTTTGACTTCCCAGCAGTAGCTGTGGAAACCAGGTCCGAGAGACCGTCCCCAAAACAATTCCTCACCCTTGTAAGGTAACACCTCCATGTGTTTTTTGGAGTCGACATCACCTGTCCACTGCCGAGTCCACAGGACCCTCCTGGCAGAAATTGACATTGCATTAATTCTAGAGCCCAGTAGGCAAATGTCCCTCTGGGCATCCCTCATATATAGGACAGTGTCCTTTATATGCCCCAGGGTCAGCATAATGGTATCCCTGTCCAAGGTATCCATTTCCTCAGACAGATTATCTGTCCACGCTGCTACAGCACTACACATCCACACCGACGCAATTGCCGGCCTCAGTAGAGTCCCTGAATGTGTATAAACAGATTTCAGGATACTTTCCTGCTTTCTATCTGCAGGATCCTTTAGGGTGGCCGTATCCTGCGACGGCAGGGCCACCTTCTTAGATAAGCGTGTGAGAGCTTTATCTACCCTAGGGGAGGATTCCCAGCGCACCCTGTCCTCTGGCGATAAAGGGTACGCCATAAGTAACCTTTTGGAAATCAGGACTTTCTTATCTGGGGAATCCCACGCTCTTTCACATAACTCATTTAACTCATGTGAAGGGGGAAAAGTCACCTCTTGCTTTTTCTCCCCATACATATAAACCCTCTTGTCAGGGACAGGGTTTACCTCTGATATGTGTAAAACATCCTTCATCGCTATAATCATGTAACGTATAGCTTTTGTCATTTTCGGTTGCAATTTTGCATCATCGTCGTCGACACTGGAGTCAGAATCCGTGTCGACATCTGTGTCAACCATTTTGGATAGTGGGCGCTTTTGAGACCCTGAGGGCCTCTGCGCTGTAGGATCAGGCATGGGTTGAGACCCTGACTGGCCCGAGGTATCAGCTTTATCCAACCTTTTATGTAAGGAGTTTACATTATCATTCAACACCTTCCACATATCCATCCAATCAGATGTTGGCACCGTCGGCGGCGACACGTCAGTCAACTGCACTTGCTCTGCCTCCACATAGCCCTCTTCGTCAAGCATGTCGACACACGCGTACCGACACACCACACACACAGGGGAAGCTCTAAATGAGGACAGGACCCCCACAAGGCCTTTTGGAGAGACAGAGAGAGAGTATGCCAGCACACACCCCAGCGCTATATAACCCAGGGATTACACAGTAACTTAGTGTTTACCCAGTAGCTGCTGTATTATGATTAATGCGCCTAAATTTATGTGCCCCCCCCTCTCTTTTTTACCCTTCTACCGTGATTCTGCAGGGGAGAGCCTGGGGAGCTTCCTCTCAGCGGAGCTGTGGAAGAAAAATGGCGCTGGTGAGTGCTGAGGTAGAAGGCTCCGCCGCCTCAGCGGCGGGCTTCTGTCCCGCGATTTTTTGTAAAATAAATGGCGGGGGCTCATACATATCACAGTGTCCAACAGTCTATATGCAGCTTTCGCCAGAAGGTATCAATT
Source organism: Pseudophryne corroboree (assembly GCF_028390025.1). Lineage (NCBI taxonomy): Eukaryota > Metazoa > Chordata > Amphibia > Anura > Myobatrachidae > Pseudophryne > Pseudophryne corroboree. Next base: position 617,467,715 of record NC_086446.1, read on the forward strand.
GCTGCCCAGGGCACCCCCCCCTGCGCCCTGCACCCTACAGTGACCGGAGTGTGTGGGTTAGTGTGGGCGCAATGGCGCACAGGTGCAGTGCTGTGCGCTACCTCATGTTTAGACAGGAGTCTTCTGCCGCCGATTTCGATGTCTTCTCCGCTTCTGCCGGCTTCTGTCTTCTGGCTCTGCGAGGGGGACGGCGGAGCGGCTCCGGGAACGGACGACAAGGTCAGGTCCTGTGTTCGATCTCTCTGGAGCTAATGGTGTCCAGTAGCTTAAGAAGCGCAACCTAGCCGCAGTTAGTAGGTTTGCTTCTCTCCCCTCAGTCCCACGTAGCAGAGAGTCTGTTGCCAGCAGAAGCTCTCTGAAAATAAAAAACCTAACTAAAATACTTTCTTATTAGCAAGCTCAGGAGAGCTCACTAAAAGCACCCAGCTCTGTCCGGGCACAGATTCTAACTGAGGTCTGGAGGAGGGGCATAGAGGGAGGAGCCAGTGCACACCAGATAGTACTAAATCTTTCTTTAGAGTGCCCAGTCTCCTGCGGAGCCCGTCTATTCCCCATGGTCCTTACGGAGTCCCCAGCATCCACTAGGACGTTAGAGAAATAAGGTTATAGTTGTAGAAAGGAAGAGTTGAGAAATGGTTACTTTAGGATTGTAAGAGAAGCATGAATTTAAGATAAAGAAAATGTTGTGCAGTGTTAATGGCAGTGCAGTGGTAAAGAGGGAGTGGAGTAGTTTAAAGGTAATACGGCTGACAGGGCAGGTTGTAGGGTGAGAGGAGATCATTGCCAATATTTTGTCCTGGTTCAATACTGTGTGGCATAAAGAGAAAGTGGATTGAAAAAGTTGATTATGGAATGGGAAAATCTCAGCAAATTGTGCCGATATGGTCTTCGATGTAGATGGAAAAGGAATAGGAGGGGAAGTGGTGCAGGCAGGAACAGCAGCAAGTTGAAGAAGAGGCATCGGGGGGGACAGAATAAAGATGCATATTACAGCTATAAAGTATGTTTGCTTGGCAAGGGAAGTAGTGTTGTGAAAGGAAAGGATGATTTTATAGTGGCTTTGGGGCGAGATTCCACCAGTGCCGCTAAGCAGTGAAAGAGCACTTAGCCATGGTAAACGCAACAGGACTGAGACCTGCTGAGGTTTGGATCATCGGAGCCTGTATATGATTTCTGAAACTTCATTATCTAGAGCTTAAAAGGGAAGAAAGTGAAAAAGTTTTATGGCCGCAGAGAGCGTGGTTTTATTAATGAGAATGTTGAAATACGCTAGAATGGGAGTAGGTTTGTCAAAGTATAGGAAATAAAAGAACAGTAAACAAGTGATCACCACAGAAGATATGTCAAGTATCTAGGAAGCTAGACAAGAATGTGATAAATGTCAGCAACAAGGAGAGGACAGACAATACACTGAACTTGAATAAAATATATATAAAAAAAAAAAAAAAATGTTCTGGGGATTTGACTTGTTTGATTCCAGGTCTGGGATTGTGGCTGAGGGAGCATCACACTTAGGTGAACGTTGCAGGAGATGTAGTCTCACTAGAAGATGGCAGGTTTCAGTAGTGGCAATAAGGTTGAGGGAATTTAAATAAATGGCTTATGGATGGATGAGAATTTAATACAAAGTGCACAGCAAACGGGTAAGTAGAGTGGTGGAGACATGTGGATATGTTTGGAGGGATTGGAAGTACAAAGGCATGATGAACATACAGTATAGCTGGGTTTGCACAGAATGTCCAGGCCTGTGAGAGATGTCATCGGAAGCTATGAGAAGGTGGGGATCTACAAGCATGAGGTTTCTTTCTGCTTAGGTAGGCTGGTGAATAAGCGAGTCATAATACATGAGTGCAGGCTAGTGAGAAGTTGTGCAGGTGAAATAATAGGGGGGACTAGTTTGGAGCAAAGCCAGTAGGTGAAAAGGCAAAGTGAGTAGGTGTGCTGATATCTAACAAATTACCTTCACTTTAAACACTTCCCAGACTAAACTAAATGAAGCACTGCTGCCTCTTTAAAAGAAGGAATGTATGCATGGTCTTTGATTACATCACACTTACTAGCTTCAATGCTTACTTCATTAAAATGAGCAGCTTTTTAAAAAAAGGAAATGTAAGGAATTTCAATGACTCACGTCAAAGCGATATTAATCTACTTTACAGTTTGAAAAAGTTGAATGCATTCTCTTTCAAGGATACAAAATGTTCCCATTTCTGCACATGCAATTTGCATGAATAGAAAATGGAATACGGATGTAATGTTTGAATGTTACTGAAATTACAGTTTCAACTGTAGCAAAAGAAAATCCCCAAAGGAAAATAATAAAATGTAGTAAGCTTTGTGTGTCTGGAAACAGTACAACGTTAAGTGCCAAAATAAAGTGGATTCTATTCACGTATTAGGGTGTGTACACACGGTAAGATATTTTCTTCCGATTCTGACTATATAGTCAGAATCGGAAGAAAATATAGTGCAGATCGCAAGGTGACAGTCACCTTGCGATCCCGATCCGATGCGCGGCCCCGCGCGGTCGGCATCGGCAGAAAAAATAGGCTGTGCAGGCAAGTCAATCCTGACTATCTCTATAGAAGAGATAGTCAGGATTGAAATCGCACATAGCCAGCATCGCAAGCACAGTTATTATGTGCTTGCGATACTGGCTAAGTGCCGACCCGGCCCCCTGTCGCACGGTGAGAATCGGATAAGTCCGAATCTCACCGTGTGTATGCACCCTTAGTTAAACTGCATCGAATCAACAGGTGACAGATTATGATTTTATTGACAGCCAGTGTAACGATATCCATGACTCATTTATAAAGGTCTGCTATAACCATAATATTCAGTGTCTGTGAGCTAGGCGCATAAAGATTTAGAATTAACATGCTAGCATCCTAAAGAAAACTATGGGGCAGATGTATTAAGCCTGGAGAAGTTACAAAGTGGAAGGTGATAACGCACCAGCCAATCAGCTCTTAACTGACGTTACAGCCTAGGGGGTCTATTCATGTAGCAGTGAAAAGCCCTGTTTTGCGTTAAACAGGGCTTTTCTCTGCCTACTGCAATTCACGGAGCGGGTTAACGCGGAGAAGTCTCTGAATTCTCCAGCGGTACCCCTGCTCTGTGCCTGAATTGCATCACCATACCTTTGTATGGTGAGTGCGATTCATGAATGTGCGGAAAGCTCTCAATGGAGTACAGGTTCGCCATCTCAGGACGGCGTAACCTGAACTGTGGTGCGGAGATGGCAGGGAAGCTCAATGCTTCCCTGCTCTCTGCTCGGCACCTTGCGCTGGCTCCGCCCCCAACCTCCCAGCAACCACTGCGGCCTGCCAGGAGGTCAACAAGGTGCGCATGCGCAAAGGGACCCGCCGCTGGACTCCACGCATCGCAGGGAGGGACCGCTGGGGATCACCTCACTGCAGGAGCCCCAGACACCGCAGCGCATCGTCGGAAGGGCGAGTATACATGAATTGCTACTTATTACAGCTATACATCGCATCGAAGAGATGCGATGTTTAGTGATAAGTAGCAATTCTGTTTTCGTTTCCTTAGTGAATAGACCCCTAGGTTTGAAAAATGAGAGTTAAAAGCTGACTGGCTGTTGCGTTATCACATTCCACTTTATCACTTCTCCAGGCTTAATACATCTGCTTATATATCCTATGGTCCCAGTGACACCTATCCTCTATGAAAGAGAAGCAGCTTCCTCTAGAGCAGGGCTGGCCAAACCGGTCCTCGAGATCTACCAACAGTTCATGTTTTCCAGGCCTCCTGGAGATCTGAAGAATTGTCAGTTAGGAATGAATTCAGCACATCTTAATTAGTAATTACTACACCTGTGCACCAGCTAGGAGGTCTGGAAAATGTGAACTGTTGGTAGATCTCGAGGACTGGTTTGGCCAGCTCTGCTCTAGAGTCTAGACTGACTAGGTATTACATCATTGCTGTCATGCTTGGCCAGAAAAATACTCAAAATGCAGCAGCATTGGCAATCTAACAAAAACAGAAAGGCGGCTGCGTTTTGATGTACCAATAAAATAACTAGTGTACCAGAGCGATTAAAGTACTCTAATTATACAATTTATTATTGGAACATCTTTGCTGGACAAATTTTTTTGATACAGGGGAATATTAATGGAACGGACTCCTCCTATTACACAATACCTTGTTACTGAACTATTGGGTAATATCTTATTATAAGTTTATGAATTCATACTTTTTAACATAGTGACATGCATGCAACCTAATGTTTTATCATTTTTTTAATATCAACTCTTTTTTAATAATAAATTGTATAATTAGAGTACTTTAATCGCTCTGGTACACTGGTTATTTTATTGGTACATCAAAACGCAGCCTCCTTTCTGTTTTTGTTGTATTCTCTGTATATCGTGGGAGTGACTTCCCCGGTTCTTAGAGGCAGCTGCTATGTAAAGCATAGCCCGAGTATACCTTGGTATAACTTTTTCAGCACTGGCAATCTGCCCATTTTGTAATCAGTCTCTTTGCTTTGATTCATGAATGAGTTTGACAGCAACAAGAGGAGTATGTCCTCCAGTGTCAATGCAAGTGAATACAGTGAAAAACATAGTTCCATGTGCCAGTGTACAAGCCAGGCCTCAAAATCTACATGGTCAGCAGCAGTTTCTTTCGCTGCCTCCATGTTGATGTGCTGCAGCACCATTTTTATTGATTGTTTAGAGGTGACCAGACTGTTTAGGAAGCAGAATAGTTTAAGTCACGCCGCACTCCGTAATCTCCTGCCCATGTCACACTTCTTCAAGCACTTTGAAGACACGAAGCATGAATTAAAAGATAAATATATTACACTCACAGTTTCTTACATTTACTCTTGACACTGTGCAATCTTCTATGCTGATTTTTACATTTTTTTATTATCATACAGTAGTCCTTTCAATTGCTGGGTGTTAAATAGTGGTCCTATCCTGGGTATGGCATGGTAGGCTTTTCATTTGTTCAGTGGAAAAGGTTGATCATGTCTTGGCTATGTTAGGTTAAGGGGGGTATCCTATTAGACACGATAACCCGTTTACGGGGCAAAAAAACCCAAAAACTTTTGCAGCAAATTGCAAAAACCAAACAAAAAAACCAAAACCCTGTCCAATTAGCCGTGAAACGTTATCACACAATACATTTTACCGTAAATTTACTCTGAGTGGGTGAAAAGTTGGGGAAAATCCCTATTTTAAGGTAAAAATGTCGGAATTTGGTATAGAACCCCCGGGACACCCTCCCTAATGACTAATTAGGCACTTAGAACTTTTTAATTGTTTTGAATTGGCCATAATGACATGTCAGCTTTGGGGTGAAAAAGTGCAAAGTGATAGGATTTGGTGTTCAAAGTATAGGATAGGTATATTGGGGAGCTATATGAGTGGGACAAGTGTTTTCAGGCTTGCAGGTGAGAGTAGTCGGTCTGTTTACACTTTTTTGTTTTAGTCATATAAAATTACCAAAATATATATTTATATCCATTTTTATGTACCCTAAATTAAATTTGAGCAATTATTTTGATGAAAAAAACTTGCTTATGGTTGAATTTTTCCAATAAAAAATGCATTTGACAGCTATTTTCATATGAAAATGGGGCTGTTTTCAGGGATTTTGCCTTGCCTGCCTGAGGCAGGTGAAACAAATCCCAGATAAGCCGCAGGCTTATTGGGGCTAATTGCATAGCCCTCGGTGAGACAATTACCCTCGATCAATGACTACAGGTAATTCAATGCCCCCCCCCCCCCCCCTCCCCTAAGTATTCCTTGGCTGGATGTGATAAGGTTGTCATATTCAAAGAACAATCAAATAGAAGTGATACCCAAAAGACGGCCCTGTGCTTGGAAGAACAGAACTGTCACCTCTCGCTTTGTGACCCCCATACCTAGAGCTCCTGCACTTAACATAAAGAAAACTGAAGGCCCTCTGGTATGCCCAATCAGGTCAGTCCTTTGTAATGCCAGATCTATAAGAAACAAGACTGCAACAATTGCTGACCTTATTGAATCTGCAGATCTAGCCTGTATTACAGAGACCTGGCTAGATGAAAATGCAGCTCCTATATTGGAGGCTGCAGTACCAAAAAACTACTCTGTCATCCACAACCCAAGACTGGACCGCAGGGGTGGCGGGGTGGCTATCTGCTTCAAAAAAGAACTTAAACTTAGGGTTTACCCTATTGAAATTACTCGCTCATTCGAGTGCATTGCTGCCCGGAGTTCGACAGGATTAGGTTTCAGAGTACTTCTCATTTACCGGCACCCTGGAGATGGAAAGATATTTCTACAAGAAATTGCAGACACAGTTGCTGGCCTGGTTCTGGAACATCAAAGATGTCTCATCCTCGGGGATTTCAATGCATGGGTGGATGATGAGCTCTCACGCCTTGGCCAAGACCTCCTGTGCACAATGAATGGTCTGGGCTTCACACAGGTTATTCCTTCGGCCACACATAAAAGTGGTCACACTCTCGATCTTGTCTTTCAGATTGGATTAGAAGTCACTGATCTAAAAATAAACCCAGTCATCTGATCAGACCACTACTCCCTTTGATTCTCAGTTGCAACCCCTCAAATAAGATCTCTGACCGTGAATTTGACCAGATATCGTCCAAGGAGGGGTATGACTCCCCAGGCTCTTGCAGCAAATCTGGATCTCTCTGCTATACTGGGTGCCTGTGAAGATCCCTGTTCCCTAGTCCGTTATTATAATAGGGATGATATGGCTGCAAGTGATATTATCGCCCCTGTGCGTATAAGACCTCGTAAACCACAACGTCAAGCTCCATGGTTCGACAACAGTGTTAGTGAGCTCAAGAAAAGGGGGCGTAGACTGGAAAGACGACGATGGAGGAAGACTAACCTAGTGGATGACAAAATAAATAAGAATTTACTTACCGATAATTCTATTTCTCGTAGTCCGTAGTGGATGCTGGGGACTCCGTCAGGACCATGGGGAATAGCGGCTCCGCAGGAGACAGGGCACAAAAATAAAGCTTTAGGATTAGGTGGTGTGTACTGGCTCCTCCCCCTATGACCCTCCTCCAAGCCTCAGTTAGGATACTGTGCCCGGACGAGCGTACACAATAAGGAAGGATATTGAATCCCGGGTAAGACTCATACCAGCCACACCAATCACACCGTATAACTTGTGATCTGAACCCAGTTAACAGTATGACAAACGTAGGAGCCTCTGAACAGACGGCTCACAACAATAACAACCCGAATTTGTTTGTAACAATAACTATGTACAAGTATTGCAGACAATCCGCACTTGGGATGGGCGCCCAGCATCCACTACGGACTACGAGAAATAGAATTATCGGTAAGTAAATTCTTATTTTCTCTAACGTTCTAAGTGGATGCTGGGGACTCCGTCAGGACCATGGGGATTATACCAAAGCTCCCAAACGGGCGGGAGAGTGCGGATGACTCTGCAGCACCGAATGAGAGAACTCAAGGTCCTCCTCAGCCAGGGTATCAAATTTGTAGAATTTTGCAAACGTGTTTGCCCCTGACCAAGTAGCAGCTCGGCAGAGTTGTAATGCCGAGACCCCCCGGGCAGCCGCCCAGGATGAGCCCACTTTCCTTGTGGAATGGGCCTTGACAGATTTAGGTTGTGGCAAGCCTGCCACAGAATGTGCAAGTTGAATTGTGCTACAAATCCAACGAGCAATCGTCTGCTTAGAAGCAGGAGCACCCATCTTGTTGGGTGCATACAATATAAACAGTGAGTCAGACTTTCTGACTCCCGCCGTTCTTGAAATATATATTTTCAATGCCCGGACCACGTCCAACAACTTGGAATCCTCCAAATCGTTAGTAGCCGCAGGCACCACAATAGGCTGGTTCAGGTGAAACGCTGACACCACCTTAGGCAGAAAATGAGGACGCGTCCGCAGTTCTGCCCTGTCCGTATGGAAAATCAGATATGGGCTCTTATATGATAAAGCCGCCAATTCTGATACTCTCCTGGCTGAAGCCAGGGCCAGTAGCATGGTTACTTTCCATGTAAGATACTTCAACTCCACCGATTTGAGCGGCTCAAACCAATGGGATTTGAGAAAATCCAAGACTACATTAAGATCCCACGGTGCCACTGGGGGCACAACCGGGGGCTGTATATGTAGCACTCCTTTTACAAAAGTCTGGACTTCAGGAACTGAAGCCAATTCTTTCTGGAAGAAAATCGACAGGGCCGAAATTTGAACCTTAATGGACCCCAATTTGAGGCCCATAGACAATCCTGTTTGCAGGAAATGTAGGAATCGACCCAGTTGAAATTCCTCCGTGGGGGCCTTCCTGGCCTCACACCACGCAACATATTTTCTCCAAATGCGGTGATAATGTTGTGCAGTCACCTCCTTCCTGGCTTTTACCAGTGTAGGAATGACCTCTTCCGGAATGCCTTTTTCCCTTAGAATTCGGCGTTCAACCGCCATGCCGTCAAACGCAGCCGCGGTAAGTCTTGGAATAGACACGGTCCCTGCTGAAGCAGGTCCCGTCTTAGAGGTAGAGGCCACGGATCCTCCGTGAGCATCTCTTGAAGTTCCGGGTACCAAGTTCTTCTTGGCCAATCCGGAGCCACTAGTATCGTTCTTACTCCCTTTTGCCGTATAATTCTCAGTACTTTTGGTATGAGAGGCAGAGGAGGGAACACATACACTGACTGGAACACCCACGGTGTTACCAGAGCGTCCACAGCTATTGCCTGAGGGTCTCTTGACCTGGCGCAATACCTGTCCAGTTTTTTGTTGAGGCGGGACGCCATCATATCCACCATTGGTTTTTCCCAACGGTTCACAATCATGTGGAAGACTTCTGGATGAAGTCCCCACTCTCCCGGGTGTAGATCGTGTCTGCTGAGGAAGTCTGCTTCCCAGTTGTCCACTCCCGGAATGAATACTGCTGACAGTGCTATCACATGATCTTCCGCCCAGCGAAGAATCCTTGCAGCTTCTGCCATTGCTGTCCTGCTTCTTGTGCCGCCCTGTCTGTTTACGTGGGCGACAGCCGTGATGTTGTCCGACTGGATCAACACCGGCTGACCCTGAAGCAGGGGTTTTGCCAGACTTAGAGCATTGTAAATCGCTCTTAGCTCCAGTATATTTATGTGAAGAGACATCTCCAGGCTTGACCATACTCCCTGGAAGTTTCTTCCCTGTGTGACCGCTCCCCAGCCTCTCAGACTGGCATCCGTGGTCACCAGGACCCAGTCCTGTATGCCGAATCTGCGGCCCTCTAACAGATTGAGCACTCTGCAACCACCACAGAAGAGACACCCTTGTCCGTGGCGTTAAGGTTATCCGCTGATGCATCTGCAGATGTGATCCGGACCATTTGTCCAGCAGATCCCACTGAAAAGTTTGTGCGTGGAATCTGCCGAATGGAATCGCTTCGTAAGAAGCCACCATCTTTCCCAGGACTCTTGTGCATTGATGCACAGACACTTTCCCTGGTTTTAGGAGGTTCCTGACAAGTTCGGATAACTCCCTGGCTTTCTCCTCCGGAAGAAACACCTTTTTCTGAACCGTGTCCAGAATCATTCCCAGGAACAGCAGACGTGTCGTCGGGGTCAACTGAGATTTTGGAAAATTCAGAATCCACCCGTGTTGTTGCAGCACTAGTCGGGTTAGTGCTACTCCGTCCTCCAGCTGTTCTCTGGACCTTGCCCTTATCAGGAGATCGTCCAAGTAAGGGATAATTAATACGCCTCTTCTTCGCAGAAGAATCATCATTTCGGCCATTACCTTGGTAAAGACCCGAGGTGCCGTGGACAATCCAAACGGCAGCGTCTGAAACTGATAATGACAGTTTTGCACCACGAACCTGAGGTACCCTTGATGTGATGGGCAAATTGGGACATGCAGGTAAGCATCCTTTATGTCCAGGGACACCATAAAGTCCCCTTCTTCCAGATTCGCTATCACTGCTCTGAGTGACTCCATCTTGAACTTGAATTTTTGTATGTACAGGTTCAAAGATTTCAGATTTAGAATAGGTCTTACCGAGCCGTCCGGCTTCGGTACCACAAATAGCGTGGAGTAATACCCCTTTCCCTGTTGTAGGAGGGGTACCTGGACTATCACCTGCTGAGAAAACAGCTTGTGAATGGCTTCCAATACCGTCGCCCTGTCTGAGGGAGACGTTGGCAAAGCAGACTTTAGGAACCTGCGAGGGGGAGACTTCTCGAATTCCAACCTGTAACCCTGAGATACTACCTGCAGGATCCAGGGGTCCACCTGTGAGCAAGCCCACTGTGCGCTGAAATTCTTGAGTCGACCCCCCACCGCTCCTGAGTCCGCTTGTAAGGCCCCAGCGTCATGCTGAGGGCTTTGCAGAACCCTGAGAGGGCTTCTGTTCCTGGGCAGGGGCTGCTTGCTGCCCTCTCTTACCCCTTCCTCTGCCCCGAGGCAGATATGACTGTCCTTTTGTCCGCTTGTTCTTATAGGACCGAAAGGACTGCGGCTGAAAAGACGGTGTCTTTTTCTGTTGGGAGGGGGTCTGAGGTAAAAAGGTGGATTTTCCGGCAGTTGCCGTGGCCACCAGATCCGATAGACCGACGCCAAATAATTCCTCCCCTTTATACGGCAATACTTCCATATGTCGTTTGGAATCCGCATCACCTGACCACTGTCGCGTCCATAAACTCCTTCTGGCAGATATGGACATCGCATTTACTCTCGATGCCAGAGTGCAAATATCTCTCTGAGCATCTCGCATATAAAGGAAAGCATCCTTTAATTGCTCTATAGTCAATAAAATACTGTCCCTATCCAGGGTATCAATATTTTCAGTCAGGGAATCCAACCAGACGACCCCAGCACTGCACATCCAGGCTGAGGCGATGGCTGGTCGCAGTATAACACCAGTATGTGTGTATATACTTTTTAGGGTAGTTTCCAGTCTCCTATCAGCTGGATCCCTGAGGGCGGCCGTATCAGGAGACGGTAACGCCACTTGTTTTGATAAGCGTGTGAGCGCCTTATCCACCCTAGGGGGTGTTTCCCAGCGCGCCCTAACCTCTGGCGGGAAAGGGTATAATGCTAATAACTTTTTTGAAATTAGCACTTTTCTATCTGGGTTAACCCACGCTTCATCACATACATCATTTAATTCCTCTGATTCAGGAAAAACTACAGGTAGTTTTTTCACCCCCCACATAATACCCCTTTTTGTGGTACTTGCAGTATCAGAGATATGCAAAGCCTCCTTCATTGCCGTGATCATATAACGTGTGGCCCTACTTGAAAATACGTTTGTTTCATCACCGTCGACACTAGATTCAGTGTCTGTGTCTGGGTCGACCGACTGAGGTAAAGGGCGCTTTACAGCCCCTGACGGTGTCTGAGACGCCTGGGCAGGTACTAACTGGTTTGCCGGCCGTCTCATGTCGTCAACTGATTTTTGTAATGTGCTGACATTATCACGTAATTCCATAAACAAAGCCATCCATTCCGGTGTCGACTCCCTGGGGGGTGACATCACCATTATCGGCAATTGCTCTGCCTCCACACCAACATCGTCCTCATACATGTCGACACACACGTACCGACACACAGCAGACACACAGGGAATGCTCTTATCGAAGACAGGACCCCACTAGCCCTTTGGGGAGACAGAGGGAGAGTTTGCCAGCACACACCCAAGCGCTATAATATATATGGGAACAACCTTATATAAGTGTTGTTCCTTATAGCAGCTTAAATATATCAAAATATCGCCAAAAAATGCCCCCCCTCTCTGTTTTACCCTGTTTCTGTAGTGCAGTGCAGGGGAGAGTCCTGCGAGCCTTCCTCACAGCGGAGCTGAGCAGGAAAATGGCGCTGTGTGCTGAGGAGAATAAGCCCCGCCCCCTATTTCGGCGGGCTTTTCTCCCGGAGTTTTAGATATCTGGCATGGGTTAAATACATACATATAGCCTCAATGGCTATATGTGATGTATTCTTTTGCCATAAAGGTATTAAATATTGCTGCCCAGGGCGCCCCCAGCAGCGCCCTGCACCCTCCGTGACCGCTTGGTGTGAAGTGTGTGACAACAATGGCGCACAGCTGCAGTGCTGTGCGCTACCTTCATGAAGACTGAAGAGCCTTCTGCCGCCTGTTTCCGGACCTTCAATCTTCAGCATCTGTAAGGGGGGTCGGCGGCGCGGCTCCGGGACGAACCCCAGGGTGAGACCTGTGTTCCGACTCCCTCTGGAGCTAATGGTGTCCAGTAGCCTAAGAATCCAATCCATCCTGCACGCAAGTGAGTTGAAATTCTCTCCCCTAAGTCCCTCGATGCAGTGAGCCTGTTGCCAGCAGGACTCACTGAAAATAAAAAACCTAAAAACTTTTTCTAAGCAGCTCTTTAGGAGAGCCACCTAGATTGCACCCTGCTCGGACGGGCACAAAAACCTAACTGAGGCTTGGAGGAGGGTCATAGGGGGAGGAGCCAGTACACACCACCTAATCCTAAAGCTTTATTTTTGTGCCCTGTCTCCTGCGGAGCCGCTATTCCCCATGGTCCTGACGGAGTCCCCAGCATCCACTTAGGACGTTAGAGAAAAACTAATAAAGCATAACGAAGAATATCAATCATCAATCACTCGTAAGAAGTTCCTGTCAAATGAGATCACAGCAGCAAATAGGCCAGCTCAACTTTTCCGCACAGTGGAGATGCTTTGCAAGCCAGCATGCCTGCACACTTATGAAACCCTCTCCCAGGCAAGATGCAACTAGTTTGCAAACTTCTTTGCAGATAAAATATCCACCATCCGGGCTGGAATCTCCACAGTGCCATCAAAGGAGTGCCCAACTACAAAGCCTGCCAATACAAACTACCTGCCTTCATGGACCAGCTTTGACCCAGTGGATGTAAAAGACACTGCTGAAACTGCTCGGATTTTGCGTCCCACCACCTGTGATCTGGAACCGGCTTCAACCAAGCTTCTAATAGGTTGTATGGATATAATTGGTCCTGTCTTTGCAAAAATTGTTCAATGCTCTTTGCAGACAGGCATTTTCCTGGATCCCTAAAGGAAGCAATTGTTAGACCGCTTCTTAAAAAACCTAATTTAGATCCCTACTGCACGACCAACTACAGAACGGTATCAAACCTTCCTTTCCTAGGAAAGGTTATTGAGAAAGTGGTTGTAAATCAACTGGAAACCCACCTGACAACCCATGATATTTATGATCCATTCCAATCAGGATTCAGGAGAAGACATAGCACTGAAACAGCCCTGGTGTGTGTGTTAAATGATCTTCTGATGGCAAGAGACAGAGGTGACTGTTCAATATTAATCCTGCTGGATCTCTCGGCAGCATTTGATACCGTGGACCATGGGCTTCTGATTGAGCAACTGATACATTTCTGTGGTCTGGATGGCACAGTCCTAAGCTGGTTCAAATCATTTCTCACAGGCAGGTCACAGAGAGTATCATCTGGATTATACTCATCACCACCAGTGCCATGTGGTGTCCCACAAGGTTCTATACTATCCCCCATGCATTTTGCAGTATACATGCTCCCATTGGGCGAAATAATCAGGCGCCATGGCCTGGTCTACCACTGCTATGCAGATGATACACAACTGTACTTGTCCTTTGCTCCGGGCACTGATAACCCAATAGCAACCCTAAATGGCTGTCTAGCTGAGCTACAGGAGTGGATGAGCGCCAGTTGGCTGCGACTGAACCCAGATAAAACAGAGGTCCTTATGATAAGACCGCAACATCAAAGGACAAGACTGCAGCATAGCCAACCAACTGGACTTACACTCGGGGATTCACAGACCAGTGATCGTGTGCGGAATCTTGGTGTTGTCCTGGATGGTGGCTTGACACTTAAACATCAGATATCAGCCACAATCAAATCCTTATTCTTTAACCTGAGGAACATAGCCAGAATCAAGCACTTAATTCCTTCAGATGATATGCCAAAAGCCATACATGCATTTGTATCATCTCGATTAGACTACTGTAATGCCCTCTACCTTGGTCTCCCAGCAAAAGAATTGCAACGCTTACAGCTGGTGTAAAACACAGCTGCCAGGCTGTTAACCAACCAGCCCCGTTCTAGCCACATAACACCCATCCTCTACTCCCTTCACTGGCTGCCTGTAAGATGGCGAATCACCTTCAAGATTAGCTTACTGAGTTTCAAAGCATTACATGACCAGGGCCCAAGGTACCTGAAACAGCTTCTGACCCCATACTGCCCCACTCGATTACTGCGATCTGTAGATGAAGGACTTTTAGCAGTACCTAGATTCTCCCGTAATTCATTTGGGAGTCGAGCTTTTAGTCATGCGGCTCCGACTCTATGGAACTCACTACCCGCACAGTGCGAGAGGCCCCAACTATAGAATTCTTCAAAAGTAGACTCAAGACTTTCCTGTTTACTCAAGCATTTCCATAATGTCCCTTTTAGTATCTTCATGCTTCTGTATTTTATGAAAATGTAATTCATTATTTTCTGTACTATCTGTTAAGCGCCTTGAGTCCTATTGGAGAAAGAGCGTTATATGAATAAAATTATTATTATTATGATCACCCTTTGATTCCATTAATCCTTTAGTTTGAAGAGCATGATATGTCATTTATATCAACATATGATACAGTAGTCCTTTCTTTTGGCAAGTGTGATATAGCGGTCATATCTGTTGTACGATATGGTAGCCCCTTAATTTGCTGTGTGTGGAACGGTTTTCATATCATGGGCATGATAGGGCAGCCCTTACTTTACTGGCTGAGAAAAGTTAGTTAGACCCTCGGTATGACACTGTAGTCATTTTATGTAAAAGCTGTTATACAGATGTATCCTTCCTCATCTAGCCTCCGTCCATAATGGGTGAGATTCAATTGATATATACTGCCCGATTTCCTGTCTTAAGTGACCGGAGATCACGGGGCGATATACAATTGTCCTCTGTTATCGCCCCCTACAGCAGTTGGGTTTAGCTGCGTAAAGTGGCTAAACATGACTAAAGTTATTGGCATGATCGCAAAAAGTCCCTTCTGGGGTCCCAAATGGGTCACTTTTCATGCATTTTAGCTCATCACTCCCGGGGGTAGCAAGCTCAAGTGCTGATGTCACACCCGTTTGAAGCAACGTTAGAATAGCTACCGGCGGGAGCGATAGGGGTCGGGAGGGGGAGTCAACATTTGAATTCTGCCCAATGAGTCAAGACACACAGGGTGCATGAGAGCCGCCAGCTGGAAAAGTGTCTTTACCCTCCAAAAAATGCATCTTACTCGCATCACTATGTGAATAAGATGCACAGGCAGAGTTTGCGGCAAAACAATGGTGCAATATGACAAGATGAGTTCGTAATCAACAGTCTTTGGAAGGAAAATATCTTCCCTTTCTGAGGTTTTTTCTCATGGGAGTAGTATACGGTGTAAGATTACTTGATGCGTACCGTACTCGCATTGATTCGTGATATGTCCCTCGTATAAAGGTATCTTTGAAACTCTGTTCCTCTCTCTCTTCCAGTTCTCCCAAATGGGCACTTGATTAGTTCTTATCCTCAAAGTTGGGAAAAAAAGAAAAAACTAATAGTGTAGTAAGTTCGTGATACTAGGGAATCCCTTCTACAGGGCATAGCTTCTATGTCCTTTTTCTTTAAATGAGGGAGTGCGTACCGTACTCACTCCATACAGAAAGGGTGTAAACACATAAAGGTATCTTAATTTTCATTAGTGGTTCATAAATCTACTATTCGGAATTACTTATAAGTGAGACAGATGATAAGAGTAGAGGGCGTACCCAACTCTCACTTATTGGCGCATAGACCTATACGTAAAGGTATCTTTGGGGTAGTCCTGAGAGTAAATGGTCTACTTCTCTCCACAAGTGATGAGTACAGAATGACTTAGTGCGTACCGTACTCACGTTAAGATGTGATATGTCCTTTGTATAAAGGTATCTTTAAAACTCGTTCCTTCCTCTTACTCCTGATGGAGCACTAAGTGGGTACTTATCCTCGAGGATGGAGAGAGAAAAAAAGAAAAACGACTGATAGTGTAATAAATTCGAGACGGCGGGCAACTGTTTCTAAGAAGCGTGACCCCCTTTATCCTTCTTCCTATAGTGGAAGAGTGCGTACCATACTCACATCCGTGCATAAGAGTGAAAACACATAAAGGTATCTTTTGCTTCTACTGGTAATTCGTGAGCTTTAATCGTGAAATCACCCACGCATAGGTGAGACAGATGGGTACCCAACTCACATTCAATAGTGCGGAGACCTGTACATAAAGGTATCTTTTGGAGTGTTCCTGATAATTCAGTCTCAGATTCCACTCCACACACGAAGGATGGTACACGTGTAGGGAAAAAGACGAATTTCAAACAATGAGGGGTTGAAGTGGTATCATATAACAAAAATGTATTAATAAACCATTAAAAATAACATGGAAAAGCTGCCAAAGGACCCATGGTCATGACAAATGAGGGTGTATAAAGATGATTATAAGATGTTAAAATCCGGATTTTCCTCACCTTTATAACTACCGTCCTAGTCAATCCCTGATGGTCCTGGCCCTCACACCGACGCGTTTAGACAAGAAAGTATTTTTCAAGGTGTGTAGTGAGGGCACAGATACAGATATTTATACCCCATAACAGTAAGTCATGTGATGGGGGTGGGGTTTCAATCACTATATCGTGTCCACTGTTAAAAGTATATATGGGGCCATATATATGGCCAACCTAAGTCAGGACAAGTTAAAACTACAAATTATGAATATTTTCAAACACAAATAGTTTAAAAATTACTTTAAAAACGTTATAGAGGCCACTTCCTATGAGTGGAACGCACAGGATCGCGGAAGTGACGAGCATGCATTCCACTTAGACAGTGGACGCTGCTCGCTCGGATCCCGGTGGTGGCTTTACTGACGTGCGTGCGCTCCACTCAGACGAGGGACGCCGCACGCGCCACTGGTTGTGTAGTGGAACGCAAGTACCCGGAAGTGACGGGCATGCGTTCCACAGAAGGGGAAGTCCGTGCACTACAGTGTGTGGAGCGCACAGTCCGAAAATAGCGGCTGTGCGTTCCATGGAGGATGGTAGCCTGCATGGTCATACAAGAGTAGGCAATTTAACAGAATTCAATACATAATGGCACATGGGGGAAGCTCAGTGTGTTTTATGTATGCCAACTTGTATATACACAGGAACTACAGTAATGTATAAATAAGGACAAAAAAACTATTCATCCCCAATTATGTGCCTATGGTATCCATCTAAACTTGGAAAGGGAACAAAAACACATACATGCATGAATCCATACTAACATAGTAACATAGTATCTAAGGTTGAAAAAAGACAATTGTCCATCGAGTTCAACCTATTTGTGGTCTCCTATGCACGAGAGAGAATGAAGTATGGATGCACAGCATTGGTCATAAAGAATATAAAAAATTTGTAACTGGGCTAAAGAGCAATAATACCGGGGAGAAAGGAGGAGATGGTATTTTCCACCCAAATAGAAGGGGGGGTCATAATAATATGTATGGAAATGTCAGAGGAACCATTTGGTCTCAAATTCCAAAATGAGACCCTTGGGTTCAAAGTACCTAGGTTAAAAATGCTCCTCATGTCGGTTCGAGCAAGTCTTTCTTCCACGTCACCTTTTCTCCAATTCCCCGATACAACTTGAATGCCACAAAAGGAGACTAGCTCCGAGGGTTTACAGTCGTGTTTTTCTTTAAAATGAGCAGAAATTCCATGTGTCAGAAGTCCCTTCTTAATATTTCTGAGATGTTCACTCATTCTCTCTTTTAGTTTTTTGGTCGTTCTCCCGACATATTGTTTATTGCATTTACATTCTACAAGATAAATTACATTTTTACTGTCGCAAGTTATGAATTCTTTGATATCGTACTTCTGATTATTAGTAGATGTGTAACTGGTTATGACTGATGTGCTGCTTTTGCAATTACGGCACATTTGACATGATCCGCACCTATAGAAGCCCTTGTTCTTAATTGTCATTGTTTTCTTGGGGACCTCCAATGCACTTTTTACTAAGTGGTTCCGTAAATTATCCACCTTTCGGTATATGAACCGAGGCCTATCTGGTATATATTGTTTCAGCACAGGATCCTGAAGAAGCAGTCCCCAATTCTTTCTTATATGTTATGTTCCAATCCTTTGTACTGCCTGTTGTACTTGATGATAAAAGTCACCATATTTTCTTCACCTCCCTTTCTTTTGTCCGCAGTAGATTCTGTGGGTCTTATCATCAATTCTCTATCAACTTGTTGGTATTTATTAAACGGTTCATCCAGTGTCTCAGTACGATAACCTTTCTTCCGGAATTGATCTTTCATTAGGTTACCCTGATCTTGATAGTCACGCAATTGGGAACAATTTTTCCGTATCCTATGAAACTGGCTACCGGGTACTGACAATAACCAATTTGGATGATGGTTACTGCTGGAAGGAATAAATGAGTTACAGTCAGTGGGTTTGGTATAGGTTTTAGTCTGTATGATCCCATCTTCTACAAATATGGATAAATCTAAAAAGTTGATTATCTCCTTACTCTTCTGATATGAGAGTTTGATATTACGATCATTCTCATTCAGGAAGTCACAAAAGGCATCCAAAGACGTTGTGTCACCCTTCCAGATGAAGAGAATGTCATCTATATAGCGCTTCCATAGCACCAGGTTCGCCCTACACTAATGGTCGCTGTAGATAGATGTTTCTTCCCAATGAGCCATGAATAAATTAGCATAGCTAGGGGCGAACCTGGTGCCGATGGCTGTCCGATGTAATTGTAAAAAAAAAGGAATTGTCAAACCAAAAGAAATTGTTAGTTAAAATGAACTCAATACTTTCCAGGACAAAAGATATCATATCCCGTGCGACAAAACCTTTTTCCAAAAAGTAAGAAGTGGCTTCCAGGCCATGTTGATGACTTATCGCTGTATATAACAATGTGACATCTGCTGTCACAAGAATGTATTCTGGTGACCAGTTAATGAGATGGCGTTCCTGTAGGACTGCTGTGGAATCTTTGAGGTACGATTTGGTCGTCTGTGCAAGCGGTTGAAGGATATGGTCAACATACTGTGATAAATTAGATGTGATTGATTCCGTGCCCGCTACTATTGGTCGACCAGGCGGGTGTGCAATTGTCTTTGTGAATTTTTGGAAGAGTATAGATGACTGGTATAGATGGGTGCGTGATGGTCATATACTCCCGTTCTTTATCTGTTCTTTACCTTCTTACGTTCGTATTTCACAAGGAGATCTGTCAACCTTTTAGATGTTCCTTCAGATGGATTTCTTCTGAGTTTCTTATATGTCTTCTCATCATTGAGTTGTCGATTAAGTTCTGTCTTGTAGTCTTCTATATTTTGTACAACCACCGCACCCCCTTTATCCGCCGGCTTAATGATAATGGTAGTATTGTCTTGAAGACCCTTCAGGGCTTCTCTCTCTGCCTTGGTCATATTAGGCTTGGTTGTGTTCTTAAAGGTGGTGTACTCAAGTTCGTCTTTAACGATTCTCTCAAAGCTCTCGACGAAACATCCTTTCTTAAAGATGGGAAAGAAAGTCGACTTGGGTTTGAAGGTGGAGGAGGTCCCCTCATTTGGAGTCACATTTGTGTTTTGGTCGTGAAATTTTTTTTTTAGGGTCAGCTTCCTCATGAACCTTTGCAGATCGATATAGGCCTCGAACTTATCGAGTTTACTAGAAGGTGCGTACTTTAATCCCTTTTTAAGGACATTTTCTTCATCTTTAGTAAGAACATGGTAACGGAGATTGTATATCTTGGTGAATGCAATCTCATCAACGGGGTTCTCCAACTCCCCAGTGTTAGTTGGACTCCCAGGGATGACTGGTCTCTTGTTTTTTTTCCTACTGATGCGATGGGATAATTGATGTTTTTTGGAGGACGTCAGTCCTCGTCTCCCTCTTCTTGTTAGGGTCTTCTGCTGAATCGGCCTCTGCTTCGTCCTAAAAAAACTTCATCAGTGTCCTCATGTCCCCTTAATGGGTGGAACCTTTCTGAAGTTTTCAATGTAAAATCAGGAGAAGTACGTCCTCGGATATATCCTGAATTTCTTCTATTATCTCTCCTTTCTCTATCCTCAAAGCTCCGTTTATAGGGCCATCTAGAGTTGTATCCATCCCTTGTATGGGATTCTTCTCGTACATTTCTAGGGTGTGCCTGTCGATCTTTAGTTGACTGAATCCTATGTCTTGGTGTCCATCGCTCTATGTAGGAATTTCTACGAGGAGTTCTTCTATATTGATTGTTCCTCCAATTTTGTCTCCACTCTGGAGTTTCCCATTCGTTATTTCTGACGAATCTTACTCTATTGTCCCTATGGCGAGCCTCCTTGTTTTTAAAGAAGTTTTTTCTTTTTTGGTTTGCTGGTGTTGCACTCCTTCCTTGAAATCATTCATACCTCGAATGTATTTCTTCTTCATCAATTCCTTCTCGTTCTCCGAAATTTTCTCCACGATTTCCTGTTCCATGTCTTTGAAATCTTGCAGGCCAACCAATGGTTCTACGGTAGCGGAGTGTGTCTCCATTTCTGTTTCAAGTTCCTTTAATTCTTTACTTCTTTCTCGAACTATAAGTCTCATCAAGGACATGGAACATGAGTCGATAATACGGGTCCACTCTTCTTCAAAGGCTGATAATTTATTGGTGAAGGTGGGTAGTTTGTCGATTCTGAGTCCTCTGGGTATAATTTCTCCAGATAAATAGCTCTCCAGGGCTATGACTTCCCACCAAATTTTTCCTTCCTTTATCAGGGCCTGTTCCAATTTGGACATACTTTCCAAATCTTCATCGACTAAATCTGCAGAGTCATGTTTGTCACTGAACATATTATTAAACTTGTCCTTCCTCACATAGGATATGGAAAAATCGTTCCCAATTGCGTGACTATCAAGATCAGGGTAACCTAATGAAAGATCAATTCCGGAAGAAAGGTTATCGTACTGAGACACTGGATGAACCGTATAATAAATACCAACAAGTTGATAGAGAATTGATGATAAGACCCACAGAATCTACTGCGGACAAAAGAAAGGGAGGTGAAGAAAATATGGTGACTTTTATCACCGAGTACAACAGGCAGTACAAAGGAATGGAACATATCATAAGAAAGAATTGGGGACTGCATCTTCAGGATCCTGTGCTGAAACAATATATACCAGATAGGCCTCAGTTCATAAACCGAAAGGTGGATAATTTACGGAAGCACTTAGTAAAAAGTGCATTGGAGGTCCCCAAGAAAACGATGACAATTAAGAACAAGGGCTTCTATAGGTGCGGATCATGTCAAATGTGCCGTAATTGCAAAAGCAGCACATCAGTCATAACCAGTTACACATCTACTAGTAATCAGAAGTACGATATCAAAGAATTCATAACTTGCGACAGTAAAAATATAATTTATCTTGTACAATGTAAATGCAATAAACAATGTCAGGAGAACGACCAGAAAACTAAAAAAGAGAGAATGAGTGAACATCTCAGAAATATTAAGAAGGGACTTCTGACACATGGAATTTCTGCTCATTTTAAAGAAAAACACGATTGTAAACCCTCGGAGCTAGTCTCCTTTTGTGGCATTCAAGTTGTATCGGGGAATTGGAGAAAAGGTGACGTGGAAGAAAGACTTGCTCGAACCGAAATGAGGAGCATTTTTAATTTAGGTACTTTGAAACCCAAGGGTCTTAATTTGGAATTTGAGACCAAATGGTTTCTCTGACATTTGCATACATATTATTATGACCCCCCCCCCTTTTTTTTTACCCCCCTTCTATTTGGGTTGAAAATACCACCTCCTTCTTTCTCCCCAGTATTATTGCTCTTTAGCCCAGTTACGAATTTTTTATATTCTTTATGACCAATGCTGTGCATCCATACTTCATTTAGTATGGATTCATTCATGTATGTATGTGTTTTTGTTCCCTTTCCAAGTTTAGATGGATACCATAGGCACATAATTGGGGATGAATAGTTTTTTTGTCCTTATTTATACATTACTGTAGTTCCTGTGTATATACAAGTTTGCATACATAAAACACACTGAGCTTCCCCCATGTGCCATTATGTATTGAATTCTGTTAAATTGCCTATTCTTGTATGACCATGCAGGCTACCATCCTCCATGGAATGCACAGCCGCTATTTTCGGACTCTGCGCTCCACACACTGTAGTGCACGGACTTCCCCTTCTGTGGAACGCATGCCCGTCACTTCCGGGTACATGTGTTCCACTACACAACCAGTGGCGCTTGTGGCGTCTCTCGTCTGAGTGGAGCGCACGCACGTCAGTTAAGCCACCACCGGGATCCGAGCGTGCAGCGTCCACTGTCTAAGTGGAATGCATGCTCGTCACTCCCGCGATCCTGTGCCCACTCATAGGAAGTGGCCTCTATAACGTTTTTAAAGTAATTTTTAAACTATTTATGTGTTTGAAAATATTCATAGTTTGTAGTTTTAACTTGTCCTGACTTAGGTTGGCCATATATACTTTTAACAGTGGACACGATTTAGTGATTGAAACCCCACCCCCATCACATGACTTCCTGTTATGGGGTATAAATATCTGTATCTGTGCCCTCACTACACACCTTGAAAAATACTTTCTTGTCTAAACGCGTCGGTGTGAGGGCCAGGACCATCAGGGATTGACTAGGACGGTAGATATAAAGGTGAGGACAATCCGTATTTTAACATCTTATACTCATCTTTATACACCCTCATTTGTCATGACCATGGGTCCTTTGGCAGCTTTTCCATGTTGTTTTTAATGGTTTATTAATAATTTTTGTTGTATGATACCGCTTCAACCCCTCATTGTTTGAAATTCGGCTTTTTTCCTACACGTGTACCATCCTTCGTGTGTGGAGTGGAATCTGAGACTGTGAATTATCAGGAACACTCCGAAAGATACCTTTATGTACAGGTCTACGCACTATTGAGTGTGAGTTGGGTACGCCCTTCTTTTACCATGTCTCACCTATGCGTGGGTGATTTCACGATTAAAGCTCACGAATTACCAGTAAAAGATACCTTTATGTGTTTGCACTCTTATGCACGGATGTGAGTATGGTACGCACTCTTCCACTATAGGAATAAGGATAAAGGGGGTCACGCTTCTTAGAAACAGTTGCCCGCCATCTTGAATTTATTACACTATCAGTCGTTTTTTTTTTGTTCTCTCTCCATCCTCGAGGATAAGTACCCACTTAATGCTCCATCAGGAGTAAGAGGAAGGAAGAAAGGGACGAGTTTTAAAGATACCTTTATACGAGGGACATATCAAGTCTTAACGTGAGTACGGTACGCACTAAGTCATTCTGTACTCTTATCACTTGTGGAGAGGAGTAGACCATTTACTCTCAGGACTACCCCAAAGATACCTTTACGTATAGGTCTATGCGCCAATAAGTGAGAGTTGGGTACGCCCACTACTCTTATCATCTGTCTCACTTATAGGTAATTCCGAATAGTATGAACCACTAATGAAAGTAAAGATACCTCTATGTGTTTACACCCTTTCTGTATGGATGTGAGTACGGTACGCACTCCCTCATTTAAAGAAAAAGGACATAGAAGCTACGCCCTGTAGAAGGGGTTCCCTAGTATCACGAACTTACTACACTATTAGTTTTTTCTTTTTTTCCCAACTTTGAGGATAAGAACTAATCAAGTGCCCATTTGGGAGAACTGGAAGAGAGAGAGGAACAGAGTTTCAAAGATACCTTTATACGAGGGACATATCACGTATCAACGCGAGTACGGTACACATCAAGTAATCTTACACCATATACCACTCCCATGAGAAAAAAACTCAGAAAGGGAAGAGATTTTCCTTCCAAAGACTGTTGATTACGAACTCATCTTGTCATATTGCACCATTGTTTTGTTGTTTGATGAGTGCAGAAGTGAATTCTCAATTTGTTTGTATTTCATGCCCTAGGGGGTTGAGTGACCTCCTGTAGATTTCTCCACTGCAGCTCTCTGAGGCGCAGCAGCCCTCTATTAGTAGTATTTTAGATTATATGTGGCATGCCTATATTCTGTGTGCGACTGCAGCTGTAACTGCATACAAAATGCTATGTTGCAGTGTTCTCGGTGGGGAAAAGCACGGAAATTAATAAACACGCTTGTGACTAGAAGGGCTGTTTAACATGAGTGCAGCAACAATGAGAGAGGACACATCTGTAGATATGTCATATGCTATGTATGATATGGTAGCCCTTTCATTTGCTGAGATATGACCTTTCCATTGCTGGAAAGGAAAGTTTGGTCGTACTGTATACTGGGTACAACATGGTTATACCTTTCATTTGCATGGTAGGAAAGGTTGTTAACAGTCTGACTATGAAAGGTAAGTTGTAATTTCCTTGATAGCATAGTGTTGTCATATCCTGGGTATGGTGCAGCAGTATTTTCATTTGCAGAGTGTGATTTGGTGTCCATATCCTGCATATGACATGGAAGTCCTTTCCTGACTGCAAAGTATTGGACTTTGTGATTTATTGGTGTATGGTGTAGATGTACCCAAGTCAAACTTTGTTTTTCAAAACCATTTTCCACTGACGTGCTTAAAACTATTACGAGGAAATACTTCCAGTAGGTTGTGAATCTTTGATGCCTAACACAGCAGGAAACGCTGAGAACTTCTAGTCTAGTAGTAAAGACAGCAGAGCTGCACAGTCTTTCCCATTCCATGCACACAGCAAACACTACTGACCAATTTCTTACAGTCACAGTGAGCAAGATAGCCGTTGTTAAGCTCAGAATAACTGGCAGGGACCTCAGTGCAATGTCGTTAGTGAAAGTCACTGCAGTGTGGATGATTCAGACCTGATCGCTGGGCTGCTATCTCTGCTGTCCTGCATTCAGGTAGTCGCTGCCTCCAGGGGGAATGAAAATTCGCTGTGCAAGTGTGCAAATCCATGTGTACGCAGAGCTGCAAAAATCCACTGTGTGGTGTCTCTGCGCATCCTAGGACTTACTCCTACAGTGCGATGAGAAGAAGCTGATCGGGGTCGAAGCCGACGTCAGACACCCTCCCTGAAAACGCTTGGACACGCCTGCGTTTGTCCGGACACTCCCAGTAAACAGTAAGTTACCACCCACAAACGGCCTCTTCCTGTCAATCACCTTGTGAACGCCTGTGCCCTTTGTTGCTGTCCGACGCGTGTGCATTGCAGTGTACACACATGCACAGTTTCTATCTGATTGTCCGCTGTGCGAAAACGCACAGCAGCGGTTAGGTCTGAATCACCCCCTATGTCTTATTTGCTACACAGGATAACAATAAGGGAAGCATTGCAACATTTTCTGACTATTTGGAAAGGCACAGAATTAATCATAAATTAGTCTTAATAAAGCTTAAAATAAGTTGCCTGGATAGAAAAATTTAAGGAAACACAAAAGAAAAGACAGTTTAACATATAACTCAGCTTTTATTTGAAAAAATGTGTTTGCTTGATCACCCCACAGATGTTGGTAAACAGCTAAAATTGAAGAAGAAAAAAACATCTGAAAAGGGACATTAAAATTCCTTTACCATGTTTTTCATTCTTCAAATCATTAATGAAGTACTCAGCTTAAGTGATGTGTAATGGAGCGGTCTGCTTAATTTAAAAAAAATCTTACATAAATCAGTTCTGTTCCTCCCTCTGCTGCTGGCAACACAACTATGATGTCCCTAGTTTATTAGAATGATGCCATTAGGAAATCGGCCAAAGGTTCAAAAGGTCAAATGGTCCCTCCCTTTGATATGTTCAAGCTGGGATGAGGTAATTCTTGCAGGATCCCCAGTGTACTACAATAGGATTCATGGTTAGTGCTCTCCAGAGCCACAGCTGTAACTACACTTTTTTGCATGCATAGGGAAAGTTATTCAGTACAAACTATGTGGCAGATGTATTAACCTGGAGAAGGCATAAGGCAGTGATAAACCAGTGATAAGTGCAAGGTGATAAATGCACCAGCCAATCAGCTCCTAACTGTTAATTTACATATTGGAGCTGACTGGCTGGTGCATTTATCACCTTGCACATATCACTGCTTTATCACTTCCTTATGCCTTCTCCAGGTTAATACATCTGCCCCAAAGTATTAACAATTTGTCTTTTAACTTCTTTAAGACTGAATATGGTTCACACCAGAATGGCCATGACACTTGGTATGCAACAGTTTAGTGGGAAACAACCTTTTGTACACCTTTCAGACAGGCAACTAAATACCAGAGTCATGAAGCCAGTCCCACCTGGGTCACATGTCTGAAAGGGTATTAGTTTCTCATTCGACCTCCATTTTAAATAATTATGTGACATATTAATAATAATAAGAATTTACTCACCGGTAATTCTATTTCTCGTAGTCTGTAGTGGATGCTGGGAACTCCGTAAGGACCATGGGGAATAGCGGGCTCCGAAGGAGGCTGGGCACTCTAGAAAGATTTATGACTACCTGGTGTGCACTGGCTCCTCCCACTATGACCCTCCTCCAAGCCTCAGTTAGGACACTGTGCCCGGACGAGCAGACATAATAAGGAAGGATTTAGAATCCCGGGTAAGACTCTTACCAGCCACACCGTACAACTCGTGATATTATATCCAGTTTGACAGTATGAAAACAACTGAGCCTCTCAACAGATGGCTCAACAATAACCCTTTAGTTAACAATAACTATTTACAAGTATTGCAGACAATCCGCACTTGGGATGGGCGCCCAGCATCCACTACGGACTACGAGAAATAGAATTACCGGTGAGTAAATTCTTATTTTCTCTAACGTCCTAGTGGATGCTGGGAACTCCATAAGGACCATGGGGATTATACCAAAGCTCCCAAACGGGCGGGAGAGTGCGGATGACTCTGTAGCACCGAATGAGAGAACTCCAGGTCCTCCTCAGCCAGGGTATCAAATTTGTAGAATTTTGCAAACGTGTTTGCCCCTGACCAAGTAGCTGCTCGGCAAAGTTGTAAAGCCGAGACCCCTCGGGCAGCCGCCCAAGATGAGCCCACCTTCCTTGTGGAATGGGCATTTACAGATTTTGGCTGTGGTATGCCTGCCACAGAATGTGCAAGCTGAATTGTACTACAAATCCAGCGAGCAATAGACTGCTTAGAAGCAGGAGCACCCAGTTTGTTGGGTGCATACAGGATAAACAGCGAGTCAGAGTTTCTGACTCCAGCCGTCCTGGAAACATATATTTTCAGGGCCCTGACAACGTCTAGCAACTTGGAGTCCTCCAATTCACTAGTAGCCGCCGGCACCACAATAGGCTGGTTCAGGTGAAACGCTGACACCACCTTAGGAAGAAATTGGGGACGAGTCCTCAATTCTGCCCTATCCATATGGAAAATCAGATAAGGGCTTTTACATGATATAGCCGCCAATTCTGACACTCGCCTGGCTGAAGCCAAGGCCAATAATATGACCACTTTCCACGTGAGATATTTTAGATCCACGGTTTTTAGTGGCTCAAACCAATGTGATTTTAAGAAAACTCAACACCACGTTGAGATCCCAAGGTGCCACAGGGGGCACAAACGGGGCTGAATATGCAGCACTCCTTTCACAATGTCTGAACTTCAGGTACTGAAGCTAATTCTTTTTGAAAGAAAATCGACAGAGCCGAGATCTGTACTTTAATGGAGCCTAGACTTAGGCCCATATTCACTCCTGCTTGCAGGAAATGTAGAAATCGACCTAGTGGAAATTCCTCTGTTGGGGCCTTTTTGGCCTCGCACCATGCAACATATTTCCGCCACATGCGGTGATAATGCTTTGCCGTAACATCTTTCCTGGCTTTAATAAGCGCAGGAATGACTTCTTCCGGAATACCCTTTTCCTTCAGGATCCGGCGCTCAATCGCCATGCTGTCAAACGCAGCCGCGGTAAGTCTTGGAACAGACAGGGCCCCTGCTGAAGCAGGTCCTGTCTGAGCGGCAGAGGCCATGGGTCCTCTGATATCATTTCCTGAAGTTCCGGGTACCAAGCCCTTCTTGGCCAATCCGGAACCACGAGTATCGTTCTTACTCCTCGCCATCTTATTATTCTCAGTACCTTTGGTATGAGAGGCAGAGTAGGGAACACATAAACCGACTGGTACACCCACGGTGTCACTAGAGCGTCCACAGCTATCGCCTGAGGGTCCCTTGACCTGGCGCAATATCTCTTTAGCTTTTTGTTGAGGCGGGACGCCATCATGTCCACCTGTGGCCTTTCCCAACGGTTTACCAACAGCAGGAAGACTTCTGGATGAAGTCCCCACTCTCCCGGGTGTAGGTCGTGTCTGCTGAGGAAGTCTGCTTCCCAGTTGTCCACTCCCGGAATGAACACTGCTGACAGTGCTAGTACGTGATTTTCCGCCCATCGGAGAATCCTTGTGGCTTCTGCCATTGCCATCCTGCTTCTTGTGCCGCCCTGTCGGGTCACATGGGCGACTGCCGTGATGTTGTCTGACTGTATCAGTACCGGCTGGTTTTGAAGCAGGGGTCTTGCCTGACTTAGGGCATTGTAAATGGCCCTCAGTTCCAGAATTTATATGTAGGGAAGTCTCCTGACTTGACCATAGGCCCTGGAAGTTTCTTCCCTGTGTGACTGCTCCCCAGCCTTGAAGGCTGGCATCCGTGGTCACCAGGACCCAGTCCTGTATGCCGAAACTGCGGCCCTCTAGAAGATGAGCACACTGCATCCACCACAGTAGAGACACCCTGGTCCTTGGAGACAGGGTTATCATTTGATGCATTTGAAGATGCGATCCCGACCACTTATCTAAGAGGTCTCACTGGAAGGTCCTCGCATGGAACCTGCCGAATGGAATTGCTTCGTATGAAGCCACCATTTTTCCCAGGACTCGTGTGCAACGATGCACCGATACCCTTTTTGGTTTTAGGAGGTCTCTGACTAGAGATGACAGCTCCTTGGCTTTCTCCTGCGGGAGAAACACTTTTTTCTGTTCTGTGTCCAAAATCATCCCCAGGAACAGTAAGCGAGTGGAAGGAACCAGCTGTGACTTTGGAATGTTCAGAATCCAGCCATGCTGTTGTAGCACCTCCTGAGATAGTGCTACTCCGACCAGTAACTGCTCCCTGGACCTTGCCTTTATAAGGAGATCGTCCAAGTATGGGATAAATAAAAACTCCCTTTTTTTTTTTTTTTGAAGGAGTATCATCATTTCTGCCATTACCTTGGTAAACACCCTCGGTGCCGTGGACAGTCCAAACGGTAGTGTCTGGAATTGGTAATGGCAATCCTGTACCACAATCTGAGGTACTCCTGGTGAGGAAGGTAAATAGGGACATGCAGGTAAGCATCCTTGATGTCCAGGGATACCATGTAATCCCCCTCGTCCAGGCTTGCAATAACCGCTCTGAGCGATTCCATCTTGAACTTTGTTATGTAAGTGTTCAAGGATTTCCATTTTAAAATGGGTCTCACCGAACCGGCTGGTTTCGGTACCACAAACAGTGTGGAATAGTAACCCCGTCCTTGTTGAAGTAGGGGCACCTTGACTATCACCTGCTGGGAATACAGCTTGTGAATTGCCTCTAGCACAGCCTCCCTGCCTGAGGGAGTTGTCGGCAAGGCAGATTTGAGTAAACGGCGGGGGGGAGATGCCTCGACTTCCAGCTTGTACCCCTGAGATACTACTTGAAGGATCCAGGGATCCACCTGTGAGCGAGCCCACTGATCGCTGAAATTTTTGAGGCGGCCCCCCACCGTACCTGGCTACGCCTGTGGAGCCCCCGCGTCATGCGGTGGACTCAGAGGAAGCAGGGGAAGAATTTTGATTCTGGGAACTGGCTGCTGGTGCAGCTTTTTCCCTCTTCCCTCGTTTGACCCGCATGCTTTTTTGAAGCCGAAAGGACTGTACCTGATAATACAGTGCGTTTCTTAGGCTGTGAGGAAACCTGAGGTAAAATATTTTCATCCCAGCTGTTGCTGTGGATACGAGGTCCCAGAGACCATCCCCAATAAATTCCTCACCCTTATAAGGCTCTATGTGCCTTTTAAAGTCAGCATCACCTGTCCAGTGTCGGGTCTCCAATACCCTCCTGACAGAATGGACATTGCAATAATTCAGGATGCCAGCCGGCAAAATATTCCTCTGTGCATCCCTCATATATAAGACGACGTCTTATGTTCGCAAAATAGTATCCCTGTTTGAAAGGGGTACAGACCACGCTGCAGCAGTCTGCAGGTCTCAGTCTAGTACCTGAGTGTGTAATTACAGACTTCAGGATAGCCTCCTGCTATTTATCAGCAGGTACCTTCAAAGTGGCCGTATCCTAAGACGGCAGTGCCACCTTGACAAACGTGTGAGCGCCTTATCCACCCTAGGGGATATCTCCCAGCGTAACTTATCCTCTGGCGGGAAAGGGTACGCCATCAGTAACTTGTTAGAAATTACCAGTTTCTTATCGGGGAAACCCACGCTTTTTCACACTTCATTCACTCATTTGATGGGGGAACAAAAACACTGCCTGCTTTTTCCCCCCACACATAAAACCCTTTTTTTTTTTTTTAGTGGTACTTGGGTTAATGTCAGAAATGTGTAACACATTTTATATTGCCGGGATCATGTAACGGATGTTACTAGTGGATTGTGTATATGTCTCAACCTCGTCGACACTGGAGTCAGACTCCGTGTCGACATCTGTGTCTGCCATCTGAGGGAGCGTTGATGGCCTTTTAAACGTCTGGGCAGGCGCGGGCTGAGAAGCCGGCTGTCCCATAGCTGTTACGTCATCCAGCCTTTTATGTAAGGAGTTGACACTGTCGGTTAGTACCTTCCACCTATCCATCCACTCTGGTGTCGGCCCACAGGGGCGACATTTCATTTATCGGCATCTGCTCCGCCTCCACATAAGTCTCCTCATCAAACATGTCGACACAGCCGTACCGACACACCGCACACACACAAGGAATGCTCCAATGAGGACAGGACCCACAAAAGCCCTTTGGGGGGACAGAGTGAGAGTATGCCAGCACACACCAGAGCGCTATATAATGCAGGGACTAACTGAGTTATGTCCCCTATAGCTGCTTTTATATAATTTATACTGCGCCTAAATTTAGTGCCCCCCCTCTCTGTTTTAACCCTGTTCTGTAGTGTAGACTGCAGGGGAGAGCCAGGGAGCTTCCCTCCAACGGAGCTGTGAGGGAAAAATGGCGCCAGTGTGCTGAGGAGATAGGCTCCGCCCCTTTTTTGCTGACTTTTCTCCCGCATTTTTATGGAATCTGGCAGGGGTTAATATACATCCATATAGCCCTGGGGGTTATATGTGATGTATTTTTGCCAGCCAAGGTGTTTATATTGCTGCTCAGGCACCCTCAGTGACCGGAGTGTGTGGTGTGCATGAGGAGCAATGGCGCACAGCTGCAGTGCTGTGCGCTACCTTGGTGAAGACTGATGTCTTCTGCCGCCGTTTTTCCGGACCTCTTCTTGCTTCTGGCTCTGTAAGGGGGACGGCGGCGCGGCTCCGGGACCGAACACCAAGGACTGGGCCTGCGGTCGATCCCTCTGGAGCTAATGGTGTCCAGTAGCCTAAGAAGCCCAATCCGGCTGCAAGCAGGCGAGTTCGCTTCTTCTCCCCTTAGTCCCTCGCTGCAGTGAGCCTGTTGCCAGCAGGTCTCACTGAAAATAAAAAACCTAAATCTATACTTTCTTTCTAAGGGCTCAGGAGAGCCCCTAGTGTGCATCCAACCTCGGCCGGGCACAAGATCTAACCGAGGCTTGGAGGAGGGTCATAGTGGGAGGAGCCAGTGCACACCAGGTAGTCATAAATCTTTCTAGAGTGCCCAGCCTCCTTCGGAGCCCGCTATTCCCCATGGTCCTTACGGAGTTCCCAGCATCCACTAGGACGTTAGAGAAAAAAAAAAAAATATATATATATATATATATATATATATATATATATATATATATATATATATATATCGATCTATAGCAATTTATTATACACTGCTTTACAGATATTTAACCATTTAAAGTTGTTCTACAAAATCCCAACGAAAACAGCTTTCCTATTTTTTACCCATGGTTATTTCATAAGCCCTACAGATCTCCCTTATGGGATGGGTATGTCTAATTGACATTATGTCCAACCCGGTATGCCGTTGCGGTAGTAATGTGGTGTAAAGAACTGTACTGTGTTGGTAAAGCATCATGCTGAACCACTTGCCTGGCATGGTCACATCAGATGCAACCAAGCCAGGCTAGAAGCCGCAGGGGAAATGTGAATAAGCAGACCTCACCTTCCCTGGCAGCTGCAAAGAGAAATAAATGTTTCTGAGCTGTTTTTGGAAATATTAGCCAGTTAAGTGGTTAAAAGTTCTAAAGCCAATACTGTCACAACGCTTTACGTCGCATTACTACTATACCAGAATGTGGATTCAACATAAGCCTCTCTTCCTATTCCTCGTCAAACATTCGGGCTGTCAAAGTTAACTATGGGGATAATTCCAAGTTGATCGCAGCAGGAATTTTGTTAGCAGTTGGGCAAAACCATGTGCACTGCAGGGGAGGCAGATATAACATGTGCAGAGAGAGTTAGATTTGGGTGGGGTGTGTTCAATCTGCAATCTAATTTGCAGTGTAAAAATAAAGCAGCCAGTATTTACCCTGCACAGAAACAAAATAACCCACCCAAATCTTCCTCTCTCTGCAAATGTTATATCTGCCTCCCCTGCAGTGCACATGGTTTTGCCCAACTGCTAACAAAATTCCTGCTGCGATCAACTTGGAATTACCCCCTATATCCCCTCCCTTATTTGCATTATTAATATATTCACTGCAAAATTAATCTGTAGCAATTCATATTAATGCATACCTGAAGATATGTTATAAATGGGCATACACGCAATGAATATCTGGCCGACTGGCCCGATATCAGCAGATTGCCCAGATAATTGTAGCATGAATGCGGCTGACTGATCCAAAAGTATCGATCTATCGGGCATACCGGATCATCCAGCATACCCGTTCGCCGCAATATTTTTCAAGTATCCGGTCGGCCGCATCGGGCAGTGCATGCCCTGCTGTGACCGACAGACAGACGTTTCCCCTGTCCTTTCACATGGGAAGAAACAGGGAAATGTCTCCTCAATGGGGGCAGAGTGACGATATTATGTGACCTACGCTGAGGCATATCACAGAGTATACCTGTGATATCAGCACTGTCTGAGGCTGCCAGATAAAGTGTCAGTCCGACAGGCATTTTATCTGGTCGTATATGCCCAGCACTAGTAATGCCTTGCATTTGATAGCTGAATTAACTATCCCATGCAAGCACCCAGGCCTGGGCTTTTGTTTGTCACCCAAAACTGAATGCTATTAGAAGAAACCACTGGCACCAAATGCAAGTGGTAATGAGCGCGGGGCTTGCAGCCAAACTAAATAGTTCTGTCATGTTTTTGGTCACTGATGCAGGGTAAACAAAACATAGTCCTCTATTATTGTACCGGCAGGTATGGTGTTTCTAGAGGTGTGTACACACGGTGAGATAAATCTGTAAGATTTTGACTATATAGTTAAAATCTTATGAAAAGTTAGTGCATATCTCAAGGTGTTAGACAGCTTGCGATACAGAGTCTATCCCGATGTGCGCTCCCGTGCGGACGGTATCGTAAGGCTAGATAGACTGTGCAGGCAAGTCAATCTTGACTATAAGTGTTGGGTCGTGCTATGTTGCAGGTTTAGGCCAGTGATGGATTAACAAACATGTTCCAGGGTTTTGATGAATAAGAATTCAGTGTCAGCATTTCCTGGCCAGTTATTATCTATGCAAATTGTAGGTACTTTAATAGTCTCTATTGTATTACATCATTTTGTTCCACAACAATTGGCCTGCAAGCACACTGCTCTAGTCATAATGTAAATGCAGCCCTGTTCATGTAAACACTTGGGGCCTCAAAGCAGTGGTGAACACACACACTTTTTTTTTTAAAGCACAAAACATGCCTTTACTTATTTATTTCCACAGAAAATATGTAGATTGAGTCGCATTTTAGATTTACAACTTGAAAGGTGTAATATAGTGTGACAAACATAGGGTCACTGCAGTGTTGGGGCACAAATATCTAAAAATATACAAGAGTCCCATGTACAGTACTGACCTAGATTATCAAAATAAACATAGCCAGCATGGTTGAAGCATTACTGCCTCACATGACTCGGGTCTTGGATTCAATCCCAAGGCCATAACAATGTGGAGTTTGTATGTTCTCCACTTGTTTGCATGGGTTTCCTTACCGCATTCCAGTTCCCACCCACAATCCAAAAATATTCTGGTACGTTAAGTGCAGGAACTTATGGCCAAGAACTCCCTGTAAAGAGCTAAGGAATATGGGTGCATTCTATAAATAATGGTAATACAGTATATATCAACAGTGTGACCAATGTTTTAGTAATGTCCAGCAGTCAAAGAAAGAACAGAGTGCCCGGCCCTTCCAGACACACATAAAAACCCATACTCCTCCTCTCATCCTTGACGTTTCCATTAAAAAA
Source organism: Pseudophryne corroboree (assembly GCF_028390025.1). NCBI lineage: Eukaryota > Metazoa > Chordata > Amphibia > Anura > Myobatrachidae > Pseudophryne > Pseudophryne corroboree. Next base: position 617,502,231 of record NC_086446.1, read on the forward strand.
ATAAAGCACTCTAATCCAGTTTTTCCACATATGATGAGTTGGATCTGGACAGCAACAAAATATCCAGCTACAGATGTGTCCTCATTCTGTCCTAACAGAACTCTCAAAAATGAAAGTGGACAAATCTATGGGGCCAGATGAGATACATCCAAGGATACTAAAAGAACTTAGGAGGTGCTGGTAGCACCATTGACAGAATTATTCAACCAGTCATTAGCTACAGGAGTAATTCCAGAGGAAATAACTACAGACCAGTGAGTCTTACATCAGTAGTTTGAAATTGATGGAAACACTCTTAAAAGAAAGTTGTAGATTATCTCAAATCCAGCAATTTACAGGATCCCAAACAGCATGGATTCACTGGGGGAAGATCAAGTCAAATAAATCTTATTGACTTTTTTTGACTGTGTGACTAAAGTGGTGGATAAAGGTGGAGCCGTGGATATACCTTATCTAGACTTTAGTAAGGCTTTTGACAATGTTCCACAGCGCAGACAGCTAAATAAACGTGAAAGTTTAGGATTGGTTACTAGGATTATTGAATGGATAAGATCTTGGTTGCAGGATAGAAAACAGAAAGTTGTGGTAAAGGAGTGCATCCACAGGAGGGAAATGTTACCTGTGGAGTACCCCAGGGATCTGTACTTGGACCAGTACTTATTAATATCTATATTGGTGACACTGCAAATGGCATTAAAGGGAAAGTATGACTCTTTGCAGATGATACAAAGGTATGCAACAGGGTAAACACACCAGGAGGGGTAAAATAAATGATTGAGGCTCAAGGTAGACTAGAGGAATGGTCAAGTGTGTGGCAATTACAGTTTAATGCTAAAAAATACAAAATTATGCACTTGGGTCTCAAAAATCCAAAGGCTAAATATAGTATTAATGGCACTATACTGGAAACTACTGAGGAGGAAAGGGATCTAGGAGTCACTATTTCAGGTGACTTAAAGGCAGGTAAGCAATGTAACAAAGCAATAAGGAAGGCAAGTCAGATGCTTGGCTGCATTGGGAGAGGAATCAGCAGCAGAAAGAAAACAGGATTTTAATACCTACCGGTAAATCCTTTTCTCTTAGTCCGTAGAGGATGCTGGGGACTCCGTAAGGACCATGGGGTATAGATGGGATCTGCAGGAGACATGGGCACACTATAAGACTTTGAATGGGTGTGAACTGGCTCCTCCCTCTATGCCCCTCCTCCAGACCTCAGTTAGAAAACTCTACTCGTAAGGTGGGTTCTTCCTGGGCAGCTGCCCGGGGTGTCTCGGCTTTACAGCTTTGTCGAGCGGCTACTTGGTCTGAGTCGAACACGTTTGCAAAGTTCTACATGTTCGATACTTTGGCCTCTGAGGACCTCAAATTTGGCCAATCAGTTATGCAGGAGCCTCCGTGCTCTCCCCCCCGTTCTGGAAGCTTTGGTAAATCCCCATTATACTAATGTGGACCCCAACATCCTCTAGAACGTAAAAGAAAATAGGATTTTAATTACCTACCGGTAAATCCTTCTCTCGTAGTCCGTAGAGAATACTGTTTTGTTACTTGGTAAGTAATATTGTTCAGCCGTTGCTGATGTTTCAATCTGGTTAGCTTGGTTTGTCTTGTATGTGTGAGCTGGTGTGAATCTTGCCACTATCTGTGTAAAATCCTTGTCTCGAAGATGTCCGTCTCCTCGGGCACAGTTTCTAGACTGAGTCTGGTAGGAGGGGCATAGAGAAAGGAGCCAGCCCACACTCTCACACTCTTCAAGTGCCAATGGCTCCTAGTGGACCCGTCTATACCCCATGGTACTAATGTGGACACCAGCATCCTCTACGGACTGCGAGAAAAGGATTTACCGGTAGGTAATTAAAAATCCTATTGGGGTTCCGGTGCTTACTGACACCTCTGCTACCTCAAAGTCCCTGGATGTTGTGAGGGCTTTGAGGATCTACGTGAAGAGGGCAGCTCGTCACAGAAAGTCTGACTCACTGTTTGTTCTCTATGATACCAAGAAGATTGGGTGTCCTAATTCAAAGCAGTTTATTGCTTGCTGGATCAGGCTTACTATCCAGCAGGATTGCCGGTTCCGAAAGTACAGGCCCACTCTACTAGGTCAGTGGGTTCTTCCTGGGTGGCTGCTCGGGGTGTCTTGGCTTTACAGCTCTTCTGAGCAGGTACTTGGTCAGGATCGAACACATTTGCTAAGTTCTACAAGTTTGATACTTTGGCCTCTGAGGACCTTCAGTTTGGTCAATCAGTTCTGCCGGAACCTCAGCACTCTCCCACCCGGTTTGTGAGCTTTGGTACATCCCCATGGTACTAATGTGGACCCCAGTATCCTCTAGGACTGAAGAGAAAATAGGATTTAAATTACCTACCGGTAAATTCTTTTCTCATAGTCCGAGGAGAATCCTGGGCGCCTGCCCAGTGCTTCGTGTTTCCTGCCCTGTTACTTACTTAGTTAAGTAATGTTGTTGGTTCAGCTGTTGCTGTTCCTGTTCAATTTGGTTAGCATGGCTTTCCTCTTGTTTGTGTGTGCTGGTTCGAATCTCACCACTGTTAAGTTAAATTCTTTTCTCAAAGTATGTCCGTCTTCTCCGGCATGGTTTGTAGACTGAGTCTGGTAGGAGGGGCATAGAGGGAGGAGCCAGCCCACACTATTGATTTCTTAAAGTGCCCATGGCTCCTAGTGGACCGGTCTATACCCCATGGTACTAATGTGGACCCCAGTATCCTCTACGGACTACGAGAAAAAGATTTACCGGTAGGTAATTTAAAATCCTATTTTAAGCCAAGCTTACCAGCAAAGGTGCAAGGGTTGAAATACCAGGTCGAGTGACCTGGTATTTGAACCCTGGTTGTGAGCAAGGTTGAACACGTCTTCAACCTGGCTCACTGTGCGGTGTGAACGGGAGCCGGGTCAACGCGATCAGTTTCCCTCCTGTTCTCTCTCTGTGTATGGGTGGCGCTTGGAGATCATGTGATCTCCAACACTGCCCCTGCCGCGTCACCGCTGACGTCACCAACCCGGCAATATGCTGAGTGGCAGTAAGCGGCGGTCTGAAAGAGGTATATTATTCACCACACTCAAAGCATTTATGATCAGTGATACATGCATGTTAGAATTATCACATAATATATTAAAACGTAAAATTTTCATGAACTAAATAGTTCTTCCAGGGCAATCAATATAGGCAAAATACAGAACATGCTGTAGATCAAATAATGTTGAAGGTGAAGGGCTAGATGTGTATGTGCAGATTGTTTTACATAGTAAAATTACAGACTCATGCTTAAACAGCTTTCATATGAAAAGATTGTGCAAGAAAGAAAAACATACCCGAGTTTCATTCATCAGAGAAGTGAAAATCGGATTAGATAGTGTGGACTAGAGCACTTTTTTCTGGATGGCTGCGCGTGTGCATTATCCAGTGTTGGAGAGTATCTGTGTGACATTTATGATTTTCTTTGCACCCTCTGCTAAGTAAACTGGAGGGAAGCAATGGGGTTTCAGCGTGGTAGGTAGCATAAGTTTTATTTCTTAAAGTATTTTGTTTATCCTCCTCTTAATATGTAATAATGAGGGGAAAAAAAGCAATTTAAGTATTAAAATGCTGACGAGTTCTGAGTTCAGCTCTATCCTCATGAAAAACCAAATAGGGGCTTCTGTAAGACAACGCCCCCAGGTCGGACACACTACTTGCGGAAGCCAAGGCCAACAGTGTAACAGTCTTCCACATAATAAACTTAACATCAACCTCCTGTAAAGTCTCAAACCAGTCCAATTGCCGAAAACCGCAACACCACGTTAAAGATCCCAAGGTGCTTTGGGAGGCACAAAGGGCGGTTGGATATGCAGAACCCCCTTCAAGAACGTCTGAACCTCAGGGAGGGAAGACAATTGTTTCTGGAAGAAAATGGACAACGCCGAAATCTGGACTTTCAAGGAGCCCAAACGAAGGCCCACATCCACACCTGAGTGAGGAAAAAGGACAAAACGTCCCAGTTGAAATTCCACTGCACGAAATTTCCTGTTTTCACATCACAAGACATTTATTCTAAATACGGTGGTAATGTTACTCCTTTCCTAGCTTGGATCAGGGTTGGAATAAACCTGTTCGGAATGCCTTTCCGGGCTAAAATCCGACGTTCAACTTCCATGCCGTCAAACGTAGCCGCAGTAAGTCTTGATACACGAAAGGCCCCTGTTGCAGACGAACCTCTCGCAGAGGTAGAGGCCACGGGTCCTCCAGGAGCAACTCCAGTAGATCCGCATACCAGGCCCTTCTCGGCCAATCTGGAGCAATGAGAATCGCTTGAACCTTTTCCCTTTTTATTCTTTTGAGAATTCTTTGGATCAGTGGAAGAGATGGGGACAAGTAAACCATCTGGTAAACCCATGGAGTCACCAGAGCGTCCACCACCACTGCTTGTGGGTCCCTCGACCTGGAACAATAGCGCATTAGCTTCTTGTTGAGACGATAGGCATTCATGTCTGTGCGACTTGTCAAGGACTCGAACACCTGCGGGTGAAGGCCCCACTCTCCTGGATGGAGGTCGTGTCTGCTGAGGAAGTCCACTTCCCCGTTGTCTATTCCCGGAATGAAGATTACCGACAGCGCCACCGCGTGTCTTTCTGCCCAGAGGAGAATTTTTGTTACCTCTGACATTGCAGCTCTGCTCTTCGTTCCGCCCGGTCGGTTTATGTACGTTACGGCCGTCACATTGTCCGACTGAACCTGAATGGCTTGATCTTGAAGAAGATGCGATACCTGTAGAATGGCGTTGTATATAGGTGGTCTTCAGTATGCCGACTGTCGGGATCCCGGCACACAGTATACCGGCGCCGGCATACCGACAGATTTTCTCCCTCGTGGGGGTCCACGACCCCCATGGAGGGAGAATAAATAGCGTGGCACGCTTAGCGCACCACCGTGGCCACAGCGTGGCAAGCGCAGCGAGCCCGCAAGGGGCTCATTTGCGCTCGCCACGCTGTCAGTATGCTGGCGGTCGGGCTCCCAGCACCGGTATGCTAGTCGCTGGGAGCCCGGCTGCCGGCATACCATACTACACCAGTTGTATATGGCCCTTAATTCCAGAATGTTGATCGGAAGAATGGCTTCCTGACTTGACCATTTTCCTTCGAACTGTTCCCCTTGGGTGACTGCTCCCCAACCTCTGAGGCGTGCGTCCGTAGTTAGCAGAATCCAATTTTGAATCCCGATTTGTCGACCCTCGGTCAGGTGAGAAGTCTGGAGCCACCACAGAAGAGAAAAACTGGCTTTTGGCGACAGACGTATCCTCTGGTGCAAGTGAAGATGTGATCCGGACCATCTGTCCAACAGATCCAGCTGGAATGGCCTGGCATGAAACCTTCTGTACTGCAGAGCCTCGTAAGAGGCTACCATCTTCCCCAGAAGGCGAATGCACAGATGCACCGTTATCCAGGTTGGTTTTAGGACATCCCGCACCATTGACTGGATTACCAATGCCCTTTCTAAGGGAAGGAACACCTTCTGTTCCTCTGTATCCAGGATCATTCCTAGGAACGGAAGCGTCCGTATTGGTTCCAGGTAGGATTTTGGTAGGTTCAGGATCCACCCGTGATCCTGGAGAAGTCTTGTTGAGATGGCAATGCTGTCCAACAGCCTCTCCCTGGAAGGCGCTTTTATCAGCAGGTCGTCCAGGTATGGTATTACGTTCACTCCCTGTTTGCGGAGGAGAAACATCATCTCTGTCATCACCTTGGTGAAAACCCTCGGTGCCGTGGAGAGGCCAAATGGCAGGGCCTGAAACGGGTAGTGACAGTCCTGCAGAGCAAACCTTAGATAAGTCTGATGAGGAGGCTTAATCGGAATGTGAAGGTATGCATCCTTGATGTCGAGAGACACCAGGAATTCCCCCTCCTCCAGACCCGAGATCACCGCTCTGAGACTCCATCTTGAATTTGAACACCCGTAAGTACGAGTTCAGTGACTTGAGGTTTAAAATGGGCCTTACCGAACTGTCCGGTTTCGGTACTACAAGCAGGTTGGAATAATAACCCTTGTTTTGTAGGTGTAGTGGAACTGGAACAATGACCTCAGTCTGTACCAGTTTTTGATCGCTGCCTGCAAAGTCAAACCTGCTTGGAGAAGCTGGTAAGCCGGATTTGAAGTATCTGGGAGGTGGGAGTTCCTGAAATTCCAGTCTGTATCCCTGTGCGATAAGTTCTTTGACCCAGGGATCTTGACATGATGTCGCCCATATGTGATTGAAATAACGTAACTGGGCTCCCACCTGCCTGTCTTCCAGGCAGTGCGGTCCACCATGAGCTGAAGGCTTTGAGGAAACAGATCCAGAAGTCTGTTCCTGAGAACCTGCAGCAGCAGGTTTTCTGGGTTTTTACTTTTACCGCCTCGGAAGGTTGTAGAAGATTTTCCTTTAATTTTTGCAGTCCGAAAGGACTGCAGAGTTGGAGCAGAGTAGGTTTTCCTAGCTGGGGTTGCTGCAGAAGGAAGGTATGTAGACCTACACGCCGTAGCTTTGGATATCCACGTATCCAGTTCATCTCCAAAAAGAGCCTCACCCGTGAACGGTAGGCTTTCCACGCCTTTCCTTGAATCCGCAGTCCACTGGCGTAGCCACAAGCCTCTGCATGCTGACACTGCCATGGCAGTGGTGTGTGTGTTGAGCAAACCAATTTCCTTTAAGGCCTGCACCATAAAGTTAGCCGAATCCTGAATATGCTGTAGGAGTAAAACTATCGCCCCCCTGGGTAAGGAATCTAAGCCATCAGTTAGGTTACCTGACCACTTAGCAATGGCCCTAGTGATCCATGCACAAGCAATAGTGGGTCTCTGGGCCACCCCAGCCGCAGTGTATAAAGATTTGAGAGTGATCTCACTCTTGCGGTCAGCTGCGTCCTTTAAGGATGCGGCCCTGGGAACCGGTAAGACTATCTTACGCGACAACCTGGACACTGATGCGTCCACAATCGGCTGGTTTTCCCATTTCTTCCTTTCCTCCGCAGGAAAGGGAAAGGAAGAAATCAGCCTTTTAGGGATCTGAAACTTTTTGTCAGGGTTCACCCAGCTGAGGATTTCTTTTTAGTGTTATAATAAGATTCCTCTTCTACATCTTCAGTCTTGTCAGGAATATGTAGGACAGATCTGATAGCCTCAATGAGGGCCTGTATACCCTGCAACAGGACAGCATCCCCCCCACTCGCATCCACTTCACCCTCCTCTGGATCCGACGTGTCAGGATCAGTATCACCCTGCATGAGTACGCTTTAGTGGGCAAATGGCGAAAGTGTGGGGCGCAGGCATGGGAGCTAAATCTCTATTTATCAGGTCATCCATAGACTGCCGTAAGAAATTTGTCTCATTCTCAGTGTGAGACAGTTTAGTAGAAATATTTGAAATCATCCCTTTAATGGAGGCCAACCATGGGGGTTCAGCCCCACTGGACTGGGAGTGAACACTATCCTGAGTACAGGGTAGTGAGTCCCCAGGGGATGAGAGACATTCCAGTGTACAAGACACACAGTCCCTGGACATGATTGTAAAGGGACACCTACACACACACACACACACACACACACACACACACACACACAGACACACACAGACACTAGTGAAAACTCAGTATATGTAGGCAGGGTCCTCAGAGAGACACAGAAATCAGAGCCAGCCACACAGCGCACCTTCTAGCAAGTTAAAACCTAGCTGGGTCGCACAGAAATAAGCACCTTAGTAGTGGTTATAATCTTAAACTTGCTTCCCCCCTTTACTAAGACCCCCTGGTACCACTGAGAAGACTTGGAGTCCTTGTGGAGGAGCTGCGCATCCCTGGGAATGCTGACTGTATGAGCTTCAGAGGGAAATGGCGCTGGAGAGCTGTAGGATCCGCTCTGAGTGAAGCCCTGCTTCCTGTAATGGCGCTTGGTTTCCTGCATTTTTTATACTGGCCCTGAGGTAAAATAATTTCTAACCAAGAGTTAAAACCCCTGTTAGTACGTTGTGGCCAGTGTGGGCATCAGCGGAGGCTCAGCGTGCCCCTCACAGCGGGAGACAGCGTCAGCGTGTGTCTGAGCCCCCTGAAGCACACCCTGCTCAAACCCCTGTGTCGCCATTCCCGCCGGTGCCCCGCTCACCACTCTTAATCTTCTGGCTCAGTTAGGGGGTGGCGGTGTGCAGCAGGAGGGTACGCTGCGCCGTGGCTTGCGAATGGCTCCCTCAGGAGCTCAGGGCCCTGTCAGCAGAGAAACGGGAACTCTAAGGAAGTTGGGCCGTTCTTCCCCCTAAGTTCCACGAAGCAGTCAGGCTGTTACCAACAGCCCTGATTGAAAACAACAAACATTTAAAATAAAAGCAGAAAACTCTTCAGGAGCTCTCAAAAGCGTGACTGGCTCCTCCGGCCACATTTTCTAAACCGAGTCTGGTAGGAGGGGCATAGAGGGAGGAGCCAGCCCACACTATTGATTTCTTAAAGTGACCATCGCTCCTAGTGGACCAGTCTATACCCCATGGTACTAATGTGGACCCCAGTATCCTCTAGGACGTAAGAGAAAGAATCAGAGAGGAGGAGGTGCTTGAAATTTCAACCAATAACCCTGGGATAAGATGTCCCTCACCCACAGGTCCCGGCAGGATTTCGTCCACACATGGGCGAAGTGTTGAAGTTGAGCACCCACCTGAAATTCCCCCTGCAGCTGGGGCCAAACGTCACGCGGAGGGCTTAGTGGAGGAGGACCCGGAGGCCTGGTCCAGAGACTCGGCAGCCGCTAGTTTATGGGACTTACCTCTATTTCCTCTAGCTGCACTGGAGGCACCTCTGGCTCTGCCTCTAAATCTGGCCACACGAAAGGACTGCAGAGAGGGCCCAGGATAGACGACTAGCCAGAGGCGCAGCAGACAGCAAATAGGTAGACTTACCCGTCGTTGCTTAAGAGATACACTTGTTCAGTTCTTCCCCAAACAAGGCATCCACTGTAAAATGAAGATGTTCCACTCCTTTCTTGGAATCAGCATCTGCTATCCAGTGTCACAGCAACGGAGCATTAATGAGGCCTATTTCTTCGATTGCCTCGCTCATGAAATTCACAGCATCCTTGATATAGGGGGTCATTCTGACCCAATCACACGCTGCAGTTCATCGCAGCGGTGCGATCGGGTCAGAACTGCGCAAGGCAAAGGCTGTCGGGCCGCTACGATTGCCGTTTCCTGGGCGCAGTCCGGCCAACGCAGGTGATGAGTAGCTCCCGGCCAGCACGATAAAGCTGCGCTGGTCGGGAGCTACTCTTGAAGTGCAAAGGCATGCCTTTGCATTTCTGCAGGGGGGGGGGGGGGGGGGGCGGACTGACATACGGGGCGGACTAGCCCTGTGCTGGGCATCCCCCCGCATGTCAGGGTAGCTGTGATAAATTTAGCACAGCTACGATCAACTCGGAATGACCCCCATGGTGCAGTAGAGGCAGGATCTCGTCCTGGGGTAGCGTGTCAAACACCTCTATTATATTATCAGACCATTTTACCATGGCTCTTGTAATCCAACCGCAAGCAATGGTGGGCCTTTGTGCTACGCCCACTGTGGTATAAATTGATTTGAGTGTATCCTCAATTTTACGATCAGCAGGGTCTTTGAGAGAGAGATAGCACCAGGTACAGGCAGCAACAAGCTTACGCGACAGCCTGTCCACAGAGGTATCCACAATCGGGGGAATTTCCCACACCTTCCTATCCTCAATGGGGAAAGGGAAAGAATTTAGCAACCATTTGGGGGTTTGAAATTTTTTGTCAGGTTTGACCCACGCTTCTTTAAAGAGTTAGTTTAATTCCTTGGAGACAGGGAAGGTGGCAGTAGTTTTTGGTTTTATGTTAAAAAAACAATTCTTCCTCAGGTTCTGTCTCTTTATCCGGTATGTTGAGGACTTCTCTAATAGAATAAATAAGGGCCTCCACACCTTGAGACAGAGTATTGTCCCCCTCCCTGTCTACCTCACCTTCATCCAAATCTGGAATGTCACTATCAGAGTCAGATTGGAGTACATGTGGGAGTGTACGTTTATGAGACACCATCGGGGGGGCTGAGGAGCCTGCCTGCGGTTTTCTTAAGGGTCTGCCTTTCTTGTCTGGCAGTAGCAACTATTAATATTAGTAATCATTCCTTTGAATGATTCTAACCACTCTGACTCCTGAACACTACTACCCTGTGAAGGTAGAGAACACTGTGTACAAAGGAGAGATCCCGCCGGTGAAGGGGAAAACTGTGTGTTGCATGAGGGACACACAGCCTTTTTGCAGATTCAGCAGAAATACACAAAGTTTAGTGAACTAACACAGTACAGTGAAAAACACAGGATGGTGAAATAACACAGCAAACCCCAGACACCTGAATGGAGTAACACAGAGAGGAATGAGACCAGCACACAATACCTCAATCAAAGCAGTGATCTGCTGGGTATAATTCAGAGCCTTAGCAAGGCAGAATGTGGTAGAGCCACCTACAGTATATGCTCCCCCATTTCTATAAAACTCCCTGGTACCAGTACAATTGGTGATTCAGCAGAGTCTGTGGAGGAGCAACACTTGCATGCGGCCTGAAATAGCGCCTTTGAGCTGCTGGTCCCGCTCTCTGGAAAGCCCCGCCCCTTCAATGGCACGCGGTCCTTTTATGATTATACTGGCTTTATTGTTTATTGTAAACATATACAGTGTAAAATGGAGTTTAAAAACCCCTTTACTTCAGCGCCAGTGTGGGTGTCCACAGCGGGCATCGCAGCCTGGTGCATGCTGCGCCCTTATGCCACCATTGTCACCGAGGACCCGCTAACTGGGACCCTGATGTTAGTACTCACCGCGTCTTTTTTCGGCATCTGTTAGGGGTGGCGGCAATCTGCTGGCGTGTGCGCACACCCTGGGGCCATGTGAAACAGCGCCTCAGGAGCTAATGTTCCGTCAGCGGGGATAAGAACCATTAACCCTATAGGAGGTTGGTTCAGCCCCCCCCTTCCCCCAAGTCCCACAATGCAGGCAGACTGGTGCCAGCCAGTGCTGCCTGAAAAAAATAAACTAAAATACATTTCTGAAGAAAACTCTCTGGAGCTCCAGAGAATGCACCCGGCTCCTTGGTCACATTTTTTTAACCTAGTCTGGTGAAGGGTTATAGAGGGGAGGAGCCAGCACATACTGAACATTTCTGAAAGTGCCAGGCTCCAATAGACCCGATTTATACCCCATGGTACTAATCCATCCCAGTATCCCCTAGGACGTTAGAGAAATACACTATAGAATCAAATATACACAAGACAAGTAAGAACACAAGTAAACACTCATAATTAAAATTTATAATTATGTATAATTAAATTTATTAATATAATACACACACAGGTATAAATCTATTAATGCTACACAGGTGAAATTATCTGGTATACAAAGCAGAATGCAGCACTGGAACGCACGCCAGCAGGCACTGTGCTTTCCAAATACTGTGCAGACCATACCAGGAAGCGGGAGTCTCCAGAGCTTGGAAGGCATGCTCTCAGCGGCATGCGTTCCAAACACAGGAAGTAAGAGTCCCTATGTCTGAAGCCACCGCAGAGTCTGGAGCGCACAAGCCCTGTAATGTGTGCTCCAAGTTTAGGAGGGGAGAGACAGCTGTGGTGGACACAAGGGGGTAAATTTACTAAGATGGAAGTTCTATTTAAGATGGAATGTTGCCCATAGCAACCAATCAGATTCTACTTCTCATTTATCTAGCACCTTCTAGAAGATAATACCTGGAATCTGATTGGTTGCTACTAGCAACATCCCATCTTAAAAACTCCCATCTTAGTAAATTTACCCAGAGGTATCCGGATGGGAAACCGGTTGTAGAGCAGGTGTTCCTGGATTGGAAGGGGGTGTGCATGGACACTGATGAAGCACATGGCGCGAGTTCCATTGGCGCTATGTATCTTGGGTTCCCCTGGTAGTTAAAACTAAACCAGACTCTTGATGGTTATCAAATATAAATAAGCATCTATATAATAGTCCATACAATTGATATATTAAAAATAAGGACATACTGTACCAGCCCATATAAAGATATTTAAACATTTTATTAACGGTCATTCACTTAATGGGATCACCACAAGGAAGAAGTAATGTAATCCATGCGGGGTATAAATATACAGCAGGTTGTTACTCTGGTTAATTGTTGCTGAACAAACTGAGAGACGCACATCACTCATACCCCTTTCACATCGCCATAATAACCTGGGTTATTGCCGGGTTGTTGCCAGGTTGACCCAGGTCGAGGTGCAGTGTGAAAGCGCCAAAGTGAATAACCCGGGTCGAGCAATCTGGCATTTCAACCCAGGTTAAAAGAAGGGTTAAACATGGGTTGGACCCGGGCTTGCGATCTGAAAGCGGTATTAATGACTTACACAGTAAATGTGTAATACTAAGCACTACCAATAATGCAATGTATCCTCAGCAGTCTACCCAAATACTGTACAGACTGGAGCCTGCCTAGAAACTAGTATTGAGCTTATTTAATTCCAGATGTAAAACATGGGACCGCACACAGTTAGATTTGCTCATCCCTCTCAAGTCTGTCAAATTCAGAAGCTACTATAAGGGTGTCATTAAGGAGATTCTCTTCAGGCTATTGTCATTGCTCTCTTATAGCAGTCATCCTATTTCCGGTTATCACAAGCAGGATGAAGTAAACATAGGACTGATTTTTTTTATGGACTACAAGTAACTGCATTTCTCCTTAAGAATCTTGTATGAAATGGGAATGAGCGGAAGTCTACAACTCAGAACACAAACGTTGAAGAGGTGGATGCACAAAGAAAGCGACTGCACTGTCTATAATATGTGGATAGCTGTGGAGGATAATAAGAATTTACTTACCGATAATTCTATTTCTCGTAGTCCGTAGTGGATGCTGGGGACTCCGTAAGGACCATGGGGAATAGCGGCCTCGCAGGAGACAGGGCACAAAAGTAAAAGCTTTAGGATCAGGTGGTGTGCACTGGCTCCTCCCCCTATGACCCTCCTCCAAGCCTCAGCTAGGATACTGTGCCCAGACGAGCGTACACAATAAGGAAGGATCTTGAATCCCGGGTAAGACTCATACCAGCCACACCAATCACACTGTACAACCTGTGATCTGAACCCAGTTAACAGCATGATAACAGCGGAGCCTCTGAAAAGATGGCTCACAACAATAATAACCCGATTTTTGTAACAATAACTATGTACAAGTATTGCAGACAATCCGCACTTGGGATGGGCGCCCAGCATCCACTACGGACTACGAGAAATAGAATTATCGGTAAGTAAATTCTTATTTTCTCTGACGTCCTAAGTGGATGCTGGGGACTCCGTAAGGACCATGGGGATTATACCAAAGCTCCCAAACGGGCGGGAGAGTGCGGATGACTCTGCAACACCGAATGAGAGAACTCCAGGTCCTCCTCAGCCAGGGTATCAAATTTGTAGAATTTTGCAAACGTGTTTGCCCCTGACCAAGTAGCAGCTCGGCAAAGTTGTAAAGCCGAGACCCCTTGGGCAGTCGCCCAAGATGAGCCCACCTTCCTTGTGGAATGGGCATTTACAGATTTTGGCTGTGGCAGGCCTGCCACAGAATGTGCAAGCTGAATTGTACTACAAATCCAACGAGCAATCGTCTGCTTAGAAGCAGGAGCACCCAGTTTGTTGGGTGCATACAGGATAAACAGCGAGTCAGTTTTCCCGACTCCAGCCGTCCTGGAAACATATATTTTCAGGGCCCTGACAACATCTAGCAACTTGGAGTCCTCCAAGTCCCTATTAGCCGCAGGTACCACAATAGGCTGGTTCAGGTGAAACGCTGACACCACCTTAGGGAAAAACTGGGGACGAGTCCGCAGTTCTGCCCTGTCCGAATGGAAAAAGAGATATGGGCTTTTGTGAGACAAAGCCGCCAATTCTGACACTCGCCTGGCCGAGGCCAGGGCCAACCGCATGGTCACTTTCCATGTGAGATATTTCAAATCCACAGATTTGAGCGGTTCAAACCAATGTGATTTGAGGAATCCCAGAACTACGTTGAGATCCCACGGTGCCACTGGAGGCACAAAAGGGGGTTGTATATGCAGTACTCCCTTGACAAACGTCTGGACTTCAGGAACTGAAGCCAATTCTTTCTGGAAGAAAAACGACAGGGCCGAAATTTGAACCTTAATGGACCCCAATTTTAGGCCCAAAGACACTCCTGTTTGCAGGAAATGCAGGAATCGACCGAGTTGACATTTCTTCGTGGGGGCCTTCCTGGCCTCACACCACGCAACATATTTTCGCCACCTGTGGTGATAATGTTGTGCGGTCACCTCCTTCCTGGCTTTGACCAGGGTAGGGATGACCTCTTCCGGAATGCCTTTTTCCCTTAGGATCCGGCGTTCAACCGCCATGCCGTCAAACGCAGCCGCGGTAAGTCTTGGAACAGACATGGTACTTGCTGAAGCAAGTCCCTTCTTAGCGGCAGAAGCCATGGGTCCTCTGTGAGCATCTCTTGAAGTTCCGGGTACCAAGTCCTTCTTGACCAATCCGGAGCCACGAGTATAGTTCTTACTCCTCTACGTCTTATAATTCTCAGTACCTTGGGTATGAGAAGCAGAGGAGGGAACACATACACCGACTGGTACACCCACGGTGTTACCAGAACGTCCACAGCTATTGCCTGAGGGTCTCTTGACCTGGCGCAATACCTGTCCAGTTTTTTGTTCAGGCGGGACGCTATCATGTCCACCTTTGGTCTTTCCCAACGGTTCACAATCATGTGGAAGACTTCCAGATGAAGTCCCCACTCTCCCGGGTGGAGGTCGTGCCTGCTGAGGAAGTCTGCTTCCCAGTTGTCCACTCCCGGAATGAACACTGCTATCACATGATTTTCCGCCCAGCGAAGAATCCTTGCAGTTTCTGCCATTGCCCTCCTGCTTCTTGTGCCGCCCTGTCTGTTTACGTGGGCGACTGCCGTGATGTTGTCCGACTGGATCAATACCGGCTGACCTTGAAGCAGAGGTCTTGCTAAGCTTAGAGCATTGTAAATTGCCCTTAGCTCCAGTATATTTATGTGGAGAGAAGTCTCCAGACTTGACCACACTCCCTGGAAATTTTTTCCCTGTGTGACTGCTCCCCAGCCTCTCAGGCTGGCATCCGTGGTCACCAGGACCCAGTCCTGAATGCCGAATCTGCGGCCCTCTAGTAGATGAGCACTCTGCAGCCACCACAGAAGAGACACCCTTGTCCTTGGAGACAGGGTTATCCGCTGATGCATCTGAAGATGCGATCCGGACCATTTTTCCAGCAGATCCCATTGAAAAGTTCTTGCGTGAAATCTGCCGAATGGAATCGCTTCGTAAGAAGCCACCATTTTTCCCAGGACCCTTGTGCAATGATGCACTGACACTTTTCCTGGTTTTAGGAGGTTCCTGACTAGCTCGGATAACTCCCTGGCTTTCTCCTCCGGGAGAAACACCTTTTTCTGGACTGTGTCCAGAATCATCCCTAGGAACAGCAGACGTGTCGTCGGGATCAGCTGCGATTTTGGAATATTTAGAATCCACCCGTGCTGTTGTAGCAGTACCCGAGATAGTGCTACTCCGACCTCCAACTGTTCCCTGGACTTTGCCCTTATCAGGAGATCGCCCAAGTAAGGGATAATTAAGACGTCTTTTCTTCGAAGAAGAATCATCATTTCGGCCCTTACCTTGGTAAAGACCCGGGGTGCCGTGGACAATCCAAACGGCAGCGTCTGAACTGATAGTGACAGTTCAGTACCACGAACCTGAGGTACCCTTGGTGAGAAGGGCAAATTGGGACATGGAGGTAAGCATCCTTGATGTCCAAGGACACCATATAGTCCCCTCTTCCAGGTTCGCTATCACTGCTCTGAGTGACTCCATCTTGATTTGAACCTTTGTATGTAAGTGTTCAAAGATTTCAGATTTAGAATAGGTCTCACCGAGCCGTCTGGCTTCGGTACCACAAATAGTGTGGAATAATACCCCTTTCCTTGTTGTAGGAGGGGTACTTTGATTATCACCTGCTGGTGAATTGCTTCCAATACTGCCTCCCTGTCGGAGGGAGACGTTGGTAAAGCAGACTTCAGGAACCTGCGAGGAGGCGACGTCTCGAATTCCAATCTGTACCCCTGAGATACTACCTGTAGGATCCAGGGGTCCACTTGCGAGTGAGCCCACTGCGCGCTGAAACTCTTGAGACGACCCCCCACCGCACCTGAGTCCGCTTGTAAGGCCCCAGCGTCATGCTGAGGACTTGGCAGAAGCGGTGGAGGGCTTCTGTTCCTGGGAAGGGGCTGCCTGCTGCAGTCTTTTTTCCTTTCCTCTACCCCTGGGCAGATATGACTGGCCTTTTGCCCGCTTGCCCTTATGGGGACGAAAGGACTGAGGCTGAAAAGACGGTGTCTTTTTCTGCTGAGAGGTGACTTGGGGTAAAAAGGTGGATTTTCCAGCTGTTGCCGTGGCCACCAGGTCCGATAGACCTACCCCAAATAACTCCTCCCCTTTATACGGCAATACTTCCATGTGCCGTTTGGAATCCGCATCACCTGACCACTGTCGTGTCCATAAACATCTTCTGGCAGAAATGGACATCGCACTTACTCTTGATGCCAGAGTGCAAATATCCCTCTGTGCATCTCGCATATATAGCAATGCATCCTTTAAATGCTCTATAGTCAATAAAATACTGTCCCTGTCAAGGGTATCAATATTTTCAGTCAGGGAAACCGACCAAGCCACCCCAGCACTGCACATCCAGGCTGAGGCGATCGCTGGTCGCAGTATAACACCAGTATGTGTGTATATACTTTTTAGGATATTTTCCAGCCTCCTATCAGCTGGTTCCTTGAGGGCGGCCGTATCTGGAGACGGTAACGCCACTTGTTTTGATAAGCGTGTGAATGCCTTATCCACCCTAGGGGGTGTTTCCCAACGCGCCCTAACTTCTGGCGGGAAAGGGTATAACGCCAATAATTTCTTAGATATTAGCAATTTTTAATTCATCTGATTCAGGAAAAACTACAGGTAGTTTTTTCACACCCCACATAATACCCTTTTTTGTGGTACTTGTAGTATCAGAAATATGTAACACCTCCTTCATTGCCCTTATGTAACGTGTGGCCCTACTGGAAAATACGTCTGTTTCTTCACCATCGACACTGGAGTCAGTGTCCGTGTCTGTGTCGACCGACTGAGGTAATGGCCGTTTTAAAGCCCCTGACGGTGTTTGAGACGCCTGGACAGGTACTAATTGGTTTGCCGGCCGTCTCATGTCGTCAACCGACCTTGCAGCGTGTTGACATTATCACGTAATTCCATAAATAAGCCATCCATTCCGGTGTCGACTCCCTAGGGGGTGACATCACCATTACAGGCAATTTCTCCGCCTCCACACCAACATCGTCCTCATACATGTCGACACACACGTACCGACACACAGCACACACACAGGGAATGCTCTGATAGAGGACAGGACCCCACTAGCCCTTTGGGGAGACAGAGGGAGAGTTTGCCAGCACACACCAAAACGCTATAATTATACAGGGACAACCTTATAATAAGTGTTTTCCCTTATAGCATCTTAATATATTATAATATCGCCACACAAAATGCCCCCCCTCTCTGTTTTAACCCTGTTTCTGTAGTGCAGTGCAGGGGAGAGCCTGGGAGCCTTCCTAGCAGCGGAGCTGTGTAGGAAAATGGCGCTGTGTGCTGAGGAGAATAGGCCCCGCCCACTTTCCGGCGGGCTCTTCTCCCGGTTTTTCTGACAACCTGGCAGGGGTTAAATACATCCATATAGCCTCAGGGGCTATATGTGATGTATTTTTAGCCAGCATAGGTACTTTCGTTGCTGCCCAGGGCGCCCCCCCCCCCCAGCGCCCTGCACCCTCAGTGACCGTTGGTGTGAAGTGTGCTGAGAGCAATGGCGCACAGCTGCCGTGCTGTGCGCTACCTTAAGAAGACTGGGAAGTCTTCAGCCGCCGATTTCTGGACCTCTTCTCTCTTCAGCATCTGCAAGGGGGTCGGCGGCGCGGCTCCGGTGACCCATCCAGGCTGTACCTGTGATCGTCCCTCTGGAGCTAGTGTCCAGTAGCCTAAGAAGCCAATCCATCCTGCACGCAGGTGAGTTCACTTCTTCTCCCCTAAGTCCCACGTTGCAGTGAGCCTGTTGCCAGCAGGACTCACTGAAAATAAAAAACCTAACAAAACTTTTACTCTAAGCAGCTCTTTAGGAGAGCCACCTAGATTGCACCCTTCTCGGCCGGGCACAAAAACCTAACTGAGGCTTGGAGGAGGGTCATAGGGGGAGGAGCCAGTGCACACCACCTGATCCTAAAGCTTTTACTTTTGTGCCCTGTCTCCTGCGGAGCCGCTATTCCCCATGGTCCTTACGGAGTCCCCAGCATCCACTTAGGACGTCAGAGAAAAGGAGAAACCGTTTAAGGCTCTTAACCACGGTTGAGAAGCACAGCATAATTACAAGAAGAGTGCAAGGTGTAAGTTTTATTCTACACGTTACCTGCTGGTTTAAATTTCATTCAAAAAAGCATTTCAATGATACAGTAATACTGTACAACACAGGACTTTGCAAAGGGCCCTGTGTTTGACCCAAAATGTTGACTTACCAATTGAAGTGTCAATTACTTTGTCAGCGATGCTTATCTGCCATAACTGGCTTGATTAGGGTGTCAAGCATTTGATAGGGTTTGGTACTTTAATTTTACTAGTGTTTATTAATTATGCATGACACTTAAGCACTTTTTTTAAACTCCTAACTTATAATAAATGATTAGAATACACACTGTACATTAGTTTTATTTTTTATCTGGACTAAGCAGCTGTCAGTCTGAAGTGAAAACACATTTAAAACGCATTTACCAACATCAAACATATGAATTGATGGAGAATATTTAATGATTGGACTTTGTAGCCTGACCGTGCTTATGACACATTTATCCTAGATATAAAGTAAAGCCCACTTTGATTTCCACCCCTAGACACTGCTAAATACCATGTTACAAATGCTTAACCCTCTGTGTACTTTGTTACAATTACACTGTTGATAAAAGATGTAGGGGGGGTTCCTGCGTTTAAGTAGTAAAGGACTTTTCATCTTGTAGCCGGGACACATTAAAAGGGCGTGCAGTATATCCAGTGTCCAATATATCACCTGACCTGGCTAGTAGCAATTGTGTTTCCCTGGCACATCTCAATTACACTGACCTCCATACTGGGTTTCCATACATAATACATTCCTACACACACACGCAAACCTCTCCCGAACAATACATTCAAAAAATATTTTTTTGTGAGTCAAGAGATAAAATAACAGTGAAATATTTTCCTGAAAAACAGAGTACTGTTGGTAATAGACAAAATAACATAATACATACGTAAATGTTAGCATTATAAGCACTGTAAGAAGCCTACCAGTTTATATTTGCATTACATTAATACTTTACGTTTAGCAGATACTGCTCCAGCAGAAGAAACAAGGTCTATGTTAGACTAGGCAAAAGCATGATGCATGTGTGTTGATCAAAAGGATGGCTTTGATGAAGTGGGGGCTTAACATGCATGCTGGACGGAACATTCCATGCACGATCGAGAGTTGTATGACTGTGAGACAGCCCATGCATGGATCAAAGAGTGACTAGGAAACAAATACATGAAATTCCATACCCCTGCGTTTAATAGATTTGGCGTTGAGACGGACGATAGACTGCCAGAACTGTCATCCTAATGAGAAAAACAGAATCCAAGCCTTAGTGACACATAACACGAGAAACATTAAACATACAAGAATTAAAAAAAAAAAAAAAAAAAAAGTATAAAATTCAGGAACAACATTTTAGTCAACTTAGATGGGAAATGTGTATACCTAATAATAAAAGGGTATAATTATACATGATAGAATGTTTTTTTATGTTTTTTTAGATACAGGTCTTAAAGCTACAAGCACACATCAGACAAAAGATGTGAAGATATTTCCTATTCAGCAGCCCGAAATATCAGTCCAAGCAATATTTTCTTGGCAATGAGCGGTCTGCAGGGCCTTTCCTTGGTCCCTTTCCTTCTTGAGTCATGTCCGATACTTTTTCAGAAATATAAGTTTACAACCCCGTAGTAATGTTATCTTTGAGTTGAGAATGAAAAAAAAAAAAAAAAAAAAAAACTTTCATAGCAATGCTCTTAATCCTAACACAAATAATTACTGGAAGCTTATTAATCACCCTGCAATGAATAATGCAGGTGAAGTCACCTGTAAAATTGGGCACTAACGGACAGGTTAGATACTGCAACCTTACATGAGCTGATCATCAATAAGATCACATTTATGGCAAGATTGCAAGAATTTGTAATAAGGTCTAATGGTACAGATACAGCATTGCATTGAAACAGATGCCCATATGCATAATTTTATAAATAGAATGCTACACTGGGGTCACCAACATCCATGCTCTCCACATCTATTTCTGAGTATACAGAACACTGGAAAAATTACTTGACAGGCAGATGTGCACCTACTTGGATTGTCCACTGCTGGTCCTCTGCTTTCTCAGTCACTTTACCAAAAGGACAGGACTGTATATATTTGCCTTCTGGCAGCATACTACGGTAATGTGCACATTTGCATACTATACGACAAGCAGTTGACAACAATTGTTAGCTCACAAGGCTTTTCCCATCTTTTTGATGCAGCACTTGGGTTGTTAAGCAGCCAATTATAGTGGATTGCACATTCTAGGCAACTGAAATATGTTGCATACCTTTAACTTGTTGTTCTGCCATTTCTCCACAATTGTAGCCATTGGTTAGGCTAAAAAAATGCTTCAAGACTGATTCAATTACCCAAAAATGAATTGTGGCCACAAGTCAGTCTCACACGTTATGGTACCTACAGATCGTCAGATTTTTGTTTGTAGCCCCATAAAACTCCACGCGTCCTTGGCGAGACTTATGTACAGGGGGCATATAGCCACATTTGCTCATGGCAGCGAGTATTTTGCATCTAATGGAACCTTAGACCCTTCTTGCCACGATAGTAGTACTTTGGTGGTGACCCCGCCTCTGGACCCCATCCTTCAGCTTTAACTAACAGGGCTCCAAGCACTCACATACACCTTAGACCACTGCCAATCCCATTCAGTACTGCATGGCTCTCACTGTAGCAGAGAGCTCTGACACATCAATTCTAATTCACAGCCTTTGAGCCAGTGTGGCGGATAGAGCATACCAAGCAGCGCTGATCATGGGCAGCAAAGGTTACTGACTATGGGGTATATTCAATTAGGGGCGAAAACTGCAGTCTGTCGAAAAGACAGCAGTTTTCGACTTTTTAAGGTCGAATAATGATTCGACCTATTCAATCCCATCAGTTTTTATTCGACAAGTAGTGGAATTTGACTTGTCGAATAGTACGTGAATCGGCGGTATAGCTGCCGATTAACGTACTTTTGAGTGAAACGGGGCCAAATTCAACAGAATTTAACCCCGTTTCCGACCATCTCAGTCAAACATAAAAAATGTCGGACTGAGATGTGGGACCCAGAGGAAGAGAGGTGAGGAAGGGGGTGGGGTCACGGGAGAGCTGCGGGCATACAGGGGAGAGAAGCGCTACAGCACAGCGCTGCAGCAGGATGTCTCACAGCCGCGTGGGGTGAGGTCACGCTTGCTGGAGCTGGGTGGACACTGCCATGAGGGCTGGCGTCTGTGAGACAACCTCCTGCAGCGCTACAGTATCGCTACTGTATCGCTGCTCTCCTCCGTCTGCCAGCGGCTGTCCCCGCGGCTACCCACCCCTCTCCTCCTCTGGGTCCCTCATCTCAATTCGACTTTTTAAAAGTCGAACTGAGATGAGATTGAACAGGGGTTGTCGGATCCATTCCGACAAATGCATGTCGGAATGGATTCGACCCTAATTGAATATACCTCTAAGTGTCAACATCGGTATTGCAGTAAATATTGGGTATAATTTTGCCCGCCAGGGGAGTATTTTAATTTGTATTAGACATGATAACCCGTTTCTTGCACAAAAAACTGATTTTACTGCAAACCGTGAAAGACCCCTATTCAAATAGCCACAATAATCTATCATCGACAATTTAACCGTGAATTTCACTTCACCTACTCTGAGCAGGTGCAAAGTTAGGGAAATTCTCTATTTCAAGGTAAATTGGCCCTGAAGCCCTGGTATACAAATCCCCCCCAATTACTATGTAGGCACTCTGAATTATTTGTAACTGGCCAATAATGTACTTTTTTGGGTGAAAACGTGCAAAGTGACGGACAAGTATATAGGGGTGCTTTGTGAGTGGGACAAGTGTTGTGTGCCAGGGCTTCTGAGCCAAATCCCGGCATCTTCACTGTGTTATACCAAACTGGAATAACAAGATTTATGGTAAGAACTTTCTGCGAGGTACACTGGGCTCCACAAGGATTAATATATGTAGAGCAGGATCTTGATCCGAGGCACCAACAGGCTCAAAGCTTTGACTGTTCCCAAGATGCACAGCGCCGCCTCCTCTATAACCCCGCCTCCGTGCACAGGAGCTCAGTTTCGTTAACCAGTCCAATGCAGTAGCAGGTACCAGAGACGACAACCGCTAGTAGCCACATACACCACACACTCACTATAGGAGAGGGTGTCAGCGTCAAATGCGCAAAAAGATTTAATAACGGTAAGTTCATACCATAAATCTTGTTTTCTACTGCGGGGTACACTGGGCTCCACATGGATTAGCATCGGGGATGTCCTAAAGTAGTTCCTTATGGGGGCTCAAGAACCCGGCGTCCAAAGAAAGCATCCTGGGAGGCAGAATTAAGGTGGAAGGAAGACACCACCTTAGGTAAATAACCCGGACGGTTTCTAAAAACCACCCAGTCACGGTGAAAAATCAGATAGAGGGACTTTCAGGATAAGGCACCCAAGTCTGAGACCCTTCTAGCTGAAGCAATAGCCAGCCGAAACAAAACCTTAAGGGAAAACCACTTAAGGTCAGCAGACACAAGAGGTTCAAACGGAGACTCTTGCAAGGCCTCCAGAACCACAGACAGATCCCAGGGGGCCACAGGTGGCACATAAGGAGGCTGAATCCGCAACACACCCTGAGTGAAGGTATGAACATCAGGTAGGACAGAAATCTTTCTCTGAAACCAAACCGACAGGGCAGAAATGTGAACCTTGAGGGAGGCCAGACGAAGCCTAAGTCCAAGCCCTGTTGTAGGAAGGCCAACAGTTTGGCCGCACTAAACTTGAAAACGTCATGATTATGAGAAGCGCACCAAGTAAGCATTCCAGACCCTATGGTAAATCCGAGAAGAAGCCGTCTTACGGGCCTTTAACATAGTTTGAACGACCGCCTCAGAAAAACCCTTGGCCCTCAACACGGAAGCTTCAAGAGCCACGCCGTCAAAGCCAGACGGGCCAAGTCCTGGTAAACACAAGGGCCCTAAACGAGGAGGTCTGGTTGTTGTGAAAGTAGAAGGGGACTATCTAGCGAGAGGCCCTGTAGATCGGAGAACCAGTGCCGTCTGGGCCATGCGGGAGCAACCAGAAGTAGGATTCCTCCTTCTTGCTTGAACTTCCGTATTACTCTGGGCAGGAGTGACACTTGAGGGAACATGTACGGCAGCCTAAAGTTCCATGGAATAGCCAGAGCGTCCACGAACGCTGCTTGAGGATCCCTGTTCCTTGCTCCGAAGACCGGAACCTTGTGATTGTGTCGAGACGCCATCAGGACCACATCTGGAAGGCCCCACTTGTCCACGAGAAGTTGAAACACCTCTGGATGGAGGCTCGAAATATCTCAGCTACAAAATTAGAAAAAATCCTGCCGCGCCCTCTGGATTGCTGCGATGGGTATGTAGAGGGAGATGTCACACAATCTCCAGTGGAACGTGTACAGGAAAAAAGGTACTACCACCTATACGCGCTATCCAACACAATGTGTAAATGATACAGAGGGTAATGTACAAACAATGTAATACCAATGATGAATGTCCCAAATGATGTAAAAAATCCTGTGGGATGAACAACAGGAAATGTTCTATAAAAGTGGGAAAGAAATTCCACGGGGTACACACCGTATTCACTTTGACCGAGGATGTTCCGTGTTCATAGTTTCTATTTCAGTCCAATGGTCATTTAATCAGAGTCAATTGAAGGGGGCTCCTCCAAAATTGGTATACAGTTCCCTCGGAAATATAAACAGTAGAGAGACCAATGGTATAGTATGTCTAATGTAATGTAAATAGTAGGTATAACAAAACACAATAGGCACTGGATGTATATCAGAGGGTGTTTCTACCCCACAACCCTGAATGTATGCACTCTTTCTTAACTAACACTGTCCCTTGACAGGTAGGATACTTAAGTGTCCTGTAAAATGCACAGCGCTGGGGAGCAGGCGGCTTTACAGAGGAGGATTTGCCCCAGCAGTCCCAGGAACAGCGCAGCTCCGTGTAATGGCGGCTGACAGGGAGTGAGGGAGAAATATGCAGCTCCAGGGTGGGAACATTTACTCAAATTGTGCCTTGGGGCTGGGGGAGGGGCTTTAGGTTAGGCCTTATCCCCCTGCTGGCTTCCCCACCGGGCACAGCGGGCTATAATAAAAACGGGTTTTTATAGAGAGAAAAAAAAAAAAAAACACCTGTGCCCTGTGTCCCGCTGGCTAGTGGAGCAGCTGTCCTTTACAGTGTCCACGCCAGTGCGCACGGCCGCGCCGGATCGCGATAACAGCGGGCCAAAGAGAACCCTTACCTTCCCTTGTACCTGCGGCCACGCGATCCCGGAGGGCAGCGGCGAGTGTGTGTGACTGACCAAGAAAGACACTGGAGCCTCTGCTGTAGTTACCTGGCAACCAGAGCGTGGGAGTATACAGCACCAATGGGGGAGTGATGGAGCTGCAGCAGAGGATGTCTGACTGACATTCATTAAAGCTGCAGCCCTTGAAGTCTTCAAATTTCTTCTTTTCTTCTGGAATTTAGCTTATACTATGAGCTGCAGGAGCAGCCCTCCTGTTGATTGCCTGCTTACTGCATGGCACCAACTTACAAACTGAGCTCCTGTGCACCGAGGCAGGGTTATAGAGGAGGCGGCGCTGTGCATCTTGGGAACAGTCAAAGCTTTGAGCCTCGGATCAAGATCCTACTCTACACCCCGATGTTAATCCTTGTGGAGCCCAGTGTACCCCGCAGCAGAAAAATTAATTTTTCCCTCAAAATTCTAAACACAATACCCCAGAATGACAAAGTGACAAAAGTTTGGAGATTTTTGCAAATTTATTACAAATAAAAAAAACTAAGATAACATAAACATAAGTATTCACAGCCTTTGCCATGAAGCTCAAAATTGAGCTCAGGTGCATCTTGTTTCCACTGATCATCCTTAGATGTTCCTACAACTTAATTGGAGTCCACCTGTGGTAAATTCAGTTGATTGGACATGATTTGGAAAGGCACACACCTGTCTATATAAGGTCCCACACTTGACAGTGCATGTCGGAGCACAAACCAAGCATGAAGTCAGAGGCATTGTCTGTAGACACAAATCTAGGGTAGAGTACAGAAAAATATCTGCTGCTTTAAAGGTCCCAATGAGCACAGTGGCCTCCATCATCCGTAAATGGAAGAAGTTCTGAACCACAAGGAGTCGCCCTAGAGCTGGCCGGCCGTCTAAACCAAAAGATCGGGGGAGAAGGGGTCTAGTCAGGGAGGTGACCAAGAACCCAATGGTCATTCTGTAAGATCTACAGCATTCCTCTGTGGAGCGAGGAGAACCTTCCAGAAGTACAACCATCTCTGCAGCAATCCACCAATCAGGCCTGTACGGTAGAGTGGCTAGACGGAAGCCACTCCTTAGTAAAAAGCACATGGCAGCCCACCTGGAGTTTGCCAAAATGCAACTGAAGGACTCTCAGACCATGAGAAACCAAATTCTTTGGTCTGATGAGACAAAGATTGAACTCTTTGTCGTGAATGCCAGGCATCATGTTTGGAGGAAACCAGGCACCGCTCATCACCAGGCCAATACCATCCCTACAGTGAAGCATGGTGGTGGCAGCACAGAGCCGGCCTTAGCTATAGGCAGGCTAGGCATTTGCCTAGGGCATTCAAGCATGTCTAGGGGCATCCAAGCATGTCCCTGCAGCATCTCATGCTGAGAGGGACAGTCCGCAAACTAACGGTTACTTTCCAAATGTATTCAATCAGTACTTGTATACACTGCTGTTTACATTTGTCAAAAAAAATGCACACTGTGCCTTAAACTTCCTCTGACATGCTTGAATGCCCCTGACTTGTGAGACCTCAGACAGACAGCAGAAGCCCAGTAAATGCAATTCCTGGACCTGTGACATTTTTACTGACTATATAAGGTTATTACTGGATGGCTTCTTATGATAACACATGTGTATTTTGGAAGACTGCTTCACAGAAAACTGACATCACCTATACTGCTTGTGCACATGGGGGAGGGGGACCCTGCCATCCTGTGTGTGTGTCCCTTATCCCTGTGCAAACCCCAGGTGTTTTCAGGGACATAACATGGGCAGTGTTCTCCCCACACTTTATTTCCTAGTCAGTCCATACCGTAAAATTCCCCTGCCATCTAGCACTGTAACGTGGTCAGTAAGTTGCGTTGTGCTATTTCTATATGAAACATCAGTGCAGCGTGACTTTTGGACACATCAGACTGGAGGGCAGAGCATTTAGCTCCCACAGTATAAAGTAAAGCGCATGCAGTTAACGGGAGTAACAGACACCAGCAAACACACTGAATAGTGAAGAGAATGGACAGTTTCTACATGTTTGATACTGATCTTTTTGTATAACCAGCAAGTGTGGCAGTATCTGTGTATTATGGGTATTACTAATGTGGGGCATATGTGTAAGGTGCATTACTGTGTGGCATTATGTGTATTATGGGCATTACTAATGTGGGGCATATGTGTAAGGTTCCTTTACTGTGTGGAATTATATGTATTATGGTCATTACTGTGTGGCATTGTGCAGAGTTGAACTGGCCCACAGGGTAACCCCCTGGTGGGCCCCACTACCTGAGCGTTGCAGGTACAGATGCAGAACTAGCGGCGGAGCTAGGGGGCACCAGACAAAATTTTGCCTAGGGCATCAAATTGGCTAGGGCCGGCTCTGTGGCAGCATCATGCTGTGGGGATGTTTTTCAGCAGCAGGAAGTGGGAGACTAATCAGGATAGAGGGAAAGATTAATGCAGCAATGTACAGAGAAATCCTGTATGAAAACCTGTTTCAGAGCGTTCTTGACCTCAGACTGGGGCGACGGTTCATCTTTAAGCAGGACAACGACCCTAAGCACACAGCCAAGATATCAAAGGAGTGGCTTCAGGACAACTCTGTGAAAGTCCTTGCGTGGCCAAGACTTGAATCCGATTGAACATCTCTGAAAAGATCTGAAAATGGCTGTGCACAGACGCTTCCGATTCAACCTGATGGAGCTTGAGAGGTGCTGCAAAGAGCAATGGGAGAAACTGCCCAAAGATAGCTTGTGGCATCATATTCAAAAAGACTTGAGGCTGTAATTCCTGCCAAAGGTGCACCAACAAAGTAGTGAGCAAAGGCTGTGAATACTTATGTGTATGTGATTTCTTTCTTTTTTTTTTTTAAATTTGCAAAACTCTCAAAAAACTTTTTTTCATGTTGTCATTATGGGGTATTATGTGTAGAATTTTGAGGGAAAATTAATTTATTCCAGTTTGGAATAAGGCTGTGACATGACATAAAACGTGGAAAAAGCGAAGTGCTGTGAATACTTTACGGATGCACTGTAGAAGGTATAAAAAGGGTAAATCTTCAAGAACTATATAAAAGGAGCAAAGCCTAGAACTTCTGGGATGCTTCTCCCATCGTCATCAGTATAGGGAGCAATGACAAATTGTCTGCACTTGCCTTAATATCACTAAGCACAACACTGCAAGAAACACTTTATATTGCTAGTGAAATGACATGCTGCCAAACAGGACATTCATACCAAAACAACAATCTTTCATAAGCCTCCACCAGTTTAATCTAGGCAAGAAATATATTGCTGCTGACAATACCCAACAGAGATACAGTACCTAATGCACTGCTCTGAGTACTGTGTGTTTTACAAATGGAAACTAGCGGAGGCATTATAAATAACAGTACATATATCAAAAGGTAACTGCCATTAAAAAAAAAACCCAAAAAACAACTATTATAATCATGATTCCGATGCCTGTTCAACAACATTACCACTGCCTGACACATGACTGCTACTTGCCCAAGAACTTTAGAAATTAAAGGAAAGTTGGCTAAATTACGATTATTGCTCATTACTTAAAATGGACAAAGAACATCCTTTTTTTTTCTCCTCCGTCTGTCAGGCAGTAGTTTCACTTCCCCCTCTTCATGTCTTCCCTGTCCTACTTGCTGCATGTTCTAGCAGTGGAAGGCAGTATGGGGAGCGTGTAGCCACATGGACACAGTATAAATGCTGCCCTAGGTGAATACTTCTCTGACATAGCAGTTTTAAAAGAAATCCTGTGGATTAAGCTGTTCAAATAAAGAAAGCATGTACATACACACAGTCAACCTTATATCTACTGCATAAAAGAAAAGAAAACAATCCACCAAAACCCAGAAGGAAATATAAATTATGTACATACAACTTAATACATAATATACACAATAGGACAAAACAATTGCTAAACTGAAGCCAATGACAATTAAATGGGCAATTAAAATGTCAATATATAAAGTCATTAGTTAAAAGGACACCAAATTTGTAAAATTCCTAGCATTTTAATTTAGCCTAATAAGAATTTACTCACCGGTAATTCTATTTCTCGTAGTCCGTAGTGGATGCTGGGACTCCGTAAGGACCATGGGGAATAGCGGCTCCGCAGGAGACTGGGCACAACTATAAAGAAAGCTTTAGACTACTGGTGTGCACTGGCTCCTCCCACTATGACCCTCCTCCAGACTTCAGTTAGGATACTGTGCCCGGAAGAGCTGACACAATAAGGAAGGATTTTGAATCCCGGGTAAGACTCATACCAGCCACACCAATCACACCGTATAACTCGTGATACAATACCCAGTTAACAGTATGATAACAACTGAGCCTCTCAACAGATGGCTCAACAATAACCCTTTAGTTAAACAATAACTATATACAAGTATTGCAGACAATCCGCACTTGGGATGGGCGCCCAGCATCCACTACGGACTACGAGAAATAGAATTACCGGTGAGTAAATTCTTATTTTCTCTGACGTCCTAAGTGGATGCTGGGACTCCGTAAGGACCATGGGGATTATACCAAAGCTCCCAAACGGGCGGGAGAGTGCGGATGACTCTGCAGCACCGAATGGGCAAACTCTAGGTCCTCCTCAGCCAGGGTGTCAAACTTGTAGAATTTAGCAAACGTGTTTGACCCCGACCAAGTAGCTGCTCGGCAAAGTTGTAGAGCCGAGACCCCTCGGGCAGCCGCCCAAGAAGAGCCCACCTTCCTCGTGGAATGGGCTTTCACTGATTTAGGATGCGGCAGTCCAGCCGCAGAATGTGCAAGCTGAATCGTACTACAGATCCAGCGAGCAATAGTCTGCTTTGAAGCAGGTGCACCCAACTTGTTGGGCGCGTACAGGATAAATAGCGAGTCAGTCTTCCTGACTCCAGCTGTCCTGGAAACATAAATTTTTAGGGCCCTGACTACGTCCAATAACTTGGAAGCCTCCAAGTCTTTAGTAGCCGCAGGCACCACGATAGGTTGGTTCAGATGAAAAGCTGATACCACCTTAGGGAGAAATTGGGGACGAGTCCTCAATTCTGCCCTATCCATATGGAAAATCAGATAAGGGCTTTTACATGACAAAGCCGCCAATTCTGATACACGCCTGGCCGAAGCCAAGGCAAACAACATGACCACTTTCCACGTGAGATATTTCAATTCCACGGTCTTAAGTGGCTCAAACCAATGTGACTTTAGGAAATCCAACACCACGTTGAGATCCCAAGGTGCCACTGGAGGCACAAAAGGGGGCTGAATATGCAGCACTCCCTTAACAAAAGTTTGAACTTCAGGTAGTGAAGCCAGTTCTCTCTGGAAGAAAATCGATAGAGCCGAAATCTGGACCTTAATGGAACCCAATTTTAGGCCCATAGTCATCCCTGACTGTAGAAAGTGCAGGAAACGGCCCAGCTGAAATTCTTCCGTTGGGGCCTTCCTGGCCTCGCACCACGCAACATATTTACGCCATATGCTGTGATAATGGTTTGCGGTTACTTCTTTCCTAGCTTTAATCAGCGTAGGAATGACTTCCTCCGGAATGCCCTTTTCCTTCAGGATCCGGTGTTCAACCGCCATGCCGTCAAACGCAGCCGCGGTAAGTCTTGGAACAGACAGGGCCCCTGCTGCAGCAGGTCCTGTCTGAGCGGCAGAGGCCATGGGTCCTCTGAGATCATTTCTTGAAGTTCCGGGTACCAAGCTCTTCTTGGCCAATCCGGAACAATGAGTATAGTTCTTACTCCTCTTCTCCTTATTATCCTCAGCACCTTTGGTATGAGAGGAAGAGGAGGGAACACATAAACCGACCGGTACACCCACGGTGTCACTAGAGCGTCCACAGCTATCGCCTGCGGGTCTCTTGACCTGGCGCAATACTTTTCTAGCTTTTTGTTGAGGCGGGACGCCATCATGTCCACTTGTGGCCTTTCCCAACGGTTTACAATCATTTGGAAGACTTCTGGATGAAGTCCCCACTCTCCCGGGTGGAGGTCGTGCCTGCTGAGGAAGTCTGCTTCCCAGTTGTCCACTCCCGGAATGAACACTGCTGACAGTGCTAACACGTGATTTTCGCCCATCGGAGAATCCTTGTGGCTTCTGCCATCGCCGTCCTGCTTCTCGTGCCGCCCTGTCGGTTTACATGGGCGACCGCCGTGATGTTGTCTGACTGGATCAGTACCGGCTGGTTTTGAAGCAGGGGTTTTGCCTGACTTAGGGCATTGCAAATGGCCCTTAGTTCCAGAATATTTATGTGCAGGGAAGTCTCCTGACTTGACCATAGTCCTTGGAAGTTTCTTCCCTGTGTGACTGCCCCCCAGCCTCGAAGGCTGGCATCCGTGGTCACCAGGACCCAGTCCTGTATGCCGAATCTGCGGCCCTCTTGAAGATGAGCACTCTGCAGCCACCACAGCAGAGACACCCTTGTCCTTGGAGACAGGGTTATCAGCCGATGCATCTGAAGATGCGATCCGGACCACTTGTCCAACAGGTCCCACTGAAAGGTTCTTGCATGGAACCTGCCGAATGGAATTGCTTCGTAGGAAGCTACCATCTTTTCCCAGGATCCGCGTGCAGTGATGCACCGACACCTGTTTTGGTTTTAGGAGGCCTCTGACTAGAGATGACAGCTCCTTGGCCTTCTCCTCCGGGAGAAACACTTTTTTCTGTTCTGTGTCCAGAACCATCCCCAGGAACAGTAGACGTGTCGTAGGGACCAGCTGTGACTTCGGAATATTTAGAATCCAGCCGTGCTGTTGTAGCACCTCCCGAGATAGTGCTACCCCGACCAACAACTGCTCCCTGGACCTCGCCTTTATCAGGAGATCGTCCAAGTACGGGATAATTAAAACTCCCTTCTTTCGAAGGAGTATCATCATTTCGGCCATTACCTTGGTAAAGACCCTCGGAGCCGTGGATAGACCGAACGGCAACGTCTGGAATTGGTAATGACAATCCTGTACCACAAATCTGAGGTACTCCTGGTGAGGATGGTAAATGGGGACATGCAGGTAAGCATCCTTGATGTCCAGTGATACCATGTAATCCCCCTCGTCCAGGCTTGCAATAACCGCCCTGAGCGATTCCATCTTGAACTTGAATTTTTTTTATATATGTGTTCAAGGATTTCAAATTTAAAATGGGTCTCACCGAACCGTCCGGTTTCGGTACCACAAACATTGTGGAATAGTAACCCCGTCCTTGTTGAAGTAGGGGCACCTTTACTATCACCTGTTGTGAATACAGCTTGTGAATTGCCTGTAACACTGCCTCCCTGCCTGAGGGAGTGGTTGGTAAGGCAGATTTGAGGAAACGGCGGGGGGGGGGGGGGGGGAAGACGTCTCGAATTCCAGCTTGTACCCCTGAGATACTACTTGAAAGATCCAGGGATCCACCCGTGAGCGAGCCCACTGATTGCTGAAATATTTGAGACGGGCCCCCACCGTACCTGGCTCCGCCTGTGGAGCCCCAGCGTCATGCTGTGGACTTAGAGGAAGCGGGGGAGGACTTTTGCTCCTGGGAACTGGCTGTATGCTGCAGCTTTTTCCCCCTACTTCTGCCTCTGGGCAGAAAGGACGCGCCCTTAACCCGCTTGCCCCTATTGGGCCGAAAGGACTGTACCTGATAATACGGTGCTTTCTTTGGCTGTGAGGGAACACGGGGTAAAATGTAGACTTCCCAGCTGTTGCTGTGGAAACGAGGTCCGAGAGACCATCCCCGAACAACTCCTCACCCTTATAAGGCAGAACTTCCATGTGCCTTTTGGAATCTGCATCTCCTGTCCACTGCCGAGTCCATAACCCTCTTCTGGCAGAAATGGACATTGCACTAATTTTAGATGCCAGCCGGCAAATATCCCTCTGTGCATCCCTCATGTATAAAAGTGCGTCTTTAATATGCTCTACGGTTAGCAATATAGTGTCCCTGTCTAGGGTATCAATATTTTCCGACAGGGAATCTGACCATGCAGCTGCAGCACTGCACATCCATGCTGAAGCAATAGCTGGTCTCAGTATAACACCTGTGTGTGTATATATAGACTTCAGGATAGCCTCCTGCTTTCTATCAGCAGATTCCTTCAGGGCGGCCGTATCCGGAGACGGTAGTGCCACCTTCTTTGACAAGCGTGTGAGCGCTTTATCCACCCTAGGGGATGTTTCCCAACGTGCCCTATCCTCTGGCGGAAAAGGGTACGCCATTAGTAACCTCTTAGAAATTACCAGTTTCTTATCAGGGGAAGCCCACGCTTCTTCACACACTTCATTTAACTCCTCAGATGGAGGAAAAGCTACTGGTAGTTTTTTCTCTCCAAACATAATACCCTTTTTTGTGGTACCGGGGGTAACATCAGAAATGTGCAACACATTTTTCATTGCCTCAATCATGTAACGTGTGGCCCTACTGGAAGTTACATTAGTCTCATCGTCGTCGACACTGGAGTCAGTATCCGTGTCGACATCTGTGTCTGCCATCTGAGGTAGCGGGCGTTTTAGAGCCCCTGATGGCTTTTGAGACGCCTGGGCAGGCACAGGCTGAGAAGCCGGCTGTCCCACATTTGGTATGTCGTCAAACCTTTTATGCAAGGAGTCGACACTGTTGCGTAATTCCTTCCACAGCACCATCCACTCAGGTGTCGACCCCGCAGGGGGTGACATCACATTTATAGGCATCTGCTCCGCCTCCACATAAGCCTCCTCAAACATGTCGACACAGCCGTACCGACACACCGCATACACACAGGGAATGCTCTGACAGAGGACAGGACCCCACAAAGCCCTTTGGGGAGACAGAGAGAGAGTATGCCAGCACACACCAGAGCGCTATATAACACAGGGATCCCACTATAAATGAGTGTTTTCCCTTATAGCTGCTTATTTTATATATATACTGCGCCTAAATCTAGTGCCCCCCCTCTCTTTTTTACCCTTCTGTAGCTTGTAGACTGCAGGGGAGAGCCAGGGAGCTTCCTTCCAGCGGAGCTGTGAGGGAAAAATGGCGCCAGTGTGCTGAGGGAGATGGCCCCGCCCCTTTTTCGGCGGACTTCTCCCGCTTTTTCTGGAATTCTGGCAGGGGTATTTTTACACCTATATAGCCTTCCTGACTATCTATGGTGTAGATTTGCCAGCCAAGGTGTCTTATATTGCCCTCAGGGGGCCCCCCCCCAGCGCCCTGCACCCATCAGTGACCGGAGTGTGAGGTGTGCATGAGGAGCAATGGCGCACAGCTGCAGTGCTGTGCGCTACCTTGTTGAAGACTGAAGTTTTCTGCCGCCGATTTTCCGGAACACTTCTTGCTTCTGGCTCTGTAAGGGGGCCGGCGGCGCGGCTCCGGGAACGAACACCAAGGTCGGGTCCTGCGGTCGATCCCTCTGGAGCTAATGGTGTCCAGTAGCCTAAGAAGCCCAAACTACCACCAGTTAGGTAGGTTCGCTTCTTCTCCCCTTAGTCCCTCGCTGCAGTGAGTCTGTTGCCAGCAGATCTCACTGTAAAATAAAAAACCTAAAATATACTTTCTTTCTAGGAGCTCAGGAGAGCCCCCAGTGTGCATCCAGCTCAGCCGGGCACAAGATTCTAACTGAAGTCTGGAGGAGGGTCATAGTGGGAGGAGCCAGTGCACACCAGTAGTCTAAAGCTTTCCTTATAGTTGTGCCCAGTCTCCTGCGGAGCCGCTATTCCCCATGGTCCTTACGGAGTCCCAGCATCCACTTAGGACGTCAGAGAAAATTGATTCACTTATTTTACATGTATTTTTATTTTGAACCAACTTACGTTCTACCATTTGTGATGCAGATACCTCTTTGTAAATTCTGCTTGGCTCTTCCATGGTTTCCATATGGCCAAATCCATCAACAATTGTTACAATGAGACAGAAGTGGCAGTGTGTCTCACTCGCTACTAAGATGACCAGAAGAATTATTTACTTGCCTTCCACCCTAGGCAGCTACCTCTCCTGTCTAACCATAGGCTGGAGCTAGTACTGAAGAAAGGTCAGCTTACCTGCTGAATCATTTTACAGTCTTTCAGAGTATTCTCTCTAGGAGGGACTTTACCAAACAACTTCCAGCCAGGGGCACTCAGTGATGGCGATTTCTGGTCCTTTGATCTTTTTGAAAAGAAGTTCCTGGTAAAAGAAAAAAATAAATCATCTAAAAGGCACATTTTAATGTGTTCACTGTGACAGAAGATGCAACTACAGTATTCTGCTAGTATGTCAGATCACAAGAGAATATTTATGTTTTACCAGGGGGCAGATAATACAGAATAACCCTTTGTTCAGAACTTCTAATAAACTTGCTATAAAATGAAAGACAGGCACGGTCTCGTGTATACTTAATCTATTCTACAACATGAAAGCAATCAAGTGGGTTTTTTGACTATTGTAATACAGGTTGAGTATCCCTTATCCAAAATGCTTGGGACCAGAGGAATTTTGGATATCGGATTTTTCCGTATTTTGGAATAATTGCATACCATAATGAGATATCATGGTGATGGGACCTAAATCTAAGCACAGAATGCATTTCTGTTTCATATACACCTTATACACACAGCCTGAAGGTCATTTTAGCTAATATTTTTTATAACTTTGTGCATTAAACAAAGTGTGTGTACATTCACACAATTCATTTATGTTTCATATACACCTTAAACACAGTCTGGATGTCATTTAATGCAATATTTTGAATAACCTTGTGTATTAAACAAAGTTTGTGTACATTGAGCCATCAAAAAACAAAAGGTTTCACTATCTCACGCTCGCTCAAAAAAGTCCGTATTTTGGAATATTCCGTATTTCGGAATATTTGGATATGGGATACTCAACCTGTACTACAGTATATCAGCAAATGACTTTGATCATTCATGTACTAAGGAACATCATTCATTAGCAATTACAGCAGGGGGTATTTGTACCACCCGAGTAACTTTACACCAATCAAAATGTATTCACTCTGCATTCCTGTGTTTATATGAATAGAATAAAAGACAAATAGGAACGGGGTGTCCAACAGGTGGCGCTCCACAATTTTATTTTTTTAAGCTCCTGTTATCTTGAAGAAACTTCATAAACTCTATGATATGACTTTCTCTTCCTAGTATTCAGCCTGGGAGCACATATTTGTAACATAAGACTTATTCATGCAAGTGTTTGGACAACACTATAGTAAGTACTAATCCAACAAATTAGGTTTTATATATTACAAATATTTACACCAATGGGTACATTAATATTTGTATTATTAAGAGATAAATGGACAGTGTTTAATCACTGAAGCTTTAGCAGATTTTTTCACAGTCTTCTCCACGTGTTAGCACAAGTTCATGATTTGAATAATGCATGATAGATCCCTATTCCATCACGTGATATAATAGAAGGACTACGAATAAGGCAATTCAGGCACATTTACTCTCTGTAGATTTAGACTGTATGAGAACTTGTGTAACAAAAGCACTCTTACATTGTGCCAAAAAGATAAAGAAATAATCCAAATGATTTTAATTATGCAGTCAATCAGCAAATTCATGCAGAATCCACTTCTTTTGATTACATCTGTTTATTAATTACTAGGCTAGCATTCAAGTGAAGTCTCATCTGAACTTCATGAAATAAGTGTTTCATTAACAATCTCTGGGTAAAAATGAGATTTAGCCATGGTACTTCCATACTCATATACACAGCAACACACAGAGGAGAAAGAGGCAGAGTGGAAATATTATTTAGATGAATTCTAAGATCCCTGTGATCTACCACAGCCATTTCCTATTTTCCTACTTCTCCATGAATTCTGAGTGAAAACATGTGTCTCAACATTACCATCCCAGGAACTTCTGCATAAACTATGCAGCGCTGGCAAATGTTGTATTGACAGTCTGTCTCCGAACCTTTACTTGGTCAGCAGAAAGGATTTATGAAGATAAATAATAGCATGTACAAAGCAAAGCTATTTTCACGATGAGCTTTTCATCAATCACCATTCTTTTCAGTAAATATGGCTGTTTCAGAATTTGAAGGAAAACAAAAACTAAAATGTTGGGTGTATAAAGTCTTCTATCAAGTATAGCTCCTTATATTTTTCAGATAGTAAGTTAGTTAGTAGTGGTTTACACATAAAAAGGTGTGTATGACACTGCAATATTTCCACATGAATGCGAGAAGAACATGATCTCACAATCATGTTGATGGGCGTCTTGCTCGTTCCACAATCTAAACCTCCAATCCACCCACGCTCAAACCAATACACAGCTACTATAATAATCAGCCTTGCCTTACCGGACTTTGCCTCCCCCAAGATTAGAATAATCATCACCTGAGAGCTAATAACAATGTGCTCCACCACAGCCATTTCTAAATGGGAGACAAATGTACAGTATGTGTGGGATGTATCTGCAGCTGGGGTCTTCAGTTCAAGTTCTGTAGTCATCAAATCCAGCACATACAGTAAGTCAGGAGATGCTGTTTACTGTGACTAATGCATTGTGTTTAACCGCGGTAAGCTGCTACGTTTCCTGATTTAAGTGACGGGCGCAATGTTGTCAATTGAATAGCTTCACACACTTAACCTGGAACCTCAGTCACTAATGGAATTCCCCCCTATAAAAATAAGAATTTACTCACCGGTAATTCTGTTTCTCGTAGTCCGTAGTGGATGCTGGGAACTCCGTAAGGACCATGGGGAATAGCGGGCTCCGAAGGAGGCTGGGCACTCTAGAAAGATCTTAGACTACCTGGTGTGCACTGGCTCCTCCCACTATGACCCTCCTCCAAGCCTCAGTTAGGTACTGTGCCCGGACGAGCGTACACAATAAGGAAGGATTTTGAATCCCGGGTAAGACTCATACCAGCCACACCAATCACACCGTACAACTCGTGATATGAAACACAGTTAACAGTATGAAACAATAGAGCCTCTCAACAGATGGCTCAACAATAACCCGATTTAGTTAACAATAACTATGTACAAGTATTGCAGATAAACCGCACTTGGGATGGGCGCCCAGCATCCACTACGGACTACGAGAAACAGAATTACCGGTGAGTAAATTCTTATTTTCTCTAACGTCCTAGTGGATGCTGGGAACTCCGTAAGGACCATGGGGATTATACCAAAGCTCCCAAACGGGCGGGAGAGTGCGGATGACTCTGCAGCACCGAATGAGAGAACTCCAGGTCCTCCTCAGCCAGGGTATCAAATTTGTAGAATTTTGCAAACGTGTTTGCCCCTGACCAAGTAGCTGCTCGGCAAAGTTGTAAAGCCGAGACCCCTCGGGCAGCCGCCCAAGATGAGCCCACCTTCCTTGTGGAATGGGCATTGACAGATTTTGGCTGTGGCAGGCCTGCCACAGTATGTGCAAGCTGAATTGTACTACAAATCCAACGACCAATAGTCTGCTTAGAAGCAGGAGCACCCAGCTTGTTGGGTGCATACAGGATAAACAGCAAATCAGATTTTCTGACTCCAGCCGTCCTGGAAACATATATTTTCAGGGCCCTGACAACGTCTAGCAACTTGGAGTCCTCCAAATCCTTAGTAGCCGCAGGCACCACAATAGGCTGGTTCAGGTGAAACGCTGACACCACCTTAGGGAGAAACTGGGGACGAGTCCTCAATTCTGCCCTATCCATATGGAAAATCAGATAAGGGCTTTTACATGATAAAGCCGCCAACTCTGACACTCGCCTGGCTGAAGCCAAGGCCAATAACATGACCACTTTCCACGTGAGATATTTCAGATCCACGGTTTTTAGTGGCTCAAACCAATGTGATTTTAAGAAACTCAACATCACGTTGAGATCCCAAGGTGCCACAGGAGGCACAAATGGGGGCTGAATATGCAGCACTCCTTTCACAAATGTCTGAACTTCAGGTACTGAAGCTAGTTCTTTTTGAAAGAAAATCGACAGAGCCGAGATCTGTACCTTAATGGAGCCCAGTTTTAGGCCCATATTCACTCCTGCTTGCAGGAAATGCAGAAATCGACCTAGTTGAAATTCCTCTGTTGGGGCCTTTTTGGCCTCGCACCATGCAACATATTTCCGCCATATGCGGTGATAATGCTTTGCCGTAACATCTTTCCTGGCTTTAATAAGCGTAGGAATGACTTCCTCCGGAATGCCCTTTTCCTTCAGGATCCGGCGTTCAACCGCCATGCCGTCAAACGCAGCCGCGGTAAGTCTTGGAACAGACAGGGGCCCTGCTGCAGCAGGTCCTGTCTGAGCGGCAGAGACCACGGGTCCTCTGAGATCATCTCTTGAAGTTCCGGGTACCACGCTCTTCTCGGCCAATCCGGAACCACGAGAATTGTGTTTACTCCTCGCTTTCTTATTATTCTCAATACCTTTGGTATGAGAGGTAGAGGAGGGAACACATAAACTGACCGGTACACCCACGGTGTCACTAGAGCGTCCACAGCTATCGCCTGAGGGTCTCTTGACCTGGCGCAATACTTCTCTAGTTTTTTGTTTAGGCGGGACGCCATCATGTCCACCTGTGGACGACCCCATTGATTTACAATCATTTGGAAGACTTCTGGATGAAGTCCCCACTCTCCCGGGTGGAGGTCGTGCCTGCTAAGAAAGTTTGCTTCCCAGTTGTCCACTCCCGGGATGAACACTGCTGACAGTGCTAGTACATGATTCTCCGCCCATCTGAGAATTTTTGTGGCTTCTGCCATCGCCGTCCTGCTTCTTGTGCCGCCCTGTCGATTCACATGGGCGACTGCCGTGATGTTGTCTGACTGGATCAGCACCGGCTGGTGTAGGAGCAGGGATTTTGCTTGACTTAGGGCATTGTAAATGGCCCTTAGTTCCAGAATATTTATGTGAAGGGCAGTCTCCTGACTTGACCATAGTCCTTGGAAATTTCTTCCCTTTGTGACTGCCCCCCAGCCTCGTAGGCTGGCATCCGTGGTCACCAGGACCCAGTCCTGTATGCCGAATCTGCGGCCCTCCAGAAGATGAGCACTGTGCAGCCACCACAGAAGAGACGCCCTGGTTCGTGGAGACAGGGTTATTAAATGATGCATCTGAAGATGCGATCCGGACCACTTGTCCAACAGGTCCCACTGAAAAATCCTGGCATGGAACCTGCCGAATGGAATTGCTTCGTAAGAAGCTACCATCTTTCCCAGGACCCGCGTGCAGTGATGCACCGATACCTGTTTTGGTTTTAGGAGGTCTCTGACTAGAGAAGACAACTCCCAGGCTTTCTCCTCCGGGAGAAACACTTTTTTCTGGGCCGTGTCCAGAATCATTCCCAGGAACATTAGACGTGTCGTGGGGACCAGCTGTGACTTTGGGATATTCAGAATCCAGCCGTGCTGGCTCAGCACTTCCTGAGATAGTGCTACTCCCACTAACAACTGTACCTTGGATCGTGCCTTTATTAGGAGATCGTCCAAGTATGGGATAATTAAAACTCCCTTTTTTCGAAGGAGTATCATCATTTCCGCCATAACCTTGGTAAATACCCTCGGTGCCGTGGAGAGTCCAAACGGCAGCGTCTGGAATTGGTAATGGCAGTCCTGTACCACAAATCTGAGGTACTCCTGGTGAGAATTGTAAATGGAGACATGCAGGTAAGCATCCTTGATGTCCAGGGATACCATGTAATCCCCCTCGTCCAGGCTTGCAATAACCGCCCTGAGCGATTCCATCTTGAACTTGAATTTTTTTATGTATGTGTTCAAGGATTTCAAATTTAAAATGGGTCTCACCGAACCGTCCGGTTTCGGCACCACAAATAGTGTGGAATAGTAACCCCGGCCTTGTTGAAGTAGGGGTACCTTGATTATCACCTGCTGGGAATACAGCTTGTGAATCGCTGCTAGCACCGCCTCCCTGTCTGAGGGAGCAATCGGCAAGGCGGATTTTAGGAAACGGCGGGGTGGAGTCGCCTCGAATTCCAGCCTGTATCCCTGAGATACTATTTGAAGGATCCAGGGATCCACCTGTGAGCGGGCCCACTGATCGCTGAAATTCCTGAGGCGGGCCCCCACCGTACCTGGCTCCGCCTGTGAAGCCCCACCGTCATGCGGCGGACTTGGAAGAGGAAGCGGGGGAGGACTTTTGTTCCTGGGAACCTGCTGTTTGCTGCAGCCTTTTTCCCCTGCCTCTGCCTCTTGACAGAAAAGACCCTCCTTTTCCCCGCTTGTTTTTCTGGGACCGAAAGGACTGAACCTGATAAAATGGCGCCTTCTTAGGCTGTGAGGGGACATGGGGTAAAAATGCTGACTTCCCAGACGTTGCTGTGGAAACTAGGTCGGAGAGACCATCCCCAAATAATTCCTCCCCCTTATAAGGCAAGACTTCCATGTGCCTTTTGGAATCTGCATCTCCAGTCCACTGGCGAGTCCATAAGCATCTCCTAGCAGAGATAGATAATGCACTTATTTTAGATGCCAGCCGGCAGATTTCCCTCTGTGCATCTCTCATGTATAAGACTGAGTCTTTTATATGGTCAATTGTTAGCAGGATCGTGTCTCTGTCTAACGTGTCAATATTTTCTGACAGTTTATCTGACCACGCAGCGGCAGCACTGCACATCCATGCTGACGCAATAGCTGGTCTGAGTATAATGCCTGAGTTTGTATATACAGACTTCAGGATCGCCTCCTGCTTTCTTATCAGCAGGTTCCTTAAGGGCGGCCGTATCCTGGGACGGTAGTGCCACCTTTTTAGACAAACGTGTGAGCGCTTTATCCACCCTCGGGGGTGTTTCCCAACGTAACCTATCCTCTGGCGGGAAAGGGAACGCCATTAGTAGCTTCTTAGGAATTACCAATTTCTTATCAGGGGAAGCCCACGCTTCTTCACACACTTCATTTAATTCATCTGACGGGGAAAAACTACAGGTAGTTTTTTCTCCCCAAACATAATACCCTTTTTTGTGGTACCTGGATGTAAATCAGAAATATTTAACACCTCTTTCATTGCCTCAATCATGCAGTGAATGGCCTTAACGGGCATTAAATTTGACTCATCGTCGTCGACACTGGTGTCAGTATCCGTGTCGACATCTACTTGTGCCACCTGAGATAACGGGCGTTTCAGAGCCCCTGATGACTTTTGAGACACCTGGACAGGCACGAGCTGAAGACTCGGCTGTCCCACAGTCGGCATGTCGTCAAATTTTTTATGTAAGGAGTCTATACGTGCACTCATTTCCTGCCATAATACCATCCACTCAGGTGTCTGACCCCCAGGGGGTGACATCCCTGCTAAAGGCATCTGCTCCCCCTCCACATCATTATCCTCCTCAAACATGTCGACACAGCCGTACCGACACACTCCACACACACAGGGAATGCTCAAATAGAGGACAGGACCCACAAAAGCCCTTTGGGGGGACAGAGTAAGAGTATGCCAGCACACACCAGAGCGCTATATATATACAGGGACTAACTGAGTTATGTCCCTAATAGCTGCTTTTTATATAATATACTGTATACAGTGCCAATTTTAATGCCCCCCCCTCTCTTTTCCCTCTTACTGTACTGTAGAATTGCAGGGAAGAGCCAGGGAGCTTCCTTCCACCCGAGCTGTGAGGGAAAAATGGCGCCAGTGTGCTGAGGAGATAGGCTCCGCCCCTTTTTCGCGGCCTATTCTCCCGCTTTTTATGGGATTCTGGCAGGGGTATTTACCTCATATATAGCCCCAGGGGCTATATATTGAGGTATTTTAGCCAGCCAAGGTGTTTTTATTGCTGCCTCAGGGCGCCCCCCCCCCAGCGCCCTGCACCCTCAGTGACCGGAGTGTGAAGTGTGTATGAGGAGCAATGGCGCACAGCTGCAGTGCTGTGCGCTACCTTGGTGAAGACAGGATGTCTTCATGCCGCCGATTTTCCGGACCATCTTCTTGCTTCTGGCTCTGTAAGGGGGACGGCGGCGCGGCTCCGGGACCGAACATCAAGGCTGGGCCTGCGGTCGATCCCTCTGGAGCTAATGGTGTCCAGTAGCCTAAGAAGCCCAATCCGGCTGCAAGCAGGCGAGTTCGCTTCTTCTCCCCTTAGTCCCTCGCTGCAGTGAGCCTGTTGCCAGCAGGTCTCACTGAAAATAACAAATTCTAAGAATATAACTTTCTAAGAGCTCAGGAGAGCCCCTAGTGTGCATCCAACCTCGGCCGGGCACGAAATCTAACTGAGGCTTGGAGGAGGGTCATAGTGGGAGGAGCCAGTGCACACCAGGTAGTCTAAGATCTTTCTAGAGTGCCCAGCCTCCTTCGGAGCCCGCTATTCCCCATGGTCCTTACGGAGTTCCCAGCATCCACTAGGACGTTAGAGAAACAATGCTTTATGTAAGGGTGATCACACGCACCTATAAATCTGCATGCAATAAATCTGGCTCATTTACTTTGTATAGATACAGTAAGTTGTTTTACGCAAATGTATTTCTTAATGTCACACAGCTTGGATAAGGCCAG
Organism: Pseudophryne corroboree; assembly: GCF_028390025.1. Classification (NCBI taxonomy): domain Eukaryota; kingdom Metazoa; phylum Chordata; class Amphibia; order Anura; family Myobatrachidae; genus Pseudophryne; species Pseudophryne corroboree. The sequence continues at coordinate 617,545,448 of NC_086446.1, forward strand.
TGTATATTAATTTTGATAATATAGCACATAAGGCATCTATGTGCAAGACACAATTTTAATACAAGGGATTAACATTCACAAAGAATGTGCAGATAAGGAATTTAAGGCAACTTGAACTCCACAGCTCGACATGAAGCGGTGTAATGCTGAAGTTCCGGATAAAAGTATCACACCAATCAAGGTTGAGAACCATTACCAAGAGTAATACAGCTGTAAGATATGGTATCCAGATGGGAGACAACAGTCAATAGGTCCACACCAGATGGTCGACAGCGAGTAGGTCGACAGATAATTGGTTGACGGGGATAAAAGGTCGAGTAGTTTAAAAGGTCGACAAAAAATACAATACAAAAAAGCTGACTTAATGGTTTTTCATGATTTTTAGGATTAGGTTTAAATTTAAGGTTGAAAAGGTAAGATCTAAATTAAAAGGTAAAAAAGGCGAGACAGTAAGGCTTTAAGCAGGATTTAGTATTTAAGTAGTATTTAGTAGTATTTAAGCAGGGCTTAAAATAGTATAATTTGCTCAATAAAGACATGTCATTTTTCAGGTGATTAACAGTTTACAAACTTATATAAAAAAGCTCAGAAAAACCAGATAAAACATTAATATACTGTGCACACTTTAAGGGGGACATTCAAATTGTATTTTACACAGCGCTAATTAATGTTGCACCCAAATACATCAGTTTTTGCCACGTATATCAGATAAACTCCCATTAAGGCCCCAAAACCACAGAGTTTTCCAACATTTCTGCTTGCCACATAAGGAAGCTGCAAGTAGAAATAAGTCTAAGAGGGATACTCACACCTGAATGGAGCAACAATTGAATCTTACGCATTTTAAGAACCTCCATTCCTTTGCTTAATGCCACTCACTATGTGGTCCATCTGTCTAAACTGACACATTACGATGGCTTAGGATGATTTCGTACTTTCTCTTGCAATTCTCCCAGGTCACTTTTGTAGAAAAATCATGTGACATCGCCTGACCGCCACAAATCACCATTTCTATTCAATTTCATTTCTTAGGTGGATGCAAGTTTTATGCTGCAAGTCCACTTTCACAAATTCGCTAATAGAATTGACCCCTCTGTGTGATTATACATAACACACAAAATCTAAACAGTTACCAGAGGCTAAAGAGGTTTGACCAAACTACTATGTGGCTCTATGTCAGTTCCTACACATATGAAACATTACAAAACTATCACCTAGGTATGTTCACTAGTTTACAGTGGATCCGATTACTGACTGAAGAATGAAATGCTTCAGTGTCAGGACTTGTTTCTCATAACTTGTGTGTACATTTAGGTTTAAGTATCTATATACGTCAGTGACAGGTTATAATGTTAAATAGAGAAAAAAAAAACTATGTACAGTTAAATGACAATAAAGTAAAAGCAGTCTAATGCTGAACCTCCCTATAAAAGTATCACAATCATCAATGCTGAGAATCACTGGTAAGAGATACAGCTGTCAGATATGCCTCATTTAATGTCCGTATGAAGATTTCATGTTCTACTGCAGAGGTTCCCAAACATTGTCCTCAAGGCACCCTAACAGTCCAGGCTGTAAGGATAACCAAAGTGGGCCACAGGTGGCTTAATTGGGATCCGGTCATTAGGTTGACTGCCCTCAGGTCGACACTCATTAGGTTGACCACAATTGGTCGACAAGCATTAGGTCGACATGGTCTATAGGTCGATATGTACTAGGTTGACATGGAAAAAGGTTGACATGAGTTTTTCACATTTTTTTTTTTTTAACTTTTTCATACTTTGCGATCCACGTGGACTACGATTGGGAATAGTAATGTGTGCTGAGCGCAGTGATAGCAGAGCGAGGCACCTTGCCTTCGCTCGCCATGCAAGGGGACAAAGGTGCACTAATTGGGGTTCCCGGTCATTTTACAAAGAAACTTTTTTCCATGTCAACCTAGTTCATGTCGACCTAATGACTATGTTGACCTGTTTCAGGTGTCGACCTAGTCCCTGTCAACCAATAGCGGTCGACCTTATGACTGTCGACCCCAAGATCCACACCCACTTAATTAGTACCTCAATCAATTTGATTTAACAATCTGTGCTCAGCAATGGATATCCTTAAAACATGACCTGTTAGGGTGCCTTGAGTAACATGTTTGGGAACCTCTGTTCTACTGCTAGAGTGCATAGAAGCAATTATTTCACACCAATCATACAACATTTCATGCTTGCTAATCTTCAAATGGTCACTAAGGGGTCTATTCTATTAGGAGCAAATTGAGTCCTTCGATCTGTTATGGCAAATTTGCACAGCAGATCTATTTTGCAAGTCAATTCCAAACATGCGATCCAGTGTACCAGCAAATTTGCATTTTTTGTGAACATTCCCATGAGCAAGTGAAAAGGTAAGTAATATCAAATTTTAAGGTAAAAAGGTAGGGACCGTACACCACTGTGTACTTGGCGGGATTTAAAAAAAAAGTATACATGTAAACAATCTTTCTAAAATAGACATTATGCTATGTAATAGAATGTATTTATTTTTAAAAAGAGGCTTCGGTCAATGTAAATTATCATTCAAGCAAATACAAGATTAACCTAAAAAAAACATGGATATACATCAAAAGATATTGTTCACACACCCAAGTTATAATTCCTTAAAAATACAAATACCACAGTGACGCTAAGTAGTAGAAAAGCATATTTTTTGCATTTTATAAAAATGGTTATTTTAATAAAGGATTGCTAATTAAAGGCTTAATCACAGTAGTAATGGTCAGGATTCATCTTACATTCAGGTGTCACTTGTAGTAAGCAACTACAAAATGGTAAAGCAGAGGACATGACACCCTGTAAGCCAAGGTAAGAAAACAAAATAATCACTTATGGTTTTAATTAAGGCTACAAGTAACAAGTGAAGTGCTTAGCCACTGTTAACAGCTTCTTTTTTCATATCCTGAGACATGCTCTAAAATCTTACGGTCTCACAGAATTGCCATTTAATCAGAATTTTCCCAGAAGTTTTCCCTTTTTGGCGAGGCGGATTTCGATATTCTGTCAGGGAGTACTACCTGATCTCTAGGCTTAAGTGAACGCAGTATTGGATATTATAGAGTACAGTTATTAGGCTGGTGGTTAGGTCTTAGGACCATTCCACTATCACAGACGGGACAGTTGTACAAGTGTTAACATTCATTTCTCTAACGTCCTAAGTGGATGCTGGGGACTCCGTAAGGACCATGGGGATTAGCGGCTCCGCAGGAGACTGGGCACATCTAAAGAAAGCTTTAGGACTAACTGGTGTGCACTGGCTCCTCCCCCTATGACCCTCCTACAAGCCTCAGTTAGATTTCTGTGCCCGACGAGAAGGGTGCACACTAGGGGCTCTCCTGAGCTTCTTAGTGAAAGTTTTAGTTTAGGTTTGTTATTTTCAGTGAGACCTGCTGGCAACAGGCTCACTGCATCGAGGGACTAAGGGGAGAAGAAGCGAACTCACCTGCGTGCAGAGTGGATTGGGCTTCTTGGCTACTGGACATTAGCTCCAGAGGGCCGATCACAGGCCCAGCCTGGATGGGTCCCGGAGCCGCGCCGCCGGCCCCCTTACAGAGCCAGAAGAGCGAAGAGGTCCGGAAAAATCGGCGGCAGAAGACGTTCCTGTCTTCAATAAGGAAGCGCACAGCACTGCAGCTGTGCGCCATTGCTCTCAGCACGCTTCATACTCCGGTTACTGAGGGTGCAGGGCGCTGGGGGGGGGGCGCCCTGAGACGCAATAAAACATGATAAAAATACCTTACATGGCAAAAAATACATCACATATAGCTCCTGGGCTATATGGATGCATTTAACCCCTGCCAGAATATACAGAAAAACGGGAGATAAGGCCGCCGAAAAGGGGGCGGAGCCTATCTCCTCAGCACACTGGCGCCATTTTCCCTCACAGCTCAGTTGGAGGGAAGCTCCCTGGCTCTTCCCTGCAGTCACTACACTACAGAAAGGGTTAAAAAAAGAGAGGGGGGCACTAATTAGGCGCAGTATTAAAACATACAGCAGCTATAAGGGGAAAAACACTTATATAAGGTTATCCCTGTATATATATATATAGCGCTCTGGTGTGTGCTGGCATACTCTCCCTCTGTCTCCCCAAAGGGCTAGTGGGGTCCTGTCCTCTATCAGAGCATTCCCTGTGTGTGTGCTGTGTGTCGGTACGTTTGTGTCGACATGTATGAGGAGAAAAATTATGTGGAGACGGAGCAGTGTCTGTAACAGTGATGTCACCACCTAGTGGATGTACTGTTGAAAATTACGTGACAGTGTCAGCTCTGTATAAAAAAACAGTGGTTGACATGAGACAGCCGGCTACTCAGCTTGTGCCTGTCCAGACGTCTCATAGGCCGTCAGGGGCTCTAAAGCGCCCGTTACCTCAGATGGCAGATACAGACGCCGACACGGATACTGACTCCTGTGTCGACGGTGAAGAGACAACCGTGATTTCCAGTAGGGCCACACGTTACATGATTGAGACAATGGAAAATGTTTTATACATTTCTGATAATACGAGTACCACCAAAAAGGGGTATTATGTTCGGTGAGGGAAAAACTACCTGTAGTTTTCCTGAATCTGAGAAATAAAATGAGGTGTGTGATGATGCGTGGGTTTCCCCCCGATAACAATTGATAATTTCTTAAAAAGTATTGGCTGTATACCCTTTCCCGCCAGAGGTTAGGGTGCGTTGGGAAACACCCCCTAGGGGGGATAAGGCGCTCACACGCTTGTAAGAACAAGGGCTCTACCCTCTCATGAGATGGCAAGCCCTTAAGGATCCTGCTGATAGAAAGCAGGAGGGTATCCAAAAATGTATTCACACACATACTGGTGTTATACTGCGACCAGCAATCGCCTCAGCCTGGAGGTGCAGTGCTGGGTTGGCATGGTCGGATTCCCTGACTGGAAATATTGATATCCTAGATAAGGATAGTATATTATTGCCTATAGAGCATTTAAAAGATGCATTTCTATATATGCATGATGCACAGCAGTATATTTGCCGACTGGCATCAAGTATAAGTGCGTTGTCCAATTCTACCAGTAAAATGGTCAGGTGATGCGGATTCCAAACGGCATTTGGAAGTATTGCCTTTGAAAGGGGACATTTGGGGTCGGTCTTTTAGACCTGGTGGCCACGGCAACAACTGGGAAATCCACGTTTGTACCCCAGGTCGCCTCTCAAAATAAGACGCCGTATTATCAGGCGCAGTCCTTTGTTGGCAAGCGGACAAAAGGTTCCTCTTTTCTGCTCGTGACAGAGGGAGAGGAAAAAGGCTGAAGAGATTACCCAGTTCCCAGGAACAGAAACCCTTTCCCGCCTCTGCAAAGCCCTCAGTATGACGCTAGGGCCTTACAAGCTCAGGCACGGTGGGGGCCCGTTCTCAATGAATTTCAGTGCGCAGTGGGCTCACTCGCAAGTAGACCCCTGGATCCTTCAGGTAATATCTCAAGGGTACATATTGGAATTCGAGACGTCTCCCCCTCGCCGTTTCCAAAAGTCGGCTTTACCGACGTCTCCCTCTGACAGGGAGGCAGTTTTGGAAGCCATTCACAAGCTGTATTCCCAGCAGGTGATAATCAAGGTACCCCTCCTGCAACAGGGAACGGGGTATTATTCCACACTATTGTGGTACCGAAGCCAGACGGCTCGGTGAGACCGATTCTAAATCTAAAATCTAAAATCTTTGAACACTTACATACAGAGGTTCAAATTCAAGATTGAGTCACTCAGAGCAGTGATTGCGAACCTGGAAGAAGGGGACTACATGATGTCTCGGGACATCAAGGATGCTTACCTTCATGTCAAAGTTTACCCTTCTCACCAAGGGTACCTCAGGTTATGGTACAGAACTGTCACTATCAGTTCAGACGCTGCCGTAGGGATGGTCCACGGCACCCCGGGTCTTTACCAAGGTAATGGTCGAAATGATATCCCTTCGAAGGAAGGGAATTTTAGTTATCCCTTACTTGGACGATTCCCTGATAAGGGTAAGATCCAGGGAACAGTTGGAAGTCGGTGTAGCACTATCTCAGGTAGTGTTGCGGCAGCACGATTGGATTCTCAATATTCCAAAATCGCAGCTGGTTCCGACGACTTGTCTTCTGTTTCCTAGGGATGTTCCTGGACACAGTCCAGAAAAAAGGTGTTTCTCCCGGAAGAGAAAGCCAGGGAGTTATCCGAGCTAGTCAGGAACCTCCTAAAACCGAACCAAGTCTCAGTGCATCAATGCACAAGGGTTCTGGGTAAAAATGGTGGCTTCCTACGAAGCAATCCCATTCGTTAGATTCCACGCAAGAACTTTCCAGTGGAACCTACTGGACAAATGGTCCGGGTCGCATTTTCAGATGCATCAGCGGATAACCCTGTCACCAAGGACAAGGGTATCCATCCTGTGGTGGTTGCAGAGTGCTCATCTTCTAGAGGGCCGCAGATTCGGCATTCAGGACTGGGTCCTGGTGACCACGGATGCCAGCCTGCGAGACTGGGGAGCAGTCACACAGGGAAGGAATATCCAGGGCTTAGGGTCAAGCCTGGATACATCACTTCACATAAATATCCTGAAGCTAAGGGCCATTTACAATGCTCTAAGCTTAGCAAGACCTCTGCTTCAAGGTCAGCCGGTGTTGATCCAGTTGGACAACATCATGGCAGTCACCCACGTAAACAGACAGGGTGGCACAAGAAGCAGGAGGGCAATGGCAGAAGCTGCAGGGATTCTTCGCTGGGCGGAAAATCATGTGATAGCACTGTCAACAGTATTCATTCCGGGGGTGGACAACTGGGAAGCAGACTTCCTCAGCACGACCTCCACCCGGGAGAGTGGGGACTTCACCCAGAAGTCGTCCACATGATTAAAAAACTCGACAGGTATTGCGCCAGGTCAAGAGACCCTCAGGCAATAGTTGTAGACGCTCTGGTAACACCGTGGGTGTACCAGTCAGTGTATGTGTTCCCTCATCTGCCTCTCATACCCAAGGTACTGAGATTGATAAGATGGAGAGGAGAAAGCACTATATTCGTGGCTCCGGATTGGCCAAGAAGGACTTGGTAACCGGAACTTCAAGTGATGCTCACGGAGGATCCGTGGCCTCTACCTCTAAGAAGGGACCTGCTCCAGCAGGGACCCTGTCTGTTCCAAGACTTACCGCGGCTGCGTTTGACGGCATGCCGGTTGAACACCGGATCCTGAAGGAAAAAAGGCATTCCGGATGAAGTCATCCATATCCTGATCTAAAGCCAGGAAGGATGTAACCGCAAAAACATTATCACCGCAATTGGCGAAAATATGTTGCGTAGTGCGAGGCCAGTAAGGCCCGACGGAGGAAATTCAACTGGGTCGATTCCTACATTTCCTGCAAACAGGAGTGTCTATGGGCCTGAAATTGGGGTCCATTAAGGTTCAGATTTCGGCCCTGTCAATTTTCTTCCAAAAAAGAACTAGCTTCAGTCCCTGAAGTTTAGACGTTTGTAAAAGGGGTACTGCATATACAGCCTCCTTTTGTGCCTCCAGTGGCAATTTGGGATCTCAATGTAGTTTGGGTTCCAAAAGTCACATTGGTTTGAACCACTTAAATCTGTGGAGTTAAAATATCTCACATGGAAAGTGGTCATGCTGTTGGCCCTGGCCTGGGCCAGGCGCGTGTCAGAATTGGCGGCTTTATCCTGTAAAAGCCCTTATCTGATTTTCCATTCGGACAGGGCGGAATTGAGGACTCGTCCTCTGTTTCTCCCTAAGGTGGTTCCAGCGTTTTCACCTGAACCAACCTATTGTGGTGCCTGCGGCTACTAGGGACTTAGAGGAATCCAAGTTGCTGAATGTTGTCAGGGCCCTGAAAATATGTTTCCAGGACGGCTGGAGTCAGGAAATCTGACTCGCTGTTTATCCTGTATGCACCCAACAAGCTGGGTGCTCCTGCTTCTAAGCAGACTATTGCTCGTTGGATTTGTAGTACAATTCAGCTTGCACATTCTGTGGCAGGCCTGCCACAGCTAAAATCTGTAAAAGCCTGTTCCACAAGGAAAGTGGGCTCATCTTGGGCGGCTGCCCGAGGGGTCTCGGCTTTACAACTTTGCCGAGCAGCTACTTGGTCAGGGGCAAACACGTTTGCTAAATTCTACAAATTTGATACCCTGGAGTTCTCTCATTCGGTGCTGCAGAGTCATCCGCACTCTCCCGCCCGTTTGGGAGCTTTGGTATAATCCCCATGGTCCTTACGGAGTCCCCAGCATCCACTTAGGACGTTAGAGAAAATAAGAATTTACTTACCGATAATTCTATTTCTCATAGTCCGTAGTGGATGCTGGGCGCCCATCCCAAGTGCGGATTGTCTGCAATACTTGTACATAGTTATTGTTACAAAAATCGGGTTATTATTGTTGGGAGCCATCTTTTCAGAGGCTCCTCTGTTATCATACTGTTAACTGGGTTCAGATCACAAGTTATACGGTGTGATTGGTGTGGCTGGTATGAGTCTTACCCGGGATTCAAAATCCTTCCTTATTGTGTACGCTCGTCCGGGCACAGTATCCTAACTGAGGCTTGGAGGAGGTTATAGGGGGAGGAGCCAGTGCACACCAGTTAGTCCTAAAGCTTTCTTTAGATGTGCCCAGTCTCCTGCGGAGCCGCTAATCCCCATAGTCCTTATGGAGTCCCCAGCATCCACTACGGACTATGAGAAATAGAATTATCGGTAAGTAAATTCTTATTTTTTGTTAAAACGTAACACAAGGAAGTTTTTTTTTTTAAATAGTTATAATATCAAAGTGCCTATTTTTTTAGGTAGAATTTCTTTTCCTCCATTATACACAACAGAATATCACAACATTTAGATGTCAAGTACAGGACAAGCCAAGTCCACCACTGTTTTGTAAAGGAAACCTACTTGATAATTCAGCTCAACTCTTTGTAGTAAGATCCTGTTATTTTTTTTCTTACAAAAAAAAAAAACCATGAGTTATAAATTAACTTGTCAACCTATGTTGAAAAGTCAAAAGAACCACTGCTAAAGACTTTTTATTTTTAATTACAGTGTCATGTAAGGGATATTTGTACTCATTTCCATGGAATAGCCCCTTACCATATCAAAGTATCTGAATAAACAGGATTGTGACAACAGCTGAAAGTCATTTTTATTACTTGAACGAATGTATTATTATATATATATATATATATATATACATACATACATATATTTTTTTTTTATATTATTATTATTTTTTTGTGAGAGAGAGAGACAGGGAGAGAGAGGGACAGGCAGGATCCGCCACTCAAATATCAATGTCATATTAACCCAGTGTCCAAGTCCAACATATAATTTAACAAATGAGCACTTGGTAGTGCCTTAACAATAAGTGGTAGCGTATATATTTAGTTTCCTCACTAATATAAAGATGCTGCTCACCATTGTTATATGTTACAGACAGTAACATTTTTAATTATTGTTTTTAACCTATTATGGTCCTTTTTTCTTTCTCTGTCTATATATGTTTTGTATAGTTACCATGGTGTTATCCTGATGACGCCTGGCCGGGCAGACTGGGTGGACGCATGTGGATGACGTCACTGAGCGGGACGGAGCTGCATCCCCGTCGCACGCTCGCACGGCAGCCAGAATCCGACAGCGCGGCGCCCAGCTGGACCCAGCCTGGTAATCAAACGGAAGTATGCCTAGGTATATAAATGTGGTAAGATGTTTTATTTGTTACTATGCTATCCTGACGACGGATGCCTACCCGAAACGTTGATGCCCTAAATAAAAGCTATTCGCTATCTACATGAGTGAAGACTCTGAGTGCCGCCATCATGTCCATATATATATATATATATATATATATATATATATATATATATTTTTTTTTTTTGTTATTATTTTTATTTATTATTATTATTTTTTTGTGAGAGAGAGAGAGAGAGAGGGAGAGACAGGAACCGCCACTCAAATATCAATGTCATATTAACCCAGTGTCCAAGTCCAACACGGGAATTCAGTCAACGTGTAAAAAGAAAGGATGGGACAGCAGTCAGAGGTTTATTAAAAAATAAATAAATGGTATATTCACCAAATATACATACAGATCATAATGATCATTGATGATCTATATGTATAGTTGGTGAATATACCACTTATTTTTTTGTGAATAAACCTCTGACTGCCGTCCCATCTTTTCTTTTATCTATTCACTGGTATGAGACAGCCAAAGCTCCCTGTCGTCAAGCACACCAACTCCTTAAATCTGAAATACAATCGAGCAGTATAAACAACACGTGTGTGAGAAAGAAGGTTATAAGTGTACCTATACCACGTACATATTATGACAGCTTATCTCATGTCCTTTTGGATGATCCTCACAAGTTCGCTGTCACTGGTGGAATTTTCTCAACAATTTATTCCAGAACACATAAAAACAAATATAAAAACATACATAGTGTAAACCAGTAAAAAAAACCCCTCAGAGCTTCATGAGCCAAGTAGCTGTACGTACATTAGAGAAATTGAAAACTGCTTATCTGAGAATCACCATTCAACCAGTCTCCAACACGTTTCATCGATCGATAGATAGATAGATACACTGTATATCTCTCTCCATGTCTATCAAATTATGTACAGACTATATGGACAAAAGTACTTGGCCACACCTGTTAATTACTGAATTCAGGTGTTTCAAAAAGAGCCATTGCCACAGCAGCTAGCCATGCACTCTACATCTGCAAACATTTGTGATACAAAATGGGTCATTCTGAAGAGCTTAGTTACTTCAAGCGTGGTACTGTGATAGGATGCCACCTTTGCAATAAGACCGTTTGTGAAATTGTAATCCCTGCTGGATATTGCACAGTCAACTAACTGTAAGTGATACAGTTGAAAGAAAAAATTAGATTTATGGTAAGAACTTACCATTGTTAAAATCTTTCTGCGAGGTACACTGGGCTCCACAGGGAATAACATCAGGGTGTAGAGTAGGATCTTGATCCGAGGAACCAACAGGCTCAAAGCTTTGACTGCTCCCAGAATGCCTAGCACCGCCTCCTCTATAACCCCGCCTCCGTGCACAGCTGCTCAGTTTTTGTTAACCAGTCCAATGCAGTAGATGGCAAAAGACACGACACCTGTTAGTAGCCACAAACACCACATTCTCACGACAGGAGAAAGTGTCAGCGGCTAATGCCATGCCAACCCAAAGAAGCCAAGTGCATCAGGGTGGGCGCCCTGTGGAGCCCAGTGTAACTAGCAGAGAGACTTAACAACGGTAAGTTCTTACCATAAATCTCCTTTTCTGCTGAGGAGTACACTATGCTCCAAAGGGAATAACATCGCGGATGTCCTAAAGCAGTTCCTTATGGGGGGGGGGGGGGGGGGGGGGGAGACAACGCACTGTAGCGGGCACAAGAACACGGCCTTCAAAGGAGGCATCCTGGGAGGCGGATGTATCGAAGTCATAGAACCTTATGAACGTGTTCACTGAGATCCAGGTAGCCGCCTTGCACCACGGCGGTCCGCCCAAGAAGGTCCAACCGACCAAGTAGAATGGGTCTTAATATTAGCAGGAGCTGGACGACCAGCCTGTACATAAGCATGTGCAATCACCATTCGAATCCATCTGTCCAAGTTCTGCTTGTGAGCAGGCCAGCCACGTTTGTGAAAACCAAACAGTACAAAGAGGGAATCAGACTTCCTGATAGGAGCTGTCCTCTTCACATAGATACGGAGAGTCCGTACCACATCCAAAGACCGCTCTTTGGAAGACAATTCAGGAGAGGCAAAGGCCGGAAGCACAATCTCCTGATTAAGGTGGAAAGAAGACACCACCTTAGAACACGTACTGGGTACCTACCTAAGAACCGCCCGATCTACAAGACAAGGAACCCAAATCCGACACCCGTCTGGCAGAGGCAATAGCCAGCAAAAACATCACCTTAATAGAAAGCCACTTAAGGTCTGCCGATTCAAGAGGCTCTAATGGAGACACTTGCAACGCCTCCAGAACCACCAAGTCCCAAGGAGCCACAGGTGTGACGTAAGGAGGTTGAATCCACAACACACCATGAGTAAATGTATGAACATCAGGTAAAGTTGCAATTTTTCTCTGGAACCAAACCGACAAGGCAAAAATATGAACCTTGATGGAGGCCAGACAAAGGCCCAAGTCCAAGCCCTGTTGTAGAAAGGCAAAAAGTTTGGCCGTACTAAACTTGTAAGCATCATGATTGTTAGATGCACACCAAGCAGAATAAGAATTCCAGACCCTATGGTAAATCCGAGCAGAAGCCGGTTTCCGGGCCTTCAACATGGTTTGAATAACCACCTCAGAAAATCATTTGGCCCTTAAGATGGAAGCTTCAAGAGCCACGCCGTCAAAGCCAATCGGGCTACACAGGAGCCCTGAACAATGACATCTGGGAGCTGCGGCAGTAGAAGGGGACGCGCTATCGAGAGACCCTGAAGGTCTGAGAACAAATGCAGTCTGGGCCACGCTGGAGCAATCAGCAGTAGGATTCCTCCTTCTTGCTTGAACTTCCTTATTACTCTGGGCAGGAGTGACACCGGAGGGAACACGTATGGCAGCTGAAAGTTCCATGGAATTGCCAGTGCGTCCACGAACGCTGCTTGAGGATCCCTTGTCCTTGCACAGAAGACCGGAACCTTGTGATTGTGTCGAGATGCTATCGGGCCCACATCTGGAAGGCCCGACTTGTCCACAGAGTTGAAACATCTGGATGGAGGCTCCAATCCCCGGCGTGTACATCCTGACGACTGAGAGAGTCCGCTTCCCAGTTTAGGACCCCCGGAATGAACACTGCCGATATGGCTGGCAGATGGCATTCTGCCCACTGAAGAATCTGTGATACTTCCCTCATTGCCATGTGGCTTCGAGTGACGCCTTGATGATTGATGTACACCACCATGGTGGCGATGTGCGACTGCACTTGAACAGGTCTGTTCTGTATTAAATGCTGGGCCAAGTTCAATCAGTTGAACACCGCCCGCAATTCCAGAATGTTTATCGGGAGGGGAGACTCCTCTTTGGTCCACCGACCCTGAAGGGAGTGTTGCTCCAACACCGCGACACAATCTCTCAGACTGGCACCTGTCGTCAGAAGAACCCAGTTGGAGATCCACAAGGGACGACCCATGCTCAATTGTTGGTCCTGACGCTACCAGCTCAGTGACAGACGGAACTCCGGAGACAAGGAGATCATTTGAGACCCGATACGGTGAGGCAGGCCATCCCACTTGGCAAGAATCAGCTTCTGCAGAGGACGGAAATGGAATTGCGCGTACTCCACTTTGTCGAAAGCGGACACCATGAGACCTAGCACTTGCATTGCTGAATGTATCGACAATTGCGGACGAGATAGGAAGCATCAATTCCTGACCTGAAGCTTCAGGACTTTCTCCTGAGACAAGAACAACCGCTGGTTGGGAGTGTCCAACAACGCCCCCAGGTGCACCATGCTCTGAGCAGGGACCAGGGAAGATTTCTTCCAGTTGATGAGCCACCCGTGGGCTTGCAGAAACTGGATAGTCAGAAGCAGATGGCGTAGAAGAATTTCTGAGGAATTTGCCAGGATCAACAAGTCGTCCAGGTACGGTAGGATCCTGACCCCTTGATGGCTGAGCACAGCTGTCATTAATGCCATGACCTTGGTGAAGACTCGCAGAGCCGTGGTAAAACCAAAAGGTAACACCCGAAATTGGTAATGGAGGTTGCCAACTGCAAACCTCAGGTACTGCTGAGGCGACACTGCAATGAACATATGCAGGTAAGTATCCTATATGTCCAGGGAGACCATATAATCCCTAGGTTCCAAGACCAGAACAATAGAGCGCAGAGTTTCCATACGAAACTTGGAGACCCTCACAAATTTGTTCAAGGACTTGAGGATGAGAATGGGCCGGGAGCACCCATTCGGTTTCGGGACTAGGAACAGCGGTGAATAGTACCCCTTACCTCTCTGAGCCAGAGGCACCTGTACTACCACTCCTGTGTCCAGGAGGGACTGTACCACCGAATGAAGAGTTTGTGACTTCAACTGATCCGAAGGGACGTCTGTCAGGCAAAATCAATGAGGGGGATGATTCTTGAAGGATATGGTGTATCCTCGAGTGACGACTTCCAGTACCCAGGCATAGGAAGTGGACTTCAACCACTCCTGGGTATATCCTAGAAGTCGGCCCCCCACCCTGGGATCCCCAGAGGGAGGCCCGCCCCGTCATGCGGCAGGCTTGTCAGTTTTGAAAGCAGGCTGACGGGCAGCCCAGGCACATTTGGTTTTGGGCTTATTGTGTTTGGAAGTGCAAACCTGTTTCGGGTATGCCTGACCTTTTGCTTTCCCTGAAGGACAAAAGGAGCAAAATGGAGTACTCTTAGCCTTCGGCACCGAAGGAGCAGTACTAGGCAGACATGCTGTTTTAGCTCAAGTCCGCCACTATCTTGTTGAGGTCTTCTCCGAAAAGAATGTCTCCCTTAAAAGGGAGTACCTCCAGGGTTTTCTTAGAGTCCATATCCACAGACCAGGACCGCAACCAGAGAATCCGGCAAGCCAAAATGGACATAGTAGAAGCCTTGGCCGCCAGAATACCGGCATCAGAAGCCGCTTCCTTAATGTAGTGAGACGCTGTGACAACCTATGACAAGCATTGTCTAGTATGTTCAGAAGTGTTGGAAGGCAACTCCGCCTCCAGCTCCTGAGCACACGCTTCCACAGCTTCTGCAGCCCATGTCGCTGCAATAGTGGGCCTATGCACAGCACTGGTTAGGGTGTAAATTGCCTTTAAACAACCCTCCACACGCTTATCCATCGGCTCTTTCAGGGACGTGACGGTAGTTACAGGCAGAGCTGAGGATACCACCAGCCGCGCCACCTGCGAATCCACTGGCGGGGGTGTTTCCCAATTTTTACTTAGCTCCGCAGCGAGGGGGTAGTGAGCCAGCATCTTCATGTGAGGCGTGAATTTCTTTCCTGGATTTTCCCAGGACTCCGGACGTATGTCAACTAAATGGTCAGAGTGAGGTAAAACCTGTTTAACCACCTTCTAACGTTTGAACCTGTCGGGTTTCTTAGGGGCAGCATCAGACTCCGAGTCATCATCAACTTGAAGAATGAGCCTGATAGCCTCCAACATGTCAGGAACATCCACCTGTGAAACAGCTTCCCCATCAGAAGCATCGGGATCAGAATCTGTTGGGTCAGTATAAACACCACTCTCATCAGATGAGGTGTCTGGGACGTTGGTGGATTGTGAGGAAGTAATTGCCCGCTTAGAGGACCCCCTGGTCTTAGGCGGGCAAGGGTTACACTTCTAAGTAATCAGTGATTGGTTCAATTGCTGTAACTGATTGGACAGTTGATCTGCCCACGGCGCGTTAACCGCAGGGACCATAAGTGGTTGTACCGGCACAGGAGGTCCCATAGGGGGCATTAATCTAGTTACTAGCATATTCAATAGCGTGGAGAAGGTAGCCCAAGGTTGGTCATTTTGAACCCCCATTGCTACAAGCCCACTGGGGGGTAAAGAACCCCCAGAACCTGAACCCTCAGCTGCTATGTTATCCTCAAATGTGTCTGCAGCGTCAACACCATGCAATGTGGGATCAGCCCCAGCAACGTTGCCCTTTGTAGCTGACATAATCAAAAGCTCAATGCAAGGCAACACAGTACAATATCAGCAGCACAATAACGGACAAGAACCCCCTGTGCAGTGTATTTCAGCACAAACAGGGAATTCTAGAGGTATATGGTGACTAGAAATCACAGAGAAAAATGCACACTGAGTATATCCTGTGAGCTACCTATATTAATGAGAAACCTGACACGCTTAGCCCCCTCAGGTTATAGAATATATGGATAGCAATCTAAGTGGCGGTCACACAGCAGCTATATGCACACACACAGCGTGACAGTTTGTACAATGCAGAAATTATGACATGCAATAAAACTGCACTGGACTAGCAATACAGAGTAGTACTATGTATAGCTATACACTTAATAGATATAACAATGCACAGTAAAGACTGGATGTATATCACAGGGTAATTGTACTAAATAACCCTGACCAAATGCACTTTTTCTTAACTAACACTGTCAGCAGACATGTAGAATACTTAAGTGTCCTGTAAAATGTACAGCGCTGACAGGTAGGCGGCTTTACAGAGGAGGGAGGATTTGCCCAAACAGTCCCAGGATCAGCTCAGCTTGTCCTAATGGCACCCAAACGCTGACAGGTAGTGAGGGAGAGAGAGATATGCAGCTTCAGGGTGGGAACATTTACCCTAAATGGCACCCTGGAGCTGGGGGAGGGGCTACATGTCAAAGCCTTATCCCCCTGCTGGACTTCACCACCGGGTACTGGGGGCTTAAATAAACGGTTTTATGAGAGAAAACCGACCTGTGCCCATGCCCTGATGGTCTAGTGGGGTCCCTGTACTGCCAGTGTCACCAGCCGCGCGGGGTCGTGATTTACAGCGGGTCCCGTCGGGGGGGACCCACTTACCTCCTCCCTGAGTGCGGCCACGCGATCCAGGAGAGCAGCGGTCGTGTGTTTAATAAGAAAATCGGAGCCTCCGCTGTAGGTACCCGGCAACTAGGGCGTGGGAGTGTAGAGCGCCACTGGGGGAGGGGATGAAGCTGCAGCAGGAGATGTCTGACTGACATCCAGCAGTTACAGTGCCTCTGCTGCAGCCCTTGAAGTCTTCATTTTTCTTCAAAAAGCTTTTTCCTAGGGCTGCTGGAGCAGCCCCCCGTTGTATGCCTGCTTACTGCATGGCACCAGCTACAAAACTGAGCTCCTGTGCACAGAGGCGGGGTTATAGAGGAGGCTGCGCTATGCCTTTTGGTGCCTCGGATGAAGATCCTACTCTACACCCCAATGTTATTCCCTGTGGAGCCCAGTGTACCCCACAGCAGACAGTATGTGAACCCTTTGGAATTTCCTGGATTTGTGCATAAATTGGTCATAAAATGTGTTCTGATCTTCAGCTAAGTCACAACAATAGACAAACACAGTCTGTTGAAACGAATACCACACAAACAATAATATGTTCTCATGTTTTTATTGAACATACCATGTAAACATTCACAGTGCAGGGTGGCCAAAGTACAGGACGCCCACTCCTAGGGAGAGTAGCAACAGTGCTGAACTTTCTCCATTTATAGACTATCTTACCATGGACTGATGAACATCAAGGCTTTTAGAGATACTTTTGTAACCCTTTCCAGCTTTATGCAAGTCAACAATTCTTAATCGTAGGTCTTCTGAGAGCTCTTTTCTGCGAGGCATGGTTCACATCAGGTAATGCTTCTTGAGTATTGCAAACTCAAAACTGGTGTGTGTTTTTTTTACAGGTCAGGGCAGCTTTAACCAACACCTCCAATCTCGTCTCATTGATTGGACTCCAGGTTGGCCGACTCCTGACTCAAATTAACTCTTGAAGAAGTCATTAGCCTAGGGGTTCACATACTTTGTCCACTCTGCACTGTGAATATTTGCATGGTGTGGTTCAATAAAAACATATATAATTGTTTGTGTGGTATTCGTTTCAGCAGACTGTGTTTGTCTATTGTTGTGACTTAGATGAAGCTCAGAACACAATTTATGCACAAATCCAGGAAATTCCAAAGGGTTCACATACTTTTTCTTGCAACTGTATTATTAGTGAGGGGACATATTTAAGAACAGCAGCAACTCAGCCACAAAGCGGAGAACCACGTAAAATCACAGAGCGGGTCAATGACCACTACGGGCCATGCCAAATATCGGATAGGAGTGCGGCAAAGCATACAGACACTGGACTGTGGAGCAGTGGAAATGTGTTCTGTGGTGTGAAGAATCACGCTTCTCTGTTTGGCAGTCAGATGGACGAATGCCTGGAGTCCAAGGCTGCACAGATGTGACTGGGTACTACTGTAGCGGTTTTATGCTTATAGTACTATTTTTACACCCATAAACTGCTAGAAAGCAATGTTTTCAGAGTCCTGTATTTATAAAATCAGGTTATGCAGAGTCATTTAATCTGGAGAATTCATTAAAGAACATTTCGTAACTTTTTAGCACAGTTATTTGCACTTGCCATTTGTGCAACAGATTAATTTCTTATCGTCTGATCAGGAGAATCATTTCTATCATACGATTATGAAAATTCATCTGGTTTGAAAATCAACACCCCTGAAGAAGTCGGTAAAGATGAAACGCGTTGTTTGAAAGTTTTTGTCATTGCTGCATAAACAAAAGCTAACTGGCAAAAAAGCAATCTTTGGTTGTATGTTGACCCCTATTGGTGTATTATAATGTCTGTGAAAAAGAATTCTATTCTTAATACTTGTCAAGTGTTTTAAATCATGCTTTATTGAATTTTAAAAAATATATACCAAAGTTTATTGGGTGTACTTATGTAAACAGGCATAAGGTGTTATTAGTTCATCCCTATCGCTCTTAAGATATATCTGCTTTTGAATGTAGCTAGTGGGAACACTTTTATACAATATAAATCGGAGCACTCCCCAAAAACAACCTTTTCATTATTATTACCAGTTATTTATATAGCACACACATATTCCGCAGCGCTTTACAGAGAATCTTTGCCCATTCACATCAGTCCCTGCCCCAGTGGAGCTTACAATCTATATTCCTTATCACATGTACACACAGACACATTCACGCTAGGGTTAATTTTGCTGGGAGACAATTAACCAACCAGTATATTATTGGAATGTTGGAGGAAACCAGAGTACCCGGAGGAAACCCACGCAAGTACAGGGAGAATATACAAACTCCATACAGTTAGGGTCGAGGTGGGAAACGAACCCATGACCTCAGTGCTGGGAGGCAGTAATGCTAACCATTACACGATCGATCGTCTCTATTTAAACACTTTGTGCTGAATTTATTTTACAAATTTTATTTTAAATTAAATGCATTATCTATCAAGTAAACAAAAAATCCAATGATTGAACATGAGTATCCAGCCAAAATAAACCAAAAGGTTAGCAATATATGGCCATAAAAGACAAGAATCTCCCCCTGGTCTATGCCAAATACCTAAAGAAATAAAAAACAACCTAAACAGATCAGCAAACTTTGGTGTGAAGTTGAACCCCACAGCTCTACCGTGAGCAAGTAATTAAAACAATTAAAAAGGTATGACAATCATGCTATAAAATAAACCTAATAAAATTATATATATTTAGAAATAACTGCACAGCTCAAGGTGAAGATTAGTATAGGGTGCTTGGTCATCATATGCAGGGAACTGGTATCTAACTTTCCAGTGTATAGTCTACATTAGCCTGACCAAGCATCCTATACTGGATATTAGTATAGGGCATGTGTCTTCAACCTGCAGCCCTCCAGCTACTGTGGAACTACACATCCCAGAAAGCCCTGCCTCCATTTTAGCACGCCTTAATAGCAAAACTGTGGCATGGCATGCTGGGATGTGTAATTCCACAGCAGCTAGAGGGACACAGGTTGAAGACCCACGGTATAGGGTGTTTGGCCATCACATGCAGGCTACTGGTATCTAACTTCCCTGTGTATATTCTACATTAACCTGAACACTGCAGCAGTATCAGTGATATGGAGATGCAACACGAGTTTGAAAATAATAAGAATTTACTCACCGGTAATTCTATTTCTCGTAGTCCGTAGTGGATGCTGGGAACTCCGTAAGGACCATGGGGAATAGACGGGCTCCGCAGGAGACTGGGCACTCTAAAAGAAAGATTAGGTACTATCTGGTGTGCACTGGCTCCTCCCTCTATGCCCCTCCTCCAGACCTCAGTTAAGGAAACTGTGCCCAGGAAGAGCTGACACAACAAGGAAAGGATTTGGAATCCAGGGTAAGACTCATACCAGCCACACCAATCACACTGTACAACTTGTGATAACCATACCCAGTTAACAGTATGAACAACAACTGAGCCTCAGTAACAGATGGCTCATAACAATAACCCTTTAGTTAAGCAATAACTATATACACATGTATTGCAGAGAGTCCGCACTTGGGACGGGCGCCCAGCATCCACTACGGACTACGAGAAATAGAATTACCGGTGAGTAAATTCTTATTTTCTCTGACGTCCTAGTGGATGCTGGGAACCATGGGGATTATACCAAAGCGGGAGAGTGCGGATGACTCTGCAGCACCGAATGAGCAAAGGCAAGGTCCTCCTCAGCCAGGGTATCAAACTTGTAGAACTTAGCAAATGTGTTTGAACCCGACCAAGTAGCAGCTCGGCAAAGCTGTAAAGCCGAGACCCCTCGGGCAGCCGCCCAAGAAGAGCCCACCTTCCTTGTGGAATGGGCTTTTACTGATTTAGGATGCGGTAACCCTGCCGCAGAATGAGCTTGCTGAATCGTGTTATAGATCCAGCGCGCAATAGTTTGCTTTGAAGCCGGAGAACCCAGTTTGTTGGGTGCATGCAGGATAAACAGCGAGTCAGTTTTCCTGACTCCAGCCGTCCTGGCTACATAGATTTTCAAAGCCCTGACTACATCAAGTAACCTGGAGTCCTCCAAGTCCCAAGTAGCCGCAGGCACCACAATAGGCTGGTTCAAATGAAACGCTGATACCACCTTAGGGAGAAATTGGGGACAAGTCCTCAACTCTGCCCTGTCCATATGAAAGATCAGATATGGGCTTTTACATGACAAAGCCGCCAATTCTGACACACGCCTAGCTGAAGCGAAGGCCAACAGCATGACCACCTTCCATGTGAGATACTTTAGCTCCACGGTCTTAAGTGGCTCAAACCAGTGTGATTTCAGGAAATCCAACACAACGTTAAGATCCCAAGGTGCCACTGGAGGCACAAAAGGGGGCTTAATATGCAGCACTCCCTTAACAAACGTCTGAACTTCAGGCAGTGAAGCCAGTTCTTTTTGAAAGAAAATAGACAGGGCCGAAATCTGGTCTTTAATGGATCACAATTTTAGGCCCATAGTCACCCCTGACTGTAGGAAGTGCAGAAATCGACCCAGCTGGAATTCCTCTGTTGGGGCCTTCCTGGCCTCACACCAAGCAACATATTTCCGCCATATGCGGTGATAATGCTTTGCTGTCACATCCTTCCTAGCTTTTATCAGCATAGGAATCACTTCATCCGGAATGCCCTTTTCCGTTAGGATCCGGCGTTCAACCGCCATGCCGTCAAATGCAGCCGCGGTAAGTCTTGGAACAGACAGGGCCCCTGCTGTAACAGGTCCTGTCTGAGAGGCAGAGGCCATGGGTCCTCTGAGATCATTTCTTGTAGTTCTGGGTACCAAGTTCTTCTTGGCCAATCCGGAACGATGAGTATAGTTCTTACTCCTCTCTTTCTTACTATCCTCAGTACCTTGGGTATGAGAGGAAGAGGAGGGAACACATACCGACTGGTACAGCCACGGTGTCACCAGTGCGTCCATAGCTATCGCCTGAGGGTCCCGTGACCTGGCGCAATATTTTTTTAGCTTTTTGTTGAGGCGGGACGCCATCATGTCCACCTGTGGCAGTTCCCAACGATTTACAATCTGTGTGAAGACTCCTTGATGAAGTCCCCACTCTCCCGGGTGGAGGTCATGCCTGCTGAGGAAGTCTGCTTCCCAGTTGTCCACTCCCGGAATGAACACTGCTGACAGTGCTAGCACGTGATTCTCCGCCCATTGAAGAATCCTTGTGGCTTCTGCCATTGCCATCCTGCTTCTTGTGCCGCCCTGGCGGTTTACATGGGCGACCGCCGTGATGTTGTCTGACTGAATCAGTACTGATTGGTTTTGAAGCAGGGGCTCTGCTTGCCTCAGGGCGTTGTAGATGGCCCTTAGTTCCAGTATATTTATGTGTAGAGAAGTCTCCTGACTTGACCATTGTCCTTAGAAGTTTCTTCCCTGAGTGACTGCCCCCCATCCTCGGAGGCTTGCATCCGTGGTCAAAAGGACCCAGTCCTGTATGCCGAACCTGCGTCCCTCGAGAAGATGAGCACTCTGCAGCCACCACAGCAGAGACACCCTGGCCCTTGGGGACAGGGTGATCAACCGATGCATCTGAAGATGCAATCCGGACCATTTGTCCAACAGATCCCACTGAAAGATCCTTGCATGGAACCTGCCGAAGGGAATTGCTTCGTAAGAAGCCACCATCTTTCCCAGGACCCGCGTGCAGTGATGCACAGACACCTGTTTTGGTTTCAGGAGGTCCCTGACCAGAGAGGACAATTCCTGGGCCTTGTCCTCCGGGAGAAACACCTTCTTCTGTTCTGTGTCCAGAATCATTCCCAGGAAAAGCAGACGCGTCGTAGGAATCAGCTGCGACTTTGGGATATTCAGAATCCAGCCGTGCTGTTGCAACACTTCCTGAGAGAGTGCTACGCTGACCAACAACTGCTCTTTGGACCTCGCCTTTATGAGGAGATCGTCCAAGTACGGGATAATTATAACTCCCTTTCTTCGAAGGAGTATCATCATTTCGGCCATTACCTTGGAAAATATTCTCGGAGCCGTGGAGAGACCAAACGGCAACGTCTGGAATTGGTAATGACAGTTCTGTACCACAAACCTGAGGTACTCCTGGTGAGGTGGGTAAATGGGGACATGCAAGTAAGCATCCTTGATGTCCAGCGACACCATAAAATCCCCCTCTTCCAGGCTTGCAATAACCGCCCTGAGCGATTCCATTTTGAACTTGAACTTCTTTTTATAAGTGTTCAAGGATTTTAAATTTAGAATGGGTCTCACCGAACCGTCCGGTTTCGGTACCACAAACATTGTGGAATAGTAACCCCTTCCCTGTTGAAGGAGGGGGACCTTGATTATCACCTGCTGGAGGTACAGCTTGTGAATTGCCGCCAGTACTATCTCCCTTTCCCTGGGAGGAGCTGGCAAGGCTGATTTGAGGTAACGGCGAGGGGGAGTCGCCTCGAACTCCAGCTTGTAGCCCTGAGATACAATTTGTACAGCCCAGAGATCCACTTGTGAGCGAACCCACTGGTTGCTGAAGTTTCGAAGACGCGCCCCCACCGCACCTGGCTCCGCCAGTGGAGCCCCAACGTCATGCGGTGGACTTAGTGGAAGCAGGGGAGGATTTTTGTTCCTGGGAACTGGCTGCCTGGTGCAGCTTCTTTCCTCTACCCCTGCCTCTGGCCAGAAAGGATGCGTCTCTGACCCGCTTGCCTTTCTGAGGCCGAAAGGACTGCATTTGATAATACGGTGCTTTCTTAGGCTGTGAGGGAACCTGAGGTAAAAAAGTCGACTTCCCAGCTGTTGCTGTGGATACGAGGTCCGAGAGACCGTCCCCAAACAATTACTCACCCTTATAAGGCAAAACCTCCATGTGTTTTTTAGAATCAGCATCACCTGTCCACTGCCGAGTCCATAGTACTCTCCTGGCAGAAACGGACATTGCATTAATTCTAGATGCCAGCAGGCAAATGTCCCTCTGGGCATCCCGCATATATAAGACGACGTCTTTTATATGTTCCATGGTTAGCAAAATAGTATCCCTGTCGAGGGAATCAATGTTGTCTGACAGGGTATCAGTCCATGCTGCTGCAGCACTACACATCCAGGCTGAAGCAATAGCAGGTCTCAGTAGAGTACCAGAGTGTGTATACAGACTTCAGGATAGCTTCCTGCTTTCTATCCGCAGGCTCCTTTAGGGCGGCCGTATCCTGAGACGGCAGTGCCACCCTTTTAGATAAGCGTGTGAGCGCCTTGTCCACCCTAGGGGATGTTTCCCAACGTAACCTATCCGTTGGCGGGAAAGGGTACGCCATCAGTAACCTCTTAGAAATCACTAGTTTCTTATCAGGGGAACTCCACGCTTCTTCACACAAATCATTTAATTCATCAGATGGGGGAAAAGTCACTGGCTGCTTTTTCTCCCCAAACATAATACCCCCCTCTTGGTGGTAACCGGGTTAACGTCAGAAATGTGCAATACATCTTTCATTGCAGTAATCATGCATCGGATGGCCTTTGTAGACTGTACATTTGTCTCATCCTCATCTACACTGGAGTCAGACTCCGTGTCGACATCTGTGTCTACCATCTGAGCCAGAGGGCGTTTATGAGCCCCTGACGGCCTCTGAGTCGCCTGGGCAGGCGCGGGCTGAGACCCCGGCTGTCCCAAGGCTGCTGCATCATCGAACCTTTTATGTAAGGAGTTGACACTGTCGGTTAAGACCTTCCACATATCCATCCAATCAGGTGTCGGCCCCGTCGGGGGCGACACCACACTAATCTGCCCCTGCTCCGCCTCCACGTAACCATCAAACATGTCGACACAACCGTACCGACACACCGCACACACACAGGGAATGCTGACTGAGGACAGGACCCCACAAAGTCCTTTGGGGAGACAGAGAGAGAGTATGCCAGCACACACCACAGCGCTATATAACACAGGGATGTACACTATAATAAGTGATTTTTCCCAATAGCTGCTTACTTATCTTATTTGCGCCTAAATTTAAGTGCCCCCCCCTCTCTTTTTTACCCTTCTTGTATCCAGATACTGCAGGGGAGAGCCTGGGGAGCTGCCTCCAGCGGAGCTGTGAAGGGAAAATGGCACTGGTGTGCTGAGGAAGAAGGCCCCGCCCCCTCAGCGGCGGGCTTCTGTCCCGCGTTTTGTGTGAGTTAATGGCGGGGGTTTGCACACATATACAGTGCCAGACTGTATTATGTGTATAATTTGTGCCAAAAAAGGTATAATAATTGCTGCCCAGGACGCCCCCCCCCCAGCGCCCTGCACCCTACAGTGACCGGAGTGTGTGGTGTGCAGTGGGAGCAATGGCGCACAGCTGCAGTGCTGTGCGCTACCTTAATGAAGACCGGAGTCTTCAGCCGCCGTTTTCGTCGTTCTCTTCTGTCTTCTGGCTCTGCAAGGGGGACGGCGGCGCGGCTCCGGGAACGGACGATCGAGGTCAGGCCCGGTGTTCGAACCCTCTGGAGCTAATGGTGTCCAGTAGCCTAAGAAGCACAAGCTAGCTGCAAGCAGGTAGGTTTGCTTCTCTCCCCTCAGTCCCACGTAGCAGTGAGTCTGTTGCCAGCAGATCTCACTGAAAATAAAAAACCTAACAAATACTTTCTTTTCTAGCAAGCTCAGGAGAGCCCACTAGGTGCATCCAGCTCTGGCCGGGCACAGATTCTAACTGAGGTCTAGAGGAGGGGCATAGAGGGAGGAGCCAGTGCACACCAGATAGTACCTAATCTTTCTTTTAGAGTGCCCAGTCACCTGCGGAGCCCGTCTATTCCCCATGGTCCTTACGGAGTTCCCAGCATCCACTAGGACGTCAGAAAATAAATTACATATTGTCAAATATATTAAGCTCAACGAACACCTGAAATTCCCAAGTGGCTAAGTATAAAAATGTCAGTCATGTTATGTCTATTATACAGCTCAGTAATACACAGCCATTGACAAACACCAAACCATGGCTTTAATTCCGCAACCAAAAGGAATTAAGGGATCACATAGAACGCTCATCACAATATACAGCGGTGGATTGCAACACTATGCACATGTGTTATCTTTATTAGTGTGCGTTGCTACATACAGTTTATTGGCAAGCCTGTTATTCCGGTCATTGCACAACTTTCAATTTAATGGACAGACATCCTGTCCCCTAAACAGCTTACTCTTGTGTTAAAGGGAATTACTGTAACTGTGCTAATAGAAGCTTGTTGATCTCACCACAGGAGCTGTCTGACAAATGCAAGAAAGCCAGCATGTATATCCACTAGCAATCATTTGGACATGTAAACCACAATGAATAAGTGAATAGAGATGTATACAGATGTGGTCTTATGGGACTATCTTTTTTGAACCATATGGCACAAGACGCTTGCAGTGACTTAAGATGCTCCTCCATGGGCAGCGATTTGCGTGGTGGAGTATGTTTCCCGAATTGTGTACGTTACATCGTTAACAGTGTAATATGACATTTTTTTTACCATGGTGCGAGCCACTCAGATAGAACCTTTTGCCTTTTCACCCAGACTGTACATATTTACCTAAATATTGTATATTTGCTAATAGTGTCCGAAGTCACTAAATGTGTACAGATTACTTAAAAGTTAGCATTTTTCTGTTGCAAAGGAATTAGTGTAACTTATTTTAAGAAAAAAAAAAAAAAACATGGCGCGGCTAAGTCACACAGTCTGCGATGAGCCAAATGGGGCAATTTGACATGATTCGAGGATAGGTTTATGTAGACGGTATGATTTACCGGTATTCAGTACACAGACGCCAGCATCGCGACAATTAAAATCCTGACAGGGGTGAGCTTGGTATGTTCTCCCCTACCCTCCTATCCACACAGCATAACTCTAACCTCCCCCTTTGGTGTCTAACCCTAACCTCCCCCATTGTAGCCTAAACCTAATCCCCCTGTCCCGCAGCCTAAACCTAACCCTCCCCCCTTAGTGCCTAAACCTAACCCCCCTCCACAGCGTAACCCTAACCTCCCAGGGTGGCCCCTAAACCTAACAGTGGAATGGCCCATTGATACTTTTATATTCTCTTTCTCTGCAAGATGCTATCAGTTAGCAGCACATACTGCACAGTAATTGGCTACCACAACAGAAGTCAATGAAATGCCTTAAAGAGTAACATTATAAGGTTGTCATCTTCTAACACGGTCACTTATACAGATAAAATAGTGATCATACATGCTATGGAACATTCTGTCTTAGCCACAAATTATAAATAAATATTCTAGGCAGAGATGCAAATACAATGCAGCATAATGTATTTCCAGTCGAGTTTATTTACCACCGTTACGGATACCCCCTTTACACCAAAACCCCAGATTTGACCCAGAATTTGGAACACTGTCCCAACCAGTCAGACCTGGGATTTACCCCGTTCCACTGTGGTGCCGACCTGAGATATTACCGAGCCAGCACCGTTCACACTGCACATGGGTGATGACATCTCAAAGCACTGCGGATTCCGCTGATCAGGACCTTCAGAGGAGCCTACGTCAAGACTGGGGGAAAGCCCAGCTCTCTGGCAGCTGCTGGACTGCCCCCAGCCTAAATCTCTGCGCAGCGAATGAATGTTGCACTCATGCATGCGGCATCCATACATCTTCACCCCGGCACCACTGCTGTCTACATAGCAGACACTGCATGCACCCTGTCCTCCAAACTCCCGACCACCTGTAGGACACTTTAGTTTGGAGGAATGGGCTATCCCATTGCTGTTAACGGGTCCCGGGTCATGTACAACCCTGGTTGATTACCGGTTGGATTGCCGGGTCATAGGACCCGGGCTATTTTTATTTTTTTAAACCTGTTTACACTGAGGCCTGACCCAGGCTGACCCGGCAATTACCTAGAATTTCGAGTAGGTGTAAAAGTGGTATGATTCTCAGATTTCTGGTCATTTCACTGTAATAAGTCCCTTAAAACTACACTAAGTGAAATAAGACTTTATACAATACTGTGTTTTAAATTGGGTCGATTTGCAAAGAAATTGATCTGTATTAAAAACTATATATTAATAAACATATTAGTATCACATTCAAGGAAAATCTTGAGACTAGCACTGAAAAAAAGTTTCAATGCAAACAGAGTTCCTTGGCTGACTATGTCTTTGGAAACTCAAATAACTTATCAGTTTGATCTCTGAATAAGGCGGAGGAATGTCAATGACTGTTTCCATCCTGCAAGGAACAATAGCGGGAATTATACAAAATAACACACCCTGACAAAAACGGGGCTATATTTACAAATCATTTTCTGCAAAGATTAAAAAATAAAATGCATGAATAATCCAGAGCCAAGTGAAACACATACACACAGTTACAACATTACTTTAGGAAGGAAAACCTTTTAACCTTATCTGGTCCATTATGGACATAGCAAATATCCTGGGTTTTATACAGTGTCTAATGAGTATAATAAGAATTTACTTACCGATAATTCTATTTCTCGTAGTCCGTAGTGGATGCTGGGAACTCCGTAAGGACCATGGGGAATAGCGGCTCCGCAGGAGACTGGGCACAAAAGAAAAGCTTTAGGACTACCTGGTGTGCACTGGCTCCTCCCCCTATGACCCTCCTCCAAGCCTCAGTTAGGATACTGTGCCCGGACGAGCGCACACAATAAGGAAGGATTTTGAATCCCGGGTAAGACTCATACCAGCCACACCAATCACACCGTACAACTTGTGATATGAACCCAGTTAACAGCATGATAACAGAGGAGCCTCTGGATAGATGGCTCACAACAACAATAACCCGATTTGTTAACAATAACTATGTACAAGTATTGCAGATAATCCGCACTTGGGATGGGCGCCCAGCATCCACTACGGACTACGAGAAATAGAATTATCGGTAAGTAAATTCTTATTTTCTCTGACGTCCTAGTGGATGCTGGGAACTCCGTAAGGACCATGGGGATTATACCAAAGCTCCCAAACGGGCGGGAGAGTGCGGATGACTCTGCAGCACCGAGTGAGAAAACTCCAGGTCCTCCTCAGCCAGAGTGTCAAATTTGTAAAATTTCACAAAAGTATTTGACCCTGACCAAGTAGCAGCTCGGCAAAGTTGTAAAGCCGAGACCCCTCGGGCAGCCGCCCAAGATGAGCCCACCTTCCTTGTGGAGTGGGCTTTTACAGATTTTGGCTGTGGCAGGCCTGCCACAGAATGCGCAAGCTGAATTGTACTACAAATCCAGCGAGCAACAGTCTGCTTAGAAGCAGGAGCACCCAGGATAAATAGCTTGTCAGATTTTCTGACTCCAGCCGTCCTGGAAACATATATTTTCAGGGCCCTGACAACGTCCAGCAACTTGGAGTCCTCCAAGTCCTTAGTAGCCGCAGGTACCACAATAGGCTGGTTCAGATGAAACGCTGAAACCACCTTTGGGAGAAATTGAGGACGAGTCCTCAATTCTGCCCTGTCCGTATGAAAAATCAGGTAAGGGCTTTTACAGGATAAAGCCGCCAATTCTGACACACACCTGGCTGAAGCCAGGGCCAACAGCATGACCACTTTCCATGTGAGATATTTTAAGTCCACAGTGTTGAGTGGTTCAAACCAATGTGATTTTAGGAAACCCAAAACAACATTCAGATCCCAGGGTGCCACTGGAGGCACAAAAGGAGGCTGTATATGTAGCACTCCCTTAACAAACGTCTGGACTTCAGGCACTGAAGCCAGTTCTCTCTGAAAGAAAATCGACAGGGCCGAAATCTGGACCTTAATGGATCCTAATTTTAGGCCCATAGACACTCCTGCTTGCAGGAAATGCAGGAATCAACCCAGTTGAAATTCCTCCGTCGGGGCCTTTTTGGCCTCGCACCACGCAACATATTTCCGCCAGATGCGGTGATAATGCTTTGCGGTTACATCCTTTCTGGCTTTTATCAAAGTAGGGATGACTTCGTCTGGAATGCCTTTTTCCTTTAGGATCCGGCGTTCAACCGCCATGCCGTCAAACGCAGCCGCGGTAAGTCTTGGAACAGACAGGGTCCCTGCTGGAGCAGGTCCCTTCTCAGAGGTAGAGGCCACGGGTCCTCTGTGAGCATTTCTTGAAGTTCCGGGTACCAAGTCCTTCTTGGCCAATCCGGAGCCACGAGAATAGTTCTTACTCCTCCCCGCCGTATAATCCTCAGCACCTTGGGTATGAGAGGCAGAGGAGGGAACACATACACTGACTGGTACACCCACGGTGTTACCAGAGCGTCCACAGCTATTGCTTGAGGGTCCCTTGACCTGGCGCAATACCTGTCCAGTTTTTTGTTGAGGCGGGACGCCATCATGTCCACCTTTGGTTTTTCCCAACGGTTTACAATCATGTGGAAGACTTCTGGGTGAAGTCCCCACTCTCCCGGGTGGAGGTCGTGCCTGCTGAGGAAGTCTGCTTCCCAGTTGTCCACTCCCGGAATGAACACTGCTGACAGTGCTATCACATGATTTTCCGCCCAGCGAAGAATCCTTGCAGCTTCCGCCATTGCCCTCCTGCTTCTTGTGCCGCCCTGTCTGTTTACGTGGGCGACTGCCGTGATGTTGTCCGACTGGATCAGCACCGGCTGACCTTGAAGCAGAGGTCTTGCTTGGCTCAGAGCATTGTAAATGGCTCTTAACTCCAGGATATTTATGTGAAGTGATGTCTCCAGGCTTGACCACAAGCCCTGGAAGTTTCTTCCCTGTGTGACTGCTCCCCAGCCTCGCAGGCTGGCATCTGTGGTCACCAGGAACCAGTCCTGAATGCCGAATCTGCGGCCCTCTAGAAGATGAGCACTCTGCAACCACTACAGGAGAGACACCCTTGTCCTTGGGGACAGGGTTATCCGCCGATGCATCTGAAGATGCGATCCGGACCATTTGTCCAGCAGGTCCCACTGGAATGTTCTTGCGTGGAATCTGCCGAATGGAATCGCTTCGTAGGAAGCCACCATTTTTCCCAGGACCCTTGTGCATTGATGCACTGATACTTGGCCTGGTTTTAGGAGGTTTCTGACTAGCTCGGATAACTCTCTGGCTTTCTCTTCCGGGAGAAACACCTTTTTCTGGACTGTGTCCAGGATCATCCCTAGGAATAGAAGATGTGTCGTCGGGATCAGCTGCGATTTTGGGATATTGAGAATCCAACCGTGCTGCCGCAGCACTACTTGAGATAGTGCTACTCCGACTACCAACTGTTCCTCGGATCTTGCCCTTATCAGGAGATCGTCCAAGTAAGGGATAATTAAAACTCCTTTCCTTCGAAGGAGTATCATCATTTCGGCCATTACTTTGGTAAAGACCCGGGGCGCCGTGGACAATCCAAACGGCAGCGTCTGAAACGGATAGTGACAGTTCTGTACCACAAACCTGAGGTACCCTTGGTGAGAAGGGTAAATTGGGACATGGAGGTAAGCATCCTTGATGTCCAGAGACACCATATAATCCCCTTCATCCAGGTTCGCGATCACCGCTCTGAGTGACTCCATCTTGAATTTGAACCTCTGTATGTAAGTGTTCAAAGATTTTAGATTTAAAATAGGTCTCACCGAGCCATCCGGCTTCGGTACCACAAACAGCGTGGAATAATACCCCTTTCCCTGTTGCAGGAGGGGTACCTTGATTATCACCTGCTGAGAATACAGCTTGTGAATGGCTTCCAATACCGCCTCCCTGTCGGAGGGAGACGTCGGTAAGGCAGACTTTAGGAAACGGCGGGGGGGAGACGTCTCGAATTCCAATTTGTACCCCTGAGATACCACCTGAAGGATCCAGGGGTCCACTTGCGAGTGAGCCCACTGCGCGCTGAAATTCTTGAGACGGGCCCCCACCGTGCCTGAGTCCGCTTGTAGAGCCCCAGCGTCATGCTGAGGACTTGGCAGAAGCGGGAGAGGGCTTCTGTTCCTGGGAACTGGCTGTTTGCTGCAGCCTTTTTCCTCTCCCTCTGCCACGGGGCAGAAATGAGGAGCCTTTTGCCCGCTTGCCCTTATGGGGCCGAAAGGACTGCGCCTGATAATACGGCGTCTTCTTATGTTGAGAGGCTACCTGGGGTAAAAATGTGGATTTCCCAGCAGTTGCCGTGGACACTAGGTCCGATAGACCTACCCCAAATAACTCCTCCCCTTTATAAGGCAATACTTCCATATGCCTTTTGGAATCAGCATCACCTGACCACTGCCGCGCCCATAACCCTCTTCTGGCAGATATGGACAGCGCACTTACTCTTGATGCCAGTCGGCAAATATCACTCTGTGCATCACGCATATATAAAAATGCATCTTTTAAATGCTCTATAGTCAGTAATATACTGTCCCTATCCAGGGTATCAATATTTTCAGTCAGGGAATCCGACCAAGCCACCCCAGCACTGCACATCCAGGCTGAGGCGATTGCTGGTCGCAGTATAACACCCGTGTGAGTGTAAATACATTTTAGGATATTCTCCTGCTTTCTGTCAGCAGGTTCCTTAAGGGCGGCCGTATCAGGAGACGGTAGTGCCACCTGTTTAGACAAGCGTGTGAGCGCTTTATCCACCCTAGGGGGTGTTTCCCAACGTGCCCTATCCTCTGGCGGGAAGGGGTATGATGCCAATAACCTTTTAGGAATTATCATTTTTTTATCGGGAGAAACCCACGCTTCATCACACACTTCATTTAATTCCTCAGATGCAGGAAAAACTACAGGTAGTTTTTTCTCACCAAACATAATACCCTTTTTAGTGGTACTTGTACTATCAGAAATGTGTAAAACATTTTTCATTGCCTCAATCATGTAACGTGTGGCCCTACTGGAAGTCACATTAGTCTCTTCATCGTCGACACTGGAGTCAGTATCCGTGTCGGCGTCTGTATCTGCCATCTGAGGTAGCGGGCGTTTTAGAGCCCCTGATGGTCTTTGAGACGCCTGGACAGGCACAAGCTGAGTAGCCGGCTGTCTCATGTCATCAACCGTCTTTTGTAAAGAGCTGACACTTTCACGTAATTCCTTCCATAAGCCCATCCACTCAGGTGTCGACTCCCTAGGGGGTGACATCTCCATTATAGGCAATTGCTCCGCCTCCACATCATTTTCCTCCTCATACATGTCGACACAGTCGTACCGACACACAGCACACACACAGGGAATGCTCTGATAGAGGACAGGACCCCACTAGCCCTTTGGGGAGACAGAGGGAGAGTATGCCAGCACACACCAGAGCGCTATATATATGTTGGGATAACACTATACAGAGTGTTTTTCCCCTTATAGCTGCTGTTTATATTATACTGCACCTAATTAGTGCCCCCCCCCCCCCCTCTTGTTTTACCCTTTTCTGTAGTGCAGGACTGCAGGGGAGAGTCAGGGAGACGTCCTTCCAGCGGAGCTGTGAGGGAAAATGGCGCCAGTGTGCTGAGGAGATAGGCTCCGCCCCCTTCTCGGCGGACTTTTCTCCCGCTTTTTTCAGGAATCTGGCAGGGGTTAATATACATCCATATAGCCCTGGGGGTTATATGTGATGTATTTTAGCCAGCCAAGGTGTTCATATTGCTGCTCAGGGCGCCCCCCCCCCCAGCGCCCTGCACCCATCAGTGACCGGAGCGTGTGGTGTGCATGAGGAGCAATGGCGCACAGCTGCAGTGCTGTGCGCTACCTTGGTGAAGACTGATGTCTTCTGCCGCCGATTTTCCGGACTTCTTCTTGCTTCTGGCTCTGTAAGGGGGCCGGCGGCGCGGCTCTGGGACCGGACTCCGAGGCTGGGCCTGTGTTCGGTCCCTCTGGAGCTAATGGTGTCCAGTAGCCTAAGAAGCCCAAGATGGCTGCAAGCAGGCAGGTTCGCTTCTTCTCCCCTTAGTCCCTCGATGCAGTGAGCCTGTTGCCAGCAGGTCTCACTGAAAATAAAAAACCTAAAACTAACTTTTCCTAAGAAGCTCAGGAGAGCCCCCTAGATTGCACCCAGCTCGGTCGGGCACAAAAATCTAACTGAGGCTTGGAGGAGGGTCATAGGGGGAGGAGCCAGTGCACACCAGGTAGTCCTAAAGCTTTTCTTTTGTGCCCAGTCTCCTGCGGAGCCGCTATTCCCCATGGTCCTTACGGAGTTCCCAGCATCCACTAGGACGTCAGAGAAATGGAGGTTTATTTATTGTTTAACAATTTTTAGACAATTATTATTGGGGTCTCACAAGATGTTGCGCTTTATGTAACACGCATTGAAAGATTTCCATGCAAGAAAATCACAGGCGCCACTTTCACATTAGAGATTCCCAGGAGGTCACAATGGTTACTTAATATGCAGTAAAGATATAGGAGGCAATTTAAATTGTACGTGATAAAGGAAACTTTATTATGATAAAAATAAGAATTTACTCACCGGTAATTCTATTTCTCGTAGTCCGTAGTGGATGCTGGGGACTCCGTCAGGACCATGGGGAATAGCGGCTCCGCAGGAGACAGGGCACAAAATTTAAAAGTTTGACCACTAGGTGGTGTGTACTGGCTCCTCCCCCTATGACCCTCCTCCAAGCCTCAGTTAGGATACTGTGCCCGGACGAGCGTACACAATAAGGAAGGATTTTGAATCCCGGGTAAGACTCATACCAGCCACACCAATCACACCGTACAACTTGTGATCTGAACCCAGTTAACAGTATGATAACGTAGGAGCCTCTGAAAAGATGGCTCACAACAATAAACAACCCGATTTTTTTGTAACAATAACTATGTACAAGTATTGCAGACAATCCGCACTTGGGATGGGCGCCCAGCATCCACTACGGACTACGAGAAATAGAATTACCGGTGAGTAAATTCTTATTTTCTCTGACGTCCTAGTGGATGCTGGGGACTCCGTCAGGACCATGGGGATTATACCAAAGCTCCCAAACGGGCGGGAGAGTGCGGATGACTCTGCAGCACCGAATGAGAGAACTCCAGGTCCTCCTTAGCCAGGGTATCAAATTTGTAGAATTTTACAAACGTGTTCTCCCCTGACCACGTAGCTGCTCGGCAGAGTTGTAATGCCGAGACCCCTCGGGCAGCCGCCCAAGATGAGCCCACCTTCCTTGTGGAGTGGGCATTGACAGATTTAGGCTGTGGCAGGCCTGCTACAGAATGTGCCAGTTGAATTGTGCTACAAATCCAACGAGCAATCGTCTGCTTAGAAGCAGGAGCACCCAGCTTGTTGGGTGCATACAGTATAAACAGCGAGTCAGATTTTCTGACTCCAGCCGTCCTTGAAATATATATTTTCAATGCTCTGACAACGTCCAGCAACTTGGAATCCTCCAAATCGCTAGTAGCCGCAGGCACCACAATAGGCTGGTTCAGGTGAAACGCTGATACCACCTCAGGCAGAAAATGAGGACGCGTCCTCAATTCTGCCCTGTCCGAATGGAAAATCAGATATGGGCTTTTATACGATAAAGACGCCAATTCCGACACTCTCCTGGCTGAAGCCAGGGCCAGTAGCATGGTTACTTTCCATGTAAGATATTTAAAATCTACCGATTTGAGTGGCTCAAACCAATGGGATTTGAGAAAATCCAAAACTACATTGAGATCCCACGGTGCCACTGGGGGCACAACCGGGGGCTGTATATGTAGTACTCCTTTTACAAAAGTCTGGACTTCAGGAACTGAAGCCAATTCTTTCTGGAAGAAAATCGACAGGGCCGAAATTTGAACCTTAATGGACCCTAATTTGAGGCCCATAGATAATCCTGTTTGCAGGAAATGTAGGAATCGACCCAGTTGAAATTCCTCTGTCGGGGCCTTCCTGGCCTCACACCATGCAACATATTTTCTCCAAATGCGGTGATAATGTTGTGCAGTCACCTCCTTCCTGGCTTTGACCAGGGTAGGGATGACCTCCTCCGGAATGCCTTTTTCCCTTAGGATCCGGCGTTCAACCGCCATGCCGTCAAACGCAGCCGCGGTAAGTCTTGGAATAGACACGGTCCCTGCTGAAGCAGATCCCTTCTTAGAGGTAGAGGCCACGGATCTTCCGTGAGCATCTCCTGAAGTTCCGGGTACCAAGTCCTTCTTGGCCAGTCCGGAGCCACTAGTATCGTTCTTACTCCCCTTTGCCGTATAATTCTCAGTACCTTGGGTATGAGAGGCAGAGGAGGAAACACATACACTGACTGGTACACCCATGGTGTTACCAGAGCGTCCACAGCTATTGCCTGAGGGTCTCTTGACCTGGCGCAATACCTGTCCAGTTTTTTGTTGAGGCGGGACGCCATCATGTCCACCATTGGTCTTTCCCAATGGACTACAATCATGTGGAAGACTTCTGGATGAAGTCCCCACTCTCCCGGGTGAAGATCGTGTCTGCTGAGGAAGTCTGCTTCCCAGTTGTCCACTCCCGGGATGAACACTGCTGACAGTGCTATCACATGATTTTCCGCCCAGCGAAGAATCCTTGCAGCCTCTGCCATTGCCCTCCTGCTTCTTGTGCCGCCCTGTCTGTTTACGTGGGCGACTGCCGTGATGTTGTCCGACTGGATCAACACCGGCTGACCCTGAAGCAGAGGGTTTGCCAGGCTTAGAGCATTGTAGATTGCTCTTAGTTCCAGTATATTTATGTGAAGAGACGTTTCCAGGCTTGACCACACGCCCTGGAAGTTTCTTCCTTGTGTGACCGCTCCCCAGCCTCTCAGGCTGGCATCCGTGGTCACTAGGACCCAGTTCTGTATGCCGAATCTGCGGCCCTCTAACAGATGAGCACTCTGCAACCACCATAGCAGAGAGACCCTTTTTTCCAGGACTCTTGTGCATTGATGCACAGACACTGTCCCTGGTTTTAGGAGGTTCCTGACGAGTTCGGATAACTCCCTGGCTTTCTCCTCCGGAAGAAATACCTTTTTCTGAACAGTGTCCAGAATCATCCCTAGGAACAGCAGACGTGTCGTCGGGATCAGTTGGGATTTTGGAAAATTCAGAATCCACCCGTGCTGTTGGAGCACTACTTGAGTTAGTGCTACTCCGACCTCCAGCTGTTCTCTGGATCTTGCCCTTATCAGGAGATCGTCCAAGTAAGGGATAATTAATACGCCTTCTCTTCGAAGAAGGATCATCATTTCGGCCATTACCTTGGTAAAGACCCTGGGTGCCGTGGACAATCCAAACGGCAGCGTCTGAAACTGATAATGACAGTTTTATACCACGAACCTGAGGTACCCTTGGTGTGAAGGGCAAATTGGGACATGAAGGTAAGCATCCTTGATGTCCAAGGACACCATAAAATCCCCTTCTTCCAGATTCGCTATCACTGCTCTGAGTGACTCCATCTTGAACTTGAATTTTTGTATGTACAGGTTCAGAGATTTCAGATTTAGAATAGGTCTTACCGAGCCGTCCGGCTTCGGTACCACAAATAGCGTGGAGTAATACCCCTTTCCCTGTTGTAGAAGGGGTACCTTGATTATCACCTGCTGAGAATACAGCTTGTGAATGGCTTCCAATACCGTCGCCCTGTCTGAGGGAGACGTTGGCAGAGCAGATTTTAGGAACCGGCGAGGGGGAGACTTCTCGAATTCCAACCTGTAACCCTGAGATACTACCTGCAGGACCCAGGGGTCCACCTGCGAGTGAGCCCACTGTGCGCTGAAATTCTTGAGGCGACCCCCCACCGCCCCTGAGTCCGCTTGTAAGGTCCCAGCGTCATGCTGAGGCCTTTGCAGAAGCCAGGGAGGACTTCTGCTCCTGGGAAGGGGCTGCTTGCTGCAGTCTCTTACCCTTTCCTTTGCCTCGGGGCAAATATGAATGTCCTTTTGCTCGCTTGTTCTTATAGGAACGAAAGGACTGCGGCTGAAAAGACTGCGTCTTTTTCTGCTGGGAGGGGACTTGAGGTAAAAAGGTGGACTTCCCGGCTGTTGCCGTGGCTACCAAATCCGATAGACCGACCCCAAATAATTCCTCCCCTTTATACGGCAATACTTCCATATGCCGTTAGGAATCCGCATCGCCTGACCACTGTCGTGTCCATAGACTTCTTCTGGCAGATATGGACATCGCACTTACTCTTGATGCCAGAGTGCAGATATCCCTCTGTGCATCTCGCATATAAAGGAATGCATCCTTTAATTGCTCTATAGTCAATAAAATACTGTCCCTATCCAGGGTATCAATATTTTCAGTCAGGGAATCCGACCAAGCCACCCCAGCACTGCACATCCAGGCTGAGGCGATTGCTGGTCGCAGTATAACACCAGTATGTGTGTATATACTTTTTAGAGTATTTTTCAGCCTCCTATCAGCTGGATCCTTGAGGGCGGCCGTATCAGGAGACGGTAACGCCACTTGTTTGGATAAACGTGTGAGCGCCTTGTCCACCCTAGGGGGTGTTTCCCAGCGCGCCCTAACCTCTGGCGGGAAAGGGTATAACGCCAATAACTTCTTTGAAATTAGCAGTTTTTTATCAGGGGTAACCCACGCTTCATCACACACGTCATTCAATTCCTCTGATTCAGGAAAAACTACAGGTAGTTTTTTCAGACCCCACATAATACCCCTTTTTGTGGTACTTGCAGTATCAGAGATATGCAAAGCCTCCTTCATTGCCGTGATCATATAACGTGTGGCCCTACTGGAAAATACGTTCGTTTCTTCACCGTCGACACTAGATTCGGTGTCTGGGTCTGTGTCGACCGACTGAGGCAAAGGGCGTTTTACAGCCCCTGACGGTGTTTGAGACGCCTGTACAGGTACTAACTGGTTTGCCGGTCGTCTCATGTCGTCAACCGACTTTTGCAGCGTGCTGACATTATCACGTAATTCCATAAACAAAGCCATCCATTCCGGTGTCGACTCCCTAGGGGGTGACATCACCATTACCGGCAATTGCTCCGCCTCCACACCAACATCGTCCTCATACATGTCGACACACACGTACCGACACACAGCAGACACACAGGGAATGCTCTGATAGAAGACAGGACCCCACTAGCCCTTTGGGGAGACAGAGGGAGAGTTTGCCAGCACACACCAAAGCGCTATAATTATATAGGAACAACCTTATATAAGTGTTGTTTCCTTATAGCTGCTTAAATATATATAATATCGCCAAAAAATGCCCCCCCTCTCTGTTTTTTACCCTGTTTCTGTAGTGCAGTGCAGGGGAGAGCCTGGGAGCCTTCCTAGCAGCGGAGCTGTGTAGGAAAATGGCGCTGTGTGCTGAGGAGATAGGCCCCGCCCCCTATTCCGGCGGGCTCTTCTCCCGGTTTTTCTGAGACCTGGCAGGGTTAAATACATCCATATAGCCTCATGGACTATATGTGATGTATTCTTTTTAGCCAGAAAGGTATTAACATTGCTGCCCAGGGCGCCCCCCCCAGCGCCCTGCACCCTCAGTGGCCGCCGGTGTGAAGTGTGCCTGAGCGCAATGGCGCACAGCTGCAGTGCTGTGCGCTACCTCATGAAGACTGAAAAGCCTTCAGCCGCCGGTTTCTGGACCTCTTCTTACTTCGGCATCTGCAAGGGGGTCGGCGGCGCGGCTCCGGTGACCCATCCAGGCTGTACCTGTGATCGTCCCTCTGGAGCTAGTGTCCAGTAGCCTAAGAAGCAAATCCATCCTGCA
Organism: Pseudophryne corroboree; assembly: GCF_028390025.1. Classification (NCBI taxonomy): domain Eukaryota; kingdom Metazoa; phylum Chordata; class Amphibia; order Anura; family Myobatrachidae; genus Pseudophryne; species Pseudophryne corroboree. The sequence goes on from NC_086446.1 coordinate 617,584,463, forward strand.
CGCAGGTGAGTTCACTTCTTCTCCCCTAGGTCCCTCGTTGCAGTGAGCCTGTTGCCAGCAGGACTCACTGAAAATAATAAAACTATCAAAACTTTTACTCTAAGCAGCTCTTTATGAGAGCCACCTAGATTGCACCCTGCTCGGACGGGCACAAAAACCTAACTGAGGCTTGGAGGAGGGTCATAGGGGGAGGAGCCAGTACACACCACCTAGTGGTCAAACTTTTAAATTTTGTGCCCTGTCTCCTGCGGAGCCGCTATTCCCCATGGTCCTGACGGAGTCCCCAGCATCCACTAGGACGTCAGAGAAATGTATGTATATTAAACTTATATGTATATTGTACTTTTATGTATATATTTTATGTATATTACACTACAAAGTGAATTAAATATTCGTGCTCCTTAATAAATAATTGCAATTCAGTCAGTCTGGTGTATGTGTAATCGTAATTCTGCCAACCAGAATGCCGGCAGCGGGGAGAGCACAAAGAGTCCCCTTGCAGGCTCACTGCACTCGCCACAGGATCTTTTCCTACTCTACAGGTGTTGTGGACACCCACAAGTGAGAATAGTCCTGTTTTGCTGGGATTCCGGCGTCTGAATCCAGACCGCCGGGATCCCAACAGCTGGCAAATTGAACGTATCCCGTTTGGGGTAGTGCATAGTAGCCATGCAATAAACAGCTCTACTGAACACCAAAGAGGACAGATGGGCAGATGTATTAACCTGGAGAATGGATAAAGTAGTAATAAAGCAGTGATAAGTGCAAGGTGATAACGCACCATGAGCTGATTGGCTGGTGCGTTATCACCTTGCACTTATCACTGCTTTATTACTTCTTTATCCATTCTCCAGGTTAAGTGCAAGGTGATAACGCACCAGCCAATCAGCTCCTGGTGCATTATCACCTTGCACTTATCACTTCTTTATCCCTTCTCCAGGTTAATACATCTGTCCCAGAGGGACTTATTCAGGTTTGTTAGCAAACCAAAAAAAAGCACACCAATTGGTAAAACCATGTTGCACTGCATGTGGGGTAAATGTAAAATGTGCAGAAATATTTAGATTTGGGTGGGGTGTGTTCAAACTGAACTCTAAATTGCAGTGTAAAAATAAAGCAGCCAGTATTTACCCTGCACGGAAATAATATAACCCACCCAAATCTAACTCTCTCTGCACGTTACATCTGCTCCACCTGCAGTGCAACATGGCTTTGCCCATTTACTTTTCTTTTTTTGTCTTTTTTAACAAATATAAATAACCCCCAGAGATCGATTCTAATTTGAACATATCTACAGTACTGCAGAACATAAATACATCCGGCTGTGAACACTATCACAATGTGTGTGGTCATAGATGGACGCACTAATCAAGCACATGGATATTTGGCCAGACTGTATACAAATACAGACAGTATAATTCCTAGGTTTAGTACACTGTGGAATGTAATTTGCGATGTTCTCTATTGTGAACTGAAAAAATAAAAGCAGCATATGACATTTTATAATTTGGTTAAGATGGGATAATGTTACCAGACTAAATGTCAACGGTGTTGAAGTTTACAACATATATAGCAATTTTGGAAGGTGTGGTGAATGGTGTGGATACTGACTAGTCTGTAATTTGGCATTACACCTTTGAAAACCTGTTCCAGAAAACAAAACAACTTGTCTACATTTTATACAGAGGTGCCCTTATCCATACCTCAATGTCATAAATTTGCGTCTTCTTCTCATCTCATATATAGCAAAACACCACTCATCTGTGGCAGAGGAGTTGGGCAACAACTTTAACTTGACAGGGACTCGTTTTACACATGTACAAAGTTGCAGATGAAGTACAACGGAACCTGGCGCGCATCTCAGCACTTTGGCTCGATTCAACTCTAAGAGAGTTAAATAGGTCCGGGAATTAGCTCCAGGGGATATTCAATAAAGCATAACAGTAAGTCGGAGAATGAATGCCTGTTTTTAGGACTAAACACTGTGTTTTGTCGGGAGAACCAGCATTCTCTGACTTAAATGCACGTGCAATGCTGTTTCCGCCACGCTAAGGGCAGAAATCAGCATCGTGCAAACACTTCTGGTGGATTTCTACTCAAAGAAAGAAATCCCGTCGTCGGGAGTAACAGGGCGCTGTATTGCATAGCCCCGGGAACTAATTCTCGGCACTATTCAACTCTCTTAGAATTTACTCAAGCCCTTTGTAAACAGATTCGTTCAAACAGATATACAAATGTTGCATATTAAATTGTACAGTGCAATCTAGAAAAGTAGTTTCCTCACATCAAGTTGCTTAAGTGTGAATAAGACACACATTTTGAGCGAATAAGACACTAAGCGAGCTGCACGGGACCTGGTGCTTGAGAGGCTGTTTGGCGTTACTGCGTCAATGGTGTATGAGAAAACATCTGTGCACACATTGTATTGTGATGTACTCGTCCTATTGGTTACAGGAACATAGCCTAAGGTACTATAGTCAGGTCATGGTTGAGGTGTGCTTTTGGGTTGAGGAAAGGGGGAAATAGTCCTTCGTAGCATACTTTCTCCGGCTGGGTCCACAGGTTATCCACAGGATAACAATGGGATATGATGGAGCGATAGCGGATTGGCACCAAACGATCACAAGCTTTCAGTCCTCCCAGGATGCAACGGGCCTGTCCATATATCCCCGTCCACTGGCTCAGGCAAATCAGTTTTTTTGTTTGGTGCGGCAGGAGCCGGACCATGGTCAGAGGGCTGCTGTTACTTGGCAGCCCTAAGCTTTCTTATTTTATTTTTATAGTCTTACTATGGTTTTTGAGTGATCTTTCCTAACAGTGTCTTATACGAATATTGGAAAGAGTCGCTCCAACAACTTTCCGCCGGGTCGCAACAACGCTTACCCACGGTACAGTGCCTTCTCGGCAGGCGTCTGTGTCGGATATACTAGCAGGTTCAGCAGACGTTACCAGGCTGTGGCCGGGGCACGGGGAGAAGGTAAGGCATCGGTTCCACTTAGAAGGTGAATACAGACACAGCAGCACTGAATTAGGAGGAGACTACCAAACAGTAGCTGGCGCGCCGACACCATGGGTGCTCCAGCGCTAGGCCTTAGGGATCATAAGGCACCAGGAATAGCATGAGTCCGCGATCCCTAGGGTTGATTTCAGCAGTGGGGGAGTCAGACGCTCTCCTGGTCCCCCCTCCCCCCAGTTCATGACCAGTTTCCGTCGGTCTCCCGCCATGAACTGTTGCCTCACTTCCGTCTCAGACGCTACCACGAGGGGTCTCGGTCGCAGCATAGGCCGCTGTGTCTGTGTTCACTAAACGCTACCGCGAGGACTGTATGACCGATGCGTCTGTATGCACAGTGCGTCTGTGTTCACTTAAAGTTCCCGGAGCGGCAGTGTACACTAGTAGCGTCTGGATCCACTCAACATTCGCTAACGTATTGATCGATCTTGGAAGAGTGGTGAGTCTCCCTGTATCCCACTCTACTGAGTAAGGGTTATACAGCACTACATTTCTATCTACTTTTGTTAGTATGAATAGTTAAGTGCCTATTGCATATGAGTCTGTACATTACTGTGGTTTTCTTCGCATTGCGTCTGAATAAGTTAAGATCTGTATAGAACATAATTCAGTAATATGTACTCCTGCATACTTTAAAATGTGTTTGTAGTTGATATTATGCTCATATGACTAATATATAACATGTGACTGACTGCTAGTGTGATTGCTGACTAATATGTGTTTGTCAGTTGATCTTCTGATCCTCAATGCGGGTGCATGGGTAGGGTCAGATTGAGATCACTTTAGAGAGAGATAAAGTGGTTACAGTCACATTGTGTAGTACACTGTGAAAGTGCCGATTATTTATCATGTCTAAGAGCGGCAAAAGTGACGAGGGTACACTCACAATAACACCAACACTCATATGTTGTTTTGTAAAAACTGTATTATCCTCTATGATCTGGTACAGGATGGTTTATGTGTAAAATGGTTTGCTGTTCAGCATAATACATCCCTGATCTACATCAGGTATAGATAGACCCATTGGGGCGATGTTTGCCCAGACCTTGTCCAGTTTAGCTGAAAAGTTAATTCTTACAGCTACAATACCAGGAACAGGGTTCACTATTAACCCATACATGCAGCTTCCTACCTACGGTATATCCCCAACAGCTTCTCCAATAAGACAAGCTGATGAACCGAATGTAAATAAATCATTGACTTCACAGGCTACACGATGATCATCAGACGATGAAAGCTCTATGTACTCTACTTCAGCATACGAAGAATAGGTAAAAGGTATCAGCTTAATGAATAAGCTGAATTAATGAGAGCAGAAAAGGCGAGTCTGTCATTAGAGGCAGCAGAGTCTGGGTTAAAAATAAGGCACCTGTGTTTAAACGTCCCAAAACAATAACTGGGCTTCCTCACGAGGGCAGAATGCATGGAAAAGGTTTGGGCTACACCCAATAAAATAGAATTCCCTGTAAATGGGATTCCAATATCCTTTTACAGCTAGGGACTGTTTAAAATATGGAAGTGCCTCCCAAAATAGATATGCATGTCATTTGATAGTGCAAAAATCTATATGGCCTCTGCCGTCAACGTCAAAAGACGAATGGTTTTCAAAAAAAACACAACTACAAATGTCTCTGTCTGAGGCAGTCATAAGGCCAGCCATGACTTCAGCTTGCATGGAAAGAAGCAAGATAGCTGCCTAGGCTTGTAACAGGCAGAAATAGATATGGGTAATGTTCATGGAGGAGTCACCCTTCACAATAGCTGCTCGCAGAGCAGTTTGCTTACATACATGGAAAGCTGATTCAGAATCAAAGAAGGTTCTGGGAACTTAACTTTGGCGGGAACTCTCTGTTAAGTAAAGAATTAACAGATATTCGGGAGTCAGAAGCAGACTCCAAGAAGGTCACGGTTCCTTCCACATATAGCCCCTGGTTAGGGGTCTGATTTTCGGCCTTATCAGTCGTAAAGGAAAAGCAAAAGGATCTTAACAGCGACCAGAGGGACAGCTTCTAAACAAGAGGATTAGCCATCAGCATGATGGTACAGGTCTCCTTCTGGGGGATCCCAGGTAGCGGGCCAACTTCTTCAGTTTGCACAGATGGGTGCAAGAAACGGTAGCTCTAGTTTATGCTTTCCTTTCAAGAAGCATCCTCCTCGAAGGTTCTTCTGTTCCAGCCCGTCTCGGGTAGAGGCGAAGGCAAGGGATTTGCATTAAGCAGTTCAGAAATTGCTTTTGGTAGGAATAGTCATTCCGGTAACCCATGCACAATGGGGGGTTTCTACTCCAACCTGGATTTGAGTCAGAAGGATCCTTCGCTTCATTCTCAATCTCAAAAAGTCTAAACAGATAAGTTTGGGTACCATGGTTCACATGGAGACACTGCGCTCCCTAGTTTTGGCAGGGAGCCAGTAGATTACATGGTATTCCTGGATAAGTCAGGATGCTTACCTACAGGATCCTATAGCACTGTCCATCAGTGTTATCTCAAGGTTTACCATTCTTCAGCAACATTTTAGTTCCAGGCCTTACCCTTTGGGTTAGCCACAGCCCCAGAGTATTTACCAAAATGATTATGGCAGTTTATCTCCGCTAGCAGGGGATAAGAAAATTGCCATACCTTGACCACCTTTTTTATCCTGGCACAATTACAGGAATGGTTTCTGTGCCATCTCCAACACACAATAACTTGTATGCAGAGGCACGGGTGGTTCATAAATTGGCAAAGTCATCTCTGGTTCCGTCACAACGGATGACTCACGGTAGGACTGTACTGAATTCAAGTCTGCAGAAATTAATTCCTCGGAACAGGATATCCAAGGTACAGTCAGGGGAGTTGTTACACAGTCAAACAATATCAATGCACGCAGAAATGCGAATGATGGGTTTGATGGTGTCAACAACAGACATGGTGGAGTGTGCACAATTCCACTCAAGACCTATGCAGCATCTGTTTCTATCTACAGCCGCATTTCACTGGATATGTCCAAACTCATCTGATGTTGGAAGTTAAGCAGTGTTGTGCCTGGTTAAATTCTCTGATAGGAGACCACTAAGGTGGCCAATCCCGGGATCGGCGGGATCCCGGGATTTGGGGCCAAAATTGCCGTGATTTCAATCACGGGATTTGGGCTTCCAATCCCGGGATTTTGGGATTGAGCTGCGCATGCGTGGTTTCTCTTTCTGCCAGGTAGCGCTGAGCATCTTGAGCACTCTGCTCAGAAGCTGCACGGCCGTGTACGGCGCCGCATGACGTCAGAGGTCACTGCGCACACAGCCCCGCGCCGGGACGACCCTCCAGCCTTACCAGCCCGCCATCTGCACAGCGCAGCCCCACGCTGGGACGCCCCTTCAGCCATGCCAGCCGCACAGCGCAGCCCTGCGCCGGGACGCCCCTTCACTCATGCCAGGCATCTGTGCACCGCTGCCATGCGCCGCGATCAGTATTGAGTTGGCCGGCCCTGGACTGGAGACTATGTAGATAGGATGGAGTCGGAACACTGAGGGATGGGAGGAGGGATGCCTGCAGCAGTGACCAGCACTACACCGCTCAGACCCCACGTTCAGTAAGACAGTGCCCGCTGCCTGGGTCCTGCTTCCATCACACTGTGGGCACCCCCCTGTTGCTGCTCTTTTGGGAGAAAAAAAAAAAAAGACTGTCACTGGAGTCACACTGGGAGAGGGTGAGTCAGTAAAATTATGTTATTCCAAGGGAGTGCAATGGTGCAGCATGACAATTTTATTTACTGTGGTGCTGGCCATGAATATGTATATTTTATTTAATTTTTGTGGTGTGTAGGGGTGGCTGGGACAGGGTTCAACTGGGGGCCCTGAAAGTTATTTTATTCCTGTGGGGGTCTGGGGCCAGTGTGGGCCATGAATGTTAATTTATTCCTGTGGGCACTGTTGGGGCCTGGCTGAGACCATGAAAATTGTCTTTTTTTCCTGTGGGAATTTGTTGGGCCATGAATTTTTTTTTATTTTATTTTTTTAATACCTGTGGTGGTGGGGCCCCAGTCTGAGCCCTAACACCACAGGAATAAAATATTATTCATGGCCCAACACAGGCCCACAAGAAAAAAAAAATAGTTTTAGATTTTTGTATGGGCCTGTGCTGCACTGGGCCATAAATGATGTTATATTCTGTGATGTTGTTGGGGCACGGCTAGGGTTGCCACTTCATCCCCTTAATTCTGGACACATTAATTTCACAGGTTCTGTGGCTGGATGACTTAAAGACTCCACTTCACCTGGTTTTAATCAGCCACAGAACCTGTGTAATTAATGTGTGTCCAGAATTAAAGGGATGAGGTGGCAACAACCCTAGGCACGGCCGTGGGTCTCTGAAGAGTTATTATTTTTCTGTGGACCTGTGTTGCTGGTCCATAAGTGTTATGTTATTCCTGTGGATAATAATACTATATTGTGTGCTGCTGACGCAGTGACAGCCTGGAGTGCTGACTGCCAGATGGTAATAGTCAGACTCAGGCCAAGGAGTGTGGGTCCACGTTATTCTGTTAAGTTTGACATTTAAAGGCAAATAGGGGAAGATGTAATAAGCCTTGGAGAGAGTGGACAGATATAAAGTACCAGTCAATCAGCTCCTAACTACCATGTTACAGGCTGTGTTTGAAAAATGGCAGCTAGGAGCTGATTGGTTTTTACTTCAACTCTCTCCACATTATTACTCTCCAAGGCTTAGTACATCTGCCCTATATCCTTTAGAATGTAAGCTCTCACTAGCAGGGCCGTCAACCCTCATGTGCATATCCTTCTCTTACTTAAACCATCTTCGTTGACACCAAATCCCGCGGTTTTCTGCCACCTTGATACTTATGTCAGTGTCGTCTGCTGCTGTAGCTATGTTATATACCCTGTACTTGTCCTATATTGTCTTCAACTATAACTCACTATTTTCCTGTTTTTATTATTTTGTTTATGTACTCTGTAATTGGGCGCTGCGGAACCCTTATGGCGCCATATAAATAAAGGCTAATAATAAAATAATAATAGCCTTTAATACTTGCTGCTGTGCTCAGTGTCTGATTTAGATATTTGATAGTCTGGCTCCGATCAAGGTCCAGTCACCATTCTGTTGATACTTGAATAATTTAAGCTTGCCTTTTAAGAATTTTAATACTTGTATTTTCTATTTTTATAAGGTTAATAAAAGCAAGTCATTTTCACACCTTTTTATTTGTACTGGTTATTCATTTTTATCTTAGAAAAAGTACAGAATAAATAATATTTTCATTGACCAACTCAATCCCGGGATTGAGCATTTTTCAGAGAGGAACCCGCATCTAAACAGCAAGGAAGGAGGTAAGTCACATACTAAAGTGTGCAGAACTCCATCTTCCAGCCTTGTCCGCAGTGTTCGTTCCGGGAGTCCTAAACTGACTCTCAGTCAACACGCCATTCAGGTAAGCGAATGGGCTTTGCACCCAAAAGTCATTTGAGACCTGGGTAGACAAGTGGGGTTGGCCAGAGATAGATCTCATGGAGTCCCATCTGAACAACAAAGAGCCCATAATCGGGTAAGGAACAAAGGATCAGGGAGTGATCTTTGTGGACGTCTTTTTAATGGGAATTTCTTTTCACACATGAGTTTTCTCAAATCTTCCTGCTACCCAGGATATTGAGGAAAAGACAAAAGTGCCGGGATTCTAATAGCTCCGGCTTGGCCCAGAAGGCGTTGGTACACAGATCCGCAGAAAATGTTGAATGCCATTTCTGCTTCCTCTACGCCCAGATCTACTAATGCAGGGTCTTTGTTATCACAGATATCTGGATCGACTGTCTTGACGGTGTGGCTCTTGAAATCTATATCCTGAAGTCAAGAGGATTCTCACAGGTAAATCAAACAATACTCAGAGCAAAGAAAACTTCCTTGGCTCGTATTTATCACCAAATATAGCAAGCCTATATTCATTGGTGCAATGGAAGAGGTATGGACGGAAATCTTTCAGAGTTTCCAGGGTTCAAGCATTCCTTCAGGCAGGAATGGATAAAGGTTCAACGGTGGCTTCCTTGAGAATGCAAGTGTCAGCATTGACTGTATGGTTCCAAAAGAAAATTGCCAAATTGCAGGATGTGCGCACTTTTTCAAGGGAATGCTGCGCATTTAACCTCCTTTTGTTCCTCCTACAGTGCCTTGGGACTTAAGTCTAGTCCTCAAAGCCCTTAAAGTTGCTCCATTTGAACCACTAAATAAAGTGGATCTTAAATAGTTGACAGCTAAAGTTCTCTTTCTACTAACTATGGCATCAGCTAGAAGAGTGTCAGATTTAGGAGCACTGTCATGTTAATCTCCTTATCAGATGTTTTATCCAGATAAAGTAGTTCTCAGAACTAGGTCTGGGTATCTTCCTAAATTGGGGTCTAGATTCCACCATAATGAAGAAATTGTAGTCCCGATTTTCAGGTATCGGGACTTTAGCGGGAGATGCGTTACTAGACATAGTCCGTGCATTAAGGATCTACGTGGATCGTACCAGTGCCATCAGAAAAACAGATTCTCTCTTCATTCTCTATGGATTTCACAAGAGAGGATGGCCTGCTACTAAACAGACGATGGCAAGATGGCTTCGAATGACAATTTCAGAAGCATATTCTCGAGCTGATCTCCCTGTTCCGGCTAATGTCTCTTTCTGTTCACTCTACTCGTAAGGTAGGTCCTTCATGGGCAGCACAGCATGGCGCTTCAGCAGAACAGATAGGTAAGGCAGCCACATGGTCTTCCATTAACACACTTATTAAACATTAGGCCTTGGATACTTTTGCCTTTCATGACGCTGAATTCGGGTGAAGGGTTCTCCTGTCTAATCAGCCGTGTCCCCACCACTAAAAATTGCTTTGGGAAGTCCCATTGTTATCTTGTGGATAACCTGTGGACCCAGCCCGGAGAAATATACGTTATGGTAAGAACTTACCGGTGATAACGGTATTTCTCCTATGTCCACAAGTTCCACAGGGATCCCACCCTGACGCACCTGATTTGAGGATCTTTCTACTCACTAACCTCTTCCTTCTTGTATGGAAGGGTGTGCATGTGTGTTCTGCTCGCCTGATTAGGGCGCTACATGATGCTCCTGCCTAAATGCTTTGGAATCCAACTGATTTGCCTGAGCCAGTGGGCGGGGATATATGGACGGGCCCGTTGCATCCTGGGAGGACTGAAAGCTTGTGATCGTTTGGTGCCAATCCGCTATCGCACCATCATATCCCATTGTTATCCTGTGGAAATAGGAGAAATACCATTATCACCGGTAAGTTCTTACCATAACGTATATTTTGATAGTAATCTTTGCTAATAATCACTAACTGCTACTATCAGCTATACCAGAGGTTCTCAAACATGGTTCTCAAGACACCCCAACAGTCCAGGTTTTAGGTTTATCTATGGCTCTGCACATATGTTTAAATCAAACTGACTGAGGTGCTAATTAAGTCACCTGTGGTCAAGCATGGCTAAACTTAAAACTGACCATTGGGGTGCCTTGAAGACCACGTTTGAGAACTTCTGAGCTAGACTATTATTTCCTGTTGATAATATACAGTGTCAGCAACTGGCATAAATAATTTGAACACGTTTCCTCCTTTTTATCCTCTTTTCACTCCGAAGATTTAATTGATTGTAACCAAATACATCAAGCATCAAAACAGAAAAGAACTTGATCACATCTCTAATTATATTTTGTAAATGTATTTATTAAGCTCCTCACGTATGGTGTTCAGGCTAGGCTGTTTTAGCAGGGTGCTGCGTCCTGCCCGATTTAAAAATGGCGACATGCGCAGTGCTCTTTTTTTAGCAGTGCCTTGCTAAAATAGTCTGCCCTGTGCCTTCCCCACCCGGGGGCCACAGTGTCCAGTCAGTGGAAAAAGTTGTCAATCAGTGCTGGGTGAATAGATGCCACACGACAGCGAGGGGACGCCCTGGGGCAGAGCGCTTCCTAAGTGCTGGGCACATCCCAAAGAATGACAGCGGGGCAGCGCCCTCTCCCCGGCTAGTCACGCACCTTTTTTGGAGTTGCGTGCACAGGTGCCCTTCTGCGCCACAGCACTCTGCCCTGCCTTAATGATGGTCAGAACACTACATGTACATATGCAATCAGAGACATTGTGTAATTAAAAGTGGGTAGGTGGATTTTGGTTTTGTGTTATAAAATAACCTAAGAAAAAGTTTTAAAAAAATTCATGCAAATAAAATACTTTTTTTCGCATTGTTTTGTCTTCGGAGCCTCTTGTTCTGGTGAGCACAATGGAGCTCAGTGCAATCTGCTACATTTCTAACATCCCTTATGATTAGATAATGCAGAAAAGTAGCTAATTTATCTTGTGTCAGGAACAATGCTGAATCCTCAAACTCTGAACACGTATTCTGCATTCTAAGCTTCAAGCCAAAAATAAAAATGAGTACAGACACCACGATTCATTAAACCATTTATACGGGCCACACCTTTCTCTTCATACTATTAGTTTTCATTTATAAAAAGGGACATTTTAAGCAGTGCTGTATATTTAATGGGATAATGATACAGATTACAATGATATGAATCAGTAAAGATGACCCTGCTCTAATGCGCTTGAAACCTTAAGGGGGGTACTCACGGAGAGATCCATGCTTAAAATCTAAGCAATCTGACTAGATTGCTTAGATTTTAAGAACAGATCACTCATGTGTACCCCCCCACAGCGATGCGCGGCCCCGCGCATCGCTACCGCTGGTGCTAGATTGGCCTGCATGCAGGCTCAATCTAGCACGTTGCTCATTTCACACGCGGTTCGTTCAGCACACGTCTCTCCCGTGAATATGGCCCTTAAGAGGTGCCGAGAATTATTACATTAGCTATGTGAACAACAATTACAGTTCTGCAGACTACATATACAAGACATTATTCCCAAATCCCTCCCCAAAATGACTTCAATGCAATTGTTTTTAGAAACAGAGGATATAGCAGCAGCTACCCTATAAACAAACACGAACTGGCTGTCTGGTCCAGGGGGATCTGGGGCACAATGGGGGTCTGTGTTGGCATCTAGGTGACGTGGAGACATATCCTGGGATTGTCAGCCAGGAGGATAAATCAGAGAGTAGTGCTGCCTCAGTGATGGAACCAGGACCCCTTTCCCCTCCAAGGTGGAGGAGTGCACCATGGTAAGATTGCATGCACCATCTAGCAGCCTGCAAGCTGTCCCTGCTGCTGAGTGGCTACTGCTCGATCCTCCTGTAGCTGCACCGGGAGAAAATATCAGACAGGTGGCTTCTGGATGCAACACAGCTTCCCATCCTGCTGCCTATTTCCCCCTACCTGTCCGCTTCTCAGCATCGCGTTTGACTTACCTGGACATCAGCAAGCCTGGTCACCCGCACCTCCAGCATGCAGGAACAAGTGCAGTACTGACCGCACCTGGCAGTAAAGGCTGCCCAGACTTTTTGGTGGGATCTAACGGACCAGCAGCTTCTTCCAATGAGGTGCAACAGGCTATTTTATTTTACTTTATTTTTAAATGTTTTAACCCTTTCCTCATCATACAGTATGTGCTTCCACTGCTATACCATTGTCTCCACAAACCTTCATATTGCTGGTCTCATCTTTATGCTGTCCCCTTTGTTTTGTACCCCTAATTTAACATTCTCCTTGCTCAAACTGTCGTTTGCAACATTCTAGAACAGTTTCTTTTTGTTTATACTGTTTTTACTTGTCCTGTGCCGATAATGATACCTACGGTCTCATCTTTCTTTGTACTTCCACATGGTATGTTACACTTCTGAGATTTCCTAATCTTGCCTACTGTAATCTACGTAGTGTGACCTAGATGGCTGCCTCAGGTGATACTTTCAAGGGCACGATGAAAAGGCCCATGTACACTGGTCATTTTATCTTTGTACATGGTATTTCCATGTATTTGCTTATTTGTACATTGAAACCAATGTAGTCCACCCAACAAGGATGCCTTCCTTGGTACCTCTGTAAAATGAAAAATGTATGGTTATGAGGAACCTGCAAAGATCTAGCCTAGTATTTTTATTCCATTAGGTGTCATTAATTCCAGGTATTGCATATTGTGCCCAGAGTAATCCTATGTAGTGCACCTAAAATGGCTCTTCATCTGGATCCTTCATGGGTAGGAAGAATAATCCTGCGACTGATGACCCTAAATGTTTCTTATGTTATATTATGTGCTTAATGTTTGTACTGTTTTGAAAATATTATAATCATTTTATTTATATAGCGCTCTTTCTCCAACAGGACTCAAGACACTTTACAAACATCAAAAACAATGCACATAATACAGAAGATTTATGTAATACAGTAATAAACAAGCCGCACAGACATGAAAAAAGAAAACCTAGAGTGCACAGTAAGCATAATGCAGGGTGGGGGCAGGCATTTTGGGTAATAACTTCCACGGGTTGTGTATTCCACCCTCACAAGGTACAAGGTGAGGCAACAGTGTTGGGCGCATTGCGTAGGATTACCCTTGGTGGAATAAATTACCCCTAGAAAATGTAAACCTCTGTATTATGTTATTTCTACCTGCTGTGTGTCTTAAGTCATATTGGAGAAAAAGCACTACAGAAATAAAATTATTCCTATTATAGTAGAATTCCTACTGCAAAATGCAGTCTATAATTTTCAAATGATATTTCTTCCTATCCCATGTACTACTGGATAGTGAAAACAACATTAAAATGGAAATGACAATCTGCTGTTTGTGAGGCAACAGATCAGTTGACAAAGAAAACACTAGCAAAGTAATCCCCACACGGGGGTGTCCGTGTCCCTATAATGGGAGAGAATACTTTTACATAAACTCACAGTATGACTGTCACAGCTTAATAATGGAAGCTCATGTTAAAATCTGACAATGTTTTTAATCCATTGCTCCTCCTTAGGACCAAGCAGCAGGCAACTAATACCCCTTTTCCACTAGCTCAAAAAAACACAGGTAAATGCAAGGGGGCGCGCATTTACCCGTATTTTTTGCTAGTGGAAAAGGGTCCCTCTGCAAAAACCCCGATCAAGTGACCCGCAAGTCCTACCCGGGTAGCTACCTGGGTAGGACAAGGGAATGATCCGGGTAAGGTTGTAGTGTAAACGGAAGCCATGTCGATGCGACACGGCTCCCTTTACACTGTATGGAAGGGTAGCGCTGGGAGATCATGTGATCTCCCAGCGCCGCTCCTGCCGCGTCACCAGCAGCATCACCAACCTGGCAATATGCCGGGATGGTGACTACTGATGGGAAAGGGGCCATCGATGCAGGTCGCAGCCGGGTAGAACCCGTGTCAGGCTCCCGGCTGTGACCCGCATCATAGATGGAAAAGGGGTATTAGTATGCAGGCTTGTTGGAGGAGCCCGACTGGATTCAGCTTTTCTGACCCCTGTGCAACTGCTGACAAAACTATTTAGACTTTTTGCCATGGCCACGCCAGCTTCGATTTGCCCACGTCCCCTCAGTACCCGGGCTGTTTGTTACCCTTATAGAAGCCAGCTCATTAAGGGGGGTACATGCGGAGAGATGTATGCTTAAAATTCTAAGCAACCTAACTAGATTGCTTAGCAAATAAGCACGGATCTCTCGCTATCGCTCACTCTAGATTGGCCAAATCTAGTTAGATCGCTCACTTCACAGCTGGGTGAAGCGAGCGTTCCCCCCCTTGTTGAGCGTTCTGTGTTAGATTGCTCAGCACACATCTCTGTACACATCGGTATGTGTGTGTGTTCCTTTACACATTGGGAATAAATGTGTTTCATCAGTATTAATATCTTTTCTACTGAATGTGCACTCATTTGTGATATGTAAGTACTATATATTTATTTACTTACTTATATATTCTTATATAGCGCAGCATATTCTGCTGCGCTTTTCAATTGGAATCAACAGTGATAAGACAAACTGGGTAATAACAGACAGACATAGGAAGGCCCTGCTCGCAAGCTTACAAGCTATAGGGAATTAGGAAGGACACACAAGGATAGGCTGGGTGTAGTACGGGTGACCGGCGGTCTCCTGACCGCCGGTCACCTTACCGACGCCGGGATCCCGGCAGCATACCGACGCCGGGATCCCGGCGGGGAGGGGCGAGTGCAGCAAGCCCCTTGCGGGCTCGCTGCGCTCGCCACACTGCGGGCTCGGTGGCGTCTATTCCCACTCTATGGGTGTCGTGGACACCCACGAGTGGAAATAGTCCCTGTTGGTCGGCATGCCGACCATCGGGATAGTGAGCCGTCGGGCTCACGGAGGAGGTCATGTGACTGTCGGTCAGCCGACCGGCGGTCACGTGGCTACCACCCGGATAGGCTCTCTATAGCATATCAGTCACCAGATTGCAAAAACAGTCCTGATGGGATGTTATTAGATATGAATGCTTCTTAAGGTCATGTGGGCGGTTCAGGAAGTTTATAGGCTAGCCTGAGGTGGTGAGTTTTCAGGGAACGCTTGAAACTTTGGAGGCTAGAGGAGAGTCTTATTGTGCGTTGGGAGGGCATTCCATAGGGTCTGTGCTGCCCGAAGAAAGTCCTGTAATTGCGAATGGAAGTGAGTGATCCATGCAGATGACAGACGCAGATCTTGTGCAGAGCGAAGAGGGGAGAGGTTGAAAATATATATATATATATATATATATTATATATATATATATACACACACACACACATTATATATATATATATATATATATATATATATATATATATATATATAGTACTGTATAAAAGGACACTCATAATTGTATAAAAAACACATGAAATATTTATTTTCACCCAAGCTGGTCACTTTGTAAACAAGATGAGCTCTTGACTAAGGAAGGTGACTGATGTGTTGCAGGGGTCTTGAACGGTCATTCACTGACCGAGGTCGACGGACCACTTAGTGACCAATTCGTCTTCTCGTTTTTTCTACAAACATGATGAGTAATTTTACAAGCATATCAAATTGCTATTATGGATGTATGTGAATTTATTCTATATTGATGCTGAGCCACCATTCTTTGGGACTTGTTTACAAAGTGCCCAGCTTGGGTGAAAATAAATATTTCATGTGTTTTTCTACAATTATGAGTGCCTTTTATACAGTACATTATTTTTTCTGGACCATTTCAGAACAGCTTTAAGGGAGCACCTTCAATGATACCCTGGATCAGTGTGCAAATGTTTCAACAAAGAATATATTATATAAATATAACATTTTAAACCTACCTGTAAATCTTTTTCTCCTAGTCCGTAGAGGATGCTGGGGACTCCATAAGGACCATGGGGTATAGACGGGCTCCGCAGGAGACATGGGCACTCTGAGACTTTAGATGGGTGTGAACTGGTTCCTCCCTCTATGCCCCTCCTCCAGACCTCAGTTAAAGTACTGTGCCCAGAGGAGACTGACAGTACGAGGAAAGGATTTTTGTTAATCTAAGGGCGAGATACATACCAGTACACACCGTACAACCTGGTATATACCAAACCAGTTAACAGCATGAACAAAACAGCATCAGCCAGAGACTGATCTCAACTGTAACATAACCCTTATGTACGCAACAACTATATACAGGCCTTGCAGAAATAGTCCGCACTGGGACGGGCGCCCAGCATCCTCTACGGACTAGGAGAAAAAGATTTACCGGTAGGTTTAAAATCTTATTTTCTCTTACGTCCTAGAGGATGCTGGGGACTTTGTAGGGACCATAGGGATTATACCAAAGCTCCAGACCGGGCGGGAGAGTGCAAACGACTCTGCAGCACCGATTGAGCAAACATGAGGTCCTCATCAGCCAGGGTATCAAACTTGTAGAATTTTGCAAAAGTGTTTGAACCCGACCAAGTAGCTGCTCGGCAAAGCTGTAATGACGAGACGCCTCGGCAGCCGCCCAAGAAGAGCCCACCTTCCTAGTGGAATGGGCTTTCACCGAATTTGGTAACGGCAATCCAGCCGTCGAATGAGCCTGCTGAATCGTGTTACAGATCCAGCGAGCAATAGTCTGTTTAGAAGCAGGAGCGCCAACCTTGTTGGCTGCAAACAGGACAAACAGTGCCTCTGTTTTCCTAACCCGAGCCGTCCTGGCTACATAAATTTTTAAGGCCCTAACTACATCAAGGGACTTGGAATCCTCCAAGTCACCCGTAGCCACAGGCACCACAATAGGTTGGTTCATATGAAACGACGACACCACCTTAGGTAGAAATTGAGGACGAGTCCTTAACTGTGCTCGATCCTCATGGAAAATCAGATAGGGGCTCTTGTGAGACAAAGCCGCCAATTCGGACACCCTCCCCGCAGATGCCAAGGCCAACAACATGACCACTTTCCAAGTGAGAAATTTTAATTCAGCCGTTTGAAGAGGTTCAAACCAGTGTGATTTAAGGAACTGCAACACCACGCTAAGGTCCCACGGTGCCACTGGGGGCACAAAAGGAGGTTGGTTGTGCAGCACTCCCTTTACAAAAGTCTGGACTTCTGGGAGAGAAGCCAATTCCTTCTGAAAGAATATAGATAAGGCCGAAATCTGCACCTTAATGGAGCCTAACTTAAGGCCCATATCCACTCCTGTCTGTAGAAAGTGGAGAAAACGACCCAGTTAAAAATCTTCCGTAGGAGCATTCTTGGCTTCACACCAAGATACATATTTCCTCCAGATACGGTGATAATGCTTCGCCGTTACCTCCTTCCTAGCTCTGATTAGAGTAGGGATGACTTCCCCAGGAATACCTTTCCTAGCTAGGATTTGGTGTTCAACCGCCATGCCGTCAAACGTAACCACGGTAAGTCTTGAAACACACAGGGCCCCTGTTGTAACAGGTCCTCCCTGGGAGGAAGAGGCCACGGATCTTCTGTGAGCATTTCCTAAAGATCTGAATACCAGGCCCTCCGAGGCCAATCTGGAACAATGAGTATTGTCTGCACTCTTGTTCGTCTTATGATTCTCAATATTTTTGAGATGAGTGGCAGTGGAGGAAACACATAGACGGACTGAAACACCCACGGTGTCACTAGAGCGTCCACCGCCCCTGCCTGAGGGTCCCTCGCCCTGGTACAATACGTCCGAAGCTTTTTGTTGAGGCGCGACGACATCATGTCTATTTGAGGAAGTCCCCAACGACTTGTTAGCTCTGCAAAGACTTCTTGATGAAGTTCCCACTCTCCTGGATGGAGATCGTGTCTGCTGAGGAAGTCTGCTTCCCAGTTGTCTACTCCTGGAATGAAGACTGCTGACAGAGCGCTTACATGATTTTCCGCCCAGCGAAGAA
This sequence comes from Pseudophryne corroboree, assembly GCF_028390025.1. Classification (NCBI taxonomy): domain Eukaryota; kingdom Metazoa; phylum Chordata; class Amphibia; order Anura; family Myobatrachidae; genus Pseudophryne; species Pseudophryne corroboree. Next base: position 617,602,719 of record NC_086446.1, read on the forward strand.
TCCTGGTGGCTTCTGCAATTGCTGCTCTGATCCTTGTCCCGCCTTGGCGGTTTACATGCGCCACTGGGGTTCACTACGATCTGCCGGCGGCCGGCCTCCCGGCGACCAGCATACCGGCGCCGGGAGGCCGGCTTACCGACAGTGTGGCGAGCGCAAATGAGCCCCTTGCGGGCTCGCTGCGCTCGCCACGCTACGGGCACGGTGGCACGTTTTATTCTCCCTCTAGGGGTGTCGTGGACCCCCACGAGGGAGAATAAGTGTCGGTATGCCGGCTGTCGGGCTCCCGGCGCCGGTATGCTGGTCGCCGGGAGCCCGACCGCCGGCATACTGAAGACCACCCGCGCCACTGCTGTGACGTTGTCCGACTAAATCAGAACGGGTAGGTTGCGAAGAAGACTCTCCGCTTGCTGTAGGCCGTTATATATGGCCCTTAATTCCAGCACATTAATGTGTAGACAAGCCTCCTGGCTTGACCATATTCCCTGAAAATTTCTCCCTTGCGTGACTGCTCCCCATCCTCAGAGGCTCGCGTCCGTGGTCACAAGAACCCAATCTTGAATGCCGAACCTGCGACCCTCTAGAAGGTGAGCACTCTGAAGCCACCACAGGAGAGATACCCTGGACCTCGGGGACAGGCTTATCCTCCGATGCATTTGTAGATGGGACCCTGACCACTTGTCCAGAAGGTCCCACTGAAAGGTTCTCGCATGAAACCTGCCGAACGGAATGGCCTCGTAGGCCGCCACCATCTTTCCCAATACTCGAGTGCATTGATGAACTAACACTCTTTTTGGTTTTAGCAGGTCCTTGACCATGTTCTGGAGTTCCTGGGCTTTTTCCATTGGGAGAAAAACCCTCTTTTTTTCCGTGTCCAGTACCATGCCCAAAAATGCCAGCCGAGTCGTCGGGACCAACTGCGACTTTGGCAGATTTAGAATCCAGCCGTGTTGTTGTAATACTCTCAGGGAGAGAGATACGCCTTTCAGTAACTGATCTCTTGATCTTGCCTTTATCAGGAGATCGTCCAAGTATGGGATAATTGTGACTCCTTGCTTTCGCAGGAGCACCATCATTTCTGCCATTACCTTGGTGAAAATTCTCGGGCCCGTGGAAACGTCTGAAACTGGTAATGACAAACCTGTACAGCGAATCTCAGGTACGCTTGATGAGGCGGATATATGGGGACATGAAGGTATGCATCCTTTATGTCTAGTGACACCATAAAATCCCCCCCCCTTCCAGGCTGGAGATCACTGCCCAGAGAGATTCCATCTTGAATTTGAACCTTTTCAAATATAGGTTCAAGGATTTTAGATTCAGAATTGGTCTGACCGAGCCATCTGGCTTCGGGACCACAAATATGGTTGAATAAAACCCTTTCCCCTGTTGCACTAGGGGAACCTTTATAATCACCTGCTGTTGACACAGCTTTTGTATGGCAACTGAAACTATTTCCTTCTCTGGGGGAGAAGCTGGCAAGGCCGATTTGAAAAATCGAAGCGGTGCCTCCACGCCGAACTCCAGTTTGAAGCCTTGGGATACAATTTCGACCACCCAAGGATCCAAATCCGACTGAACCCAGACTTGGCCGAAGAGCCGAAGACGTGCCCCTACCGGTGCGGACTCCCTCAGCGGAGCCCCAGCGTCATATGGTGGATTTTGTAGAGGCCAGGGAAGACTTTTGTTTCTGGGAACTATCCGTAGCTGGTGTTCTTTTCCCTCTTCCTCTACCTCTGGCGAGGAAGGAAGAGCCCCAACCCTTTCTGAACTTATGCGACCGAAAGAACTGCATCTGGTATTGAGGTGTTTTCTTTTGCTGTGGGGGAACGTAAGGCAAAAAAGAAGACTTACCCGCGGTAGCTGTGCAAACCAGGTCTGCGAGGCCCTCCCCAAATAAAACTTCACCTTTGTAAGGTAAAGCCTCCATATGTCTCTTTGAATCAGCATCACCTGTCCATTGACGGGACCACAGGGACCTTCTAGCAGAAACTGCTATGGCATTGGCTCTTGAACCCAACAGCCCAATATCTCTCGCAGCCTCTCTCATATACAACGCTGCGTCCTTAATGTGACCCAAGGTCAACAAAATACTATCTTTATCTAGGGTGTCAATGTCAGATGACAAGTTATCTGTCCATGCTGCAATTGCGCTACCCACCCATGCCGACGCTACTGCCGGTCTGAGCAGGGCACCCGTATGCGTATAAATTGATTTTAAGGTAGTTTCCCGATCCTTGAGGGCTGCCGTGTCCGGGGACGGTAGTGCAACCTTTTTGGACAAGAGAGTTAAGGCCTTGTCTACAGTGGGCGAGGATTCCCACCTTAACCTATCCTTTGAGGGGAAAGGATACGCCATAATAATTCTCTTGGGAACCTGCAATCTCTTGTCTGGAGTTTCCCAAGCCTTTTCAAATAAAGCGTTCAGCTCATGAGATGGGGGAAACGTTACCTCAGGTTTCTTCTCCTTAAACATGCAGACCCTCGTGTCAGGGACAGCGGGGTTCTCTGTGATATGCAAAACATCTTTTATTGCAATAATCATATTGAATACTCTTGGCCACCCTTGGGTGTAACCTTGCATCATCATAGTCGACACTGGAGTCGGAATCCGTGTCGGTATCAGCGTCTGCAATCTGGGAAAAGGGACGTTTATGGGACCCTGAGGGGTCTTGTGACACAGCCAAAGCCATGGATTGACTCCTTGCTTTTTCCTTGGACTCTGCTTTGTCAAATCTCTTATGTAATAAGGTCACATTAGCATTTAAAACATTCCACATATCCAACCAATGAGGCGCCGGCTGTGGCGACAGAGACATCACCACCATCTGCTCTGTATCCTCCCTCGACGAGCCATCCACTTCAGACATGTCGACACACACTTACTGACACCCCCACACACACTGGGATATATGAATATGGGGACAGCCATATTCGCACCAACATTCGCACCAAATAAATGTGCCCCCCCCCCCGCCTCGTTTTTTTGTCCCGTTACTTGTTCAGCAGGGGAGAGTCCGGGAGCAGCTTCTCTGCAGCATGCTGTGGAGAAAATGGCACTGGTTAGTGCTGGAGGATCAAGCCCCGCCCCCTCGACGGCGAGCTTCGGTCCCGCTCATTTTTATATACTGGCGGGGGTTTTATAATATACTGTCTCCGCAGTGTCTAATAATGGTGCCAGTTTTATGTGAGGTAATTCTTGCTGCCCAGGGCGCCCCCCCCTGCGCCCTGCACCCTTGCTGTGCCTTGTGTGTGTGTGGGAGCAATGGCACGCAGCGGTCGTGCGCGGCACCCTCTCTGAAGAACTGAAGTCTTCTTACTTCATATACTTACCCGGCTTCTATCTTCCGGCTCTGTGAGGAGGACGGCGGCGCGGCTCCGGGACGAACAGCGAGGACGACACCTGTGTTTCGACCCTCTGGAGCTAATGGTGTCCAGTAGCCTAAGAAGCAGAGCCCATCAGTCCAGGAAAGTGGGTCTGCTTCTCTTCCCTCAGTCCCACGAGGCAGGGAGCTTGTTGCCAGCAGTGCTCCCTGAAAATAAAAAACCTAACAAAAAAGTCTTTTCAGAGAAACTCAGTAGAGCTCCCCTGCAGTGCATCCAGTCTCCTCTGGGCACAGGATCTAACTGAGGTCTGGAGGAGGGGCATAGAGGGAGGAGCCTGTTCACACCCATCTAAAGTCTTAGAGTGCCCATGTCTCCTGCGGAGCCCGTCTATACCCCATGGTCCTTACGAAGTCCCCAGCATCCTCTAGGACGTAAGAGAAAACACGTGCTAGGCCCGGCAATCCCAATGCAACAAATTCAAGTGCTGCGGTGCCCTCCAGGAGAAGAAGCTTATTCCCCAATATAGCAAGTGGTGTACAGGCGGCACTCAAGCAGACTCCTCACAGGCGATGAAGTATCGGGAGGTTTATTATGCCAACATGTTTCGGTAAGCATACCCGTCTGGCCCTGAGGACGGGTATGCTTACCCGAAACATGTTGGCATAATAAACCTACCGATACTTCATCGCCTGTGAGATGTCTGCTTGAGTGCCGCCTATACACCACTTGCTATATATATATATATATATATATATATATATATATATATATATATATATATATATATATATATATACATATACACACATATATATATATATATATATATATATATATATACATACACATATATATATATACACACACACATATACACACACATACATATACACATACATACATGTTGAGTATCCCTTATCCAAAATGCTTGGGACCGGAGGTATTTTGGATATCGTATTTTTCCGTATTTTGGAGTAATTGCATACCATAATGAGATCTTATGATGATGGGACCTAAATCTAAGCACAGAATGCATTTATGTTTCATATACACCTTATACACACAGCCTGAAGGTCATTTTAGCCAATATTTTTTATAACTTTGTGCATTAAACAAAGTGTGTCTACATTCACACAATTCATTTATGTTTCATATACACCTTATATACACAGCCTGAAGGTCATTTAATACAATATTATTAATAACTTTGTGTATTAAACAAAGTTTGTGTACATTGAGCCATCAAAAAACAAAAGGTTTCACTATCTCACTCAAAAAAGTCTGTATTTCGGAATATTCCGTATTTTGGAATATTTGGATACTCAAAATAAATATATATATATATATATATATATATATATATATATATATATATATATACGAAAATCAGTCCTTTGCGCTTAAAATCCTTGGAGTCCAGATTAGTGTCCAACTGCGCTTCAATCCCCTCCGTGCCACCGGAGCAAAGTAGAAACTGGTGAACAAATTGGAGAGCGCAAATAAGTAATAAAAAGTATAAGATTTTACTTGAAATAACTGCTTACATACATTTCAGTTTAAAACAAACGGCATGTGTGGAATACTGCAACTCAGCCACTGCATCCGCAATGTAGACTTCTCACAGAGCCCGCTCTGGTCACGGTCACTGACGTCACCACATCCACGTCCAAGCCACGCCCTACGCGTTTCGTCCAATCAGGGACTTCGTCAGGGGTGACGAAGTCCCTGATTGGACGAAACGCGTAGGGCGTGGCTTGGACGTGGATGTGGTGACGTCAGTGACCGTGACCAGAGCGGGCTCTGTGAGAAGTCTACATTGCGGATGCAGTGGCTGAGTTGCAGTATTCCACACATGCCGTTTGTTTTAAACTGAAATGTATGTAAGCAGTTATTTCAAGTAAAATCTTATACTTTTTATTACTTATTTGCGCTCTCCAATTTGTTCACCAATATATATATATATATATATATATATATATATATATATATATATATATATATATATTTATTTTTTTATTATTATATACACACACACACACACACACACACACACAGTGCATCCGGAACGTAACCACAGCGCTTCGCTTTTTCTACTTTTTATTATGTTACAGCCTTATTCCAATATGGAACACATAAATTTTTTCCCTCAAAATTCTACACACAGTACTCCATAATGACAACATGAAAGAAGTTTGAGAGTTTTGCAAATTTATTAAAAGTAAAAAACTAAGACATCACATGTACATAACTATTCACAGACTTTGCTCAATACTTTGTTGATGCACCTTCGGTGCCTGGTTTCCTCGAAACATGACGCCTGACATTCACGACAAAGAGTTCAATCTTTGTCTCATCAGACCAGAGAATTTGGTTTCTCATGGTCTGAGAATCCTTCAGGTGCATTTTGGCAAACTCCAGGCTGGCTGCCATGTGCTTTTTACTACGGAGTGGCTTCCGTCTGACCACTCTACCGTACAGGCCTGATTGGTGGATTGCTGCAGAGATGGTTGTCCTTCTAGAAGGTTCTCTTCTCTCCACAGAGGAATGCTGTAGCTCTGACAGAGGGATCATCAGGTTCTTGGTAACCTCCCTGACTAGGGCCCTTCTCCTCCGATCGCTCAGTTTAGACCAGTGATGGCTAACCTTGACACTCCAGCTGTTGTTGAACTACACATAAATCACAGGTACAGTTTGACTTCATTTACATCACTGGAATTGTCTCGGACCAGCAAGTCATGTCCACTCAAACAGGCGCATTTGTGCTTTTTTGCTGGCCATCTTGTGCAAGTTCAACTCTGTCATACCTTTACTGAACACTGGCCACATCTACGTACAACAAAGAAACATCTACGTACAACAAAGGAAACAAAGTACCAGTGTGCAAATGCACTATGAAGACTTCCCGTTGCAGGATGGGAAGAATATCATTTTAAAGATTAATATTTTCATTTACAAATATTTCAGAACAGACACAGTATAATTAAAAGTAACAGTTGGTACAATTTAAATCTGGTGGAGGTTGGGGAAAACCGTACCGGTAGCACTAGCTGCAAACTTGCACACAGTAACTCTGGTCACATTTTCTTGTATTGCAGTACTATTAAAAACCTTTTGATGTTAGAATCCCACCAGAAACATGGGAGAGCCAGGGCTGAGCAAGCAAGGCTGGAAATTTCCAACAGGAAAGCGAAACGGCGATGGAAAAACAGAGCACAAAAGTTTCCCTGGTCTGGTAAACCTCAATGTTATTTTCCAAACATGCTGACTGCACCAGATATGGCTGATAGTTTGTTTTCCAAAGTCTGTCAATTACAAAGCAATTTCGTGGTCTCTGACACTGTCCGTAAAAAATAAAAAAAATAAAAAATATCATTAACATAAAATTAAAAAGTCTTCAACCATCATACAACAGGACAAAAATAGATTTTATGTAAGAATAGGCCATACATACATACATACATACATACCTACCTACTTCTTGAAGGGGGAACATTTTCAAACAGTCACCAAGTTGCCAAAGGAAGAAAATTACCCATCATAAACACTATAATTACTTTGACAAGTGGAAAAGTACTTTGCATAAGTCTACAAAATGTTACATAATACAATAATCTGTCAGGACACAAACCTATGTTAGCAAGAGGAGGTGTTAATGTGGGGATCCGGTCTTTAGGTCGACAGTAAGTAGGTCGACATGGTTTCTAGGTAGACAGGGACTCTATGTCGACATGACAAAAGATCGACATGAGTTGTTTACATTTTCTTTAATTTATTTTACTTTTTCATACTTTACGATCCACATGGACTACAATTGGGAACGGTAACCTGTGCCGAGCTCTGCGGCAGCGGAACGAGGCACCTTGACCGAGCTATGCAAGGGGACACGGTGCACTAATTGGGGTTCCTGGTCACTGTACAGAGAAAACGACACCAAAAAAAGTAAACCTTTCCTCATGTCGACCTAGAGTCCATGTCGACCTACTTACTGTCGCCCAAAAGTCTAATCTACCCAATGTACCACACCCGTTAATGTGTCATAATTTTCTGGGTTGATTAAATGAAAAAAAAAAGCCCTCCACAAGGAACTGTGCCTCATTCCCATGCCCACTAGATGCATGCCAGAAACTGTCCCTTTAATTTAAAGATAATACATCTATATGCAGCTACTACATGCCAAAATAGTTCACAGAAAAACCTAATATGACACGGACAACACAACTTGTGGGATTAAATAACCGAGCTCATGTTTAGGGATCCGATTGGGATCTTGGCTGTCAAAAAGACCAACATTGATCATAATGCCAGCACCAGCATCTAGAATAGGATCACAATGGCGACTGATTGACAAGACATCAAAGAGGTAAGCCGCGGCAGGGTGTGTGGGGTGGGGTTTTTCTTGGTTGTGGGGGTTAGGTTTAGGTTGTGGGGGGAGGGTTAGGCACGCCCGGGTAGGGTTAGGCTGCAGGGAAGGAGGGGGAAGGGGTTAGATTAAGGCTGCGGTAAGGGGGAAGGGGGGTGGTTAGGAACCACTAGGGAGGGATAGGATTAGGCAGTGGGAGGGGGGGGGGGTGTTAGGCTGCAGTTAGGATGCCGTGATGCCGTGTTCACTATTCTGACCCGCAGCATACCGCCCTCCAGCATTTCAGACCCAACCCCATGTTTAAACAGGCAATTCGTGCATACATGCCCACAGCTCGTCATCCATCCCCTAATTACCAAAAGAGCAATGCTTGCCATCGAGACATTATATACTTGGTCACTGATTTATTTATTTTTATGCACAAGCGACTATTATTTACCCTTTACAGATAAAGTTGGACAGGCACATTGCACGCCTTTAAATGAAACCTTGACATTTGATCGGTAACATTTTGTGCCATTTGTCCAAAAGGCACATGCATGATCCTACAGTGCAGGAGCAGAGATAAGTTAGGAAAGTCATTTAGTACCAGTCATCATAATAGTCCTTATCACAGAGACCAACTCAGCTGGCAGCGGATGCTACAGGGTAATGGATGATGGATGGCAGTGTCTGGCGCAGCTTGAAAAACAAAACTATTGAATGTTACACAAAGATAAATAAGCTTGTCACAGGGAGTGTGCACAGCATTTCACGTTTATAAACCGGTTTTGTATAATCCCTTCCTTCAATATCAATGAACAGATCTTTAAAAAAAAAAAAAAAAATGAAACATGTTACTCTTATATAAAAATAATTCTGCACTTATCACAAAAATAGGAACAATAGTTGCCTTCAAAGAATATACTGAAAGATTATTCTGTATAAACAGAGGCTAGGAGGGTGTGATGGGACTTGTAGTTTTACAACAACTACAGTGAAAATATCTGATCTAACCTGAATAAGCGATCAAAGATTATAAGATCTCTTATATGGATTATGCAACATTGTGCTCATTTAAATAGCTGTTCCAGTAAGAAGAAAAGGGATATGTTAAACTGGGTAAAACAATGTTTTGGAGAATTTGGGTTTATGCACAAAATTTATTTTCCAGATTCTTATTTTTAATACCCAGATGTCCATGGGTAAACTGGTCTGAAGTGAGCAGAGTCGTCTTCCCTCTTCTCTCACACTTCAATTACAGCTCTCTCGTACTCAGTGACTGTCTATACCTGCATCTCCTCCCTCTCATAACTGCCTGCCACTAGTAATACGCCAATTACTCTTCTGCTTCCTTACATCTCAGCTGTATGGTGTACTGAAAATGGTGGTGCCAATTGTTACCTGTGCTCTTTATTTGTTTTTCAGCTACCATAATGATACGTTCTGCATACCCTGTATTGTTCTCCTGTGCTGTATTTGCAGCGCTGTGAACCACTTGTGGTGACTTGTAAATAAAATGTAATAATAATAATAATAATAATAAAACACCAAAAATTTTAGGGAAAGTGCCTCTGCGTAATATCAGGGAGGAACTTCCCTGAGTGTATGTCAAACTAGAGAGCTTTTGGGTCCTTGCCTGAAGGGAAGGAAAAATGACCTATTATCCACTGGGTCAATACCAAATAATGCCATTATAGCTTGGATTCACAAATTGATATGCAGATGGCATACTGGCATGGTATAGCAGAGACATTGCCTTAGCACTACAAAACTAAGACAGAATATCAAATGTGGAACATTACTTCACATCAGGAGGATGCGCAATGCTAACCTCAATTAATACGAGTACAAGCTGGATAGCTGGATGGTATGATCTGTCAGATGTGTTTTAGAGTAATACACAGTACTCTCAGGGAAACCAGGATGGTGGTTGTTCCCAGTCATTAATTTATCTGTAAGTACTGACAGAATTTATTAAATACCTCCAGTATTGTGTGTGACTGAGAATGTATGGAGATGATAAGCTACAAATATAAGTTGTGGTTCAGCAACAGACAACCTAAAACTTCAATGCTAGGAGCAAAAAATCTCACAATTAGCAATGAAAAACTAGGGCCCTATTTCCAATTGTACTCTCTTAAAGAAAACCTGTCACCTATTCCCAATGGAGGCTTCTATGTTAGGGTTGAATGTGTGTGGGTTGATAGATAGACAGTGTGTAGTTAGACAGTCAATAGATAGACACCATATGTTAGACATTAGGTTGACGGGGTCAAAAGGCTGACACAAAAAAAGGTAGACACCATGTTTTTTGCGGTTTGTGTGGATAGTTTTGTCATCTGGGACCTCCAATTGTAGAAAGGCATCCCCTCGCCACAAGGTTTGTAACCAACTTTATGCCGACATGGACAGAGAAGGTATAAAATACTCCAAAAACATGTAATTTTTTTTTAAAAAGTCTTTCTTTTTTATGTCGACCTATTGTCTGTCTAACATATGGTGTCTATGTTACCAGGTTGAATGCAGCCTATCAACTTATTAGCAACTAGTAAATGATAACTATTAGTTGTGTGTAGGCAATATCTATAACCTCCTGAAAGTCTGGATAGAAGAAACGCATTGAGACTTTTTTTTTTTTGGACACTCATCCTGAAAACTGGGTTTCCATTTTTGATGTACACATAGAAGCATTTGTCTGTTCCTAGGAGGAAATAAATTAGCCAGAGGACTTCTAGTGGGATTTTAGCTCCCAGGTTAAGTGCCCGGAGCTACGCTATTTCCTGCAGTGAGCCACAGATCACAGGTTGAGTGCCCATGGCTAAGCATTTATCGTCTGCAGTAAACTGGCACCTAGCCACAGAAGCACTAGTCAACATGGATTTCTATTCACACCTCATGAGGGATCAAGCAGAAATCTGCATTAAGTGCCCCAGAAGGCTAGTTGCAGGCAGTAACTGAATAGCTCTGGGCACTTAACCTGGAGGTGCTAAAACTCCACGGTAAGTCCAAAAGCTAACTGAACTCCCCCCTTAAGTGATACAAGATCCTAAAGTGTGTGTGTGTGTGTGTGTGTGTGTGTGTGTGTGTGTGTGTGTGTGTGTGTGTGGAGAGGGGGGGGGGGCTTAAAAGGGAAAGGTATTTTTCTTAGAGAGGAAAGTCTATTTTGGGACTTCATTTGCATAAGTACACTGTCACTATTTATTGCCATTATTGTGTTTGCACAGGAAATTAAGCGCCGTTTCAATTTCTTCCCATCCAGTTTCATTGACATTTTAGGCAAAAAAATAGCATAGCCATTCAAATAAATGTTCTAGAATGTGAATCCAAACAGTATCAAGAAAATTAGATAAATAAAATTTAGTGATCCCAATGTTTTTTAGTATGATAAACACTACACAGAATACCAGCAGTTGTGCAGGCTCAGATTTACTTGGTTCTTATAGCCAGAATTAAACCAGAGTTTGGATTTATCCGTATTTTTCTTATTGGCTAACCAAAACACGCGACAGCCGAGAGCCAATAAGATGCCATTTTGAGATCCAGATAAATCCGAACACGCCCATCTCTAGCTCTGAGTAACCAGATTCCGATCTGAGATGCTAGTTATCAGTTCTGACACCCTACATAAGTTGGATGGAATATAAAGCTCAGGGTAACGTTAAGTACTGTATAACCCCAAAGTAGCATTCTGAAGCTTGGATCCTGCAGCTAATGCCATCTACAGATGGGCTATATTCTGCAGAATTTGAGAGGGGGATCTGTAGGATCTCTCCCCTGTGTTCGCTCATGCGCCGACTAACGTCGGTGAATCACAGCTGGCAGACTTAGTACATACTTGTACTTATCACCAGGATGGGCTCATACAGTACAACCTGTCCCGGCAATCAGTAATAGAACATTTAGGCAAATAAGGATTCCTTCTTATCAGGGGTTGGCAGCATCTATTAATAAACAGCCCATCAATGACAGATTGGATACCAGTGAAAATAAGCTGTGTTTTTACTACACAGTTGTTTAATGCTATCAATACCCCGAGCTTTACAAGTTTTTTTTGTTTTGTTTTTACTACCACATCAATGTTACCAACCAAAAGAGTTTGATGTGTAAATTACACAACAGCCCATAAGATGTCTGTCAGACACACTTTGTAGTAGAGTAACATTACCTCTAAGGCAGGTATGTATGCGTTCCACTATCAGTCTCATCTTGACCGCTGCCTCATGTATCAGCAGGTTTGGAATCCATGTACAGACGCTATTAAATTCAAACCTGCTGATGTCAAACCAATTTTATGATGCATTTGTGTGAAAAAACAGGCACAATATTGCATGCATCCTGCTAGTATAGAAGGCCCAAATACAACCCACAAAAATTCTCAGCCTGCGACTATCTACATCTTACTCAGGGTTATCCATGGACAACCATTTAAAAAAAAAAAAAAGCAGAACAGGAAGTAACAGTTTTGCGCTCTATTAACATACTTCCACACATGTACATAATGCCTATTACTTCCAATAAGTCATGGAAGGACAGAAAGCCTCAATAACCCCATTCCTCTGGATCTTGTGACTGACTAATTTGCTCACACTAAATAAAATAAAATGAATGTACCGTATATACTCGAGTATAAGCCGACTTTTTCAGCACTTTTTTTTGTGCTGAAAAAGCCACCTCGGCTTATACTCGAGTCAGTGCAGGCAGAGGCAGAGCAGTGTGAAGGAGGGACATGGAGCGCACAGCGCGCGGCGCTCCTGTGTCCCTCCTGCATCTCCGGCGGCAGCAGCGGCGGTTCTATTACAGGAAGTACCCGTTCGTGACCTCTGATCACGAACCGGCACTTCCTATAATAGACCCGCCGCGGCCGCCGAAGATGCAGGAGGGACACAGGAGAGGCGCATGCTGTGCGCTTCGTGTCCCTCCAGAAGACAGCGCGGGATCGACGGAGGGGTAAGTAACAACACTGTGGGGCATACCTGGCACTTGGGGAGGGAACGTATCTGGCAGCACTGTGGGGGCATATCTGGCAGCACTGTGGGGGCATATCTGGCAGCACTGTGGGGGCATATCTGGCAGCACTGTGGGGGCATATCTGGCAGCACTGTGGGGGCATATCTGGCAGCACTGTGGGGGCATATCTGGCAGCACTGTGGGGGCATATCTGGCAGCACTGTGGGGGCATATCTGGCAGCACTGTGGGGGCATATCTGGCAGCACTGTGGGGGCATATCTGGCAGCACTGTGGGGGCATATCTGGCAGCACTGTGGGGGCATATCTGGCAGCACTGTGGGGGCATATCTGGCAGCACTGTGGGGGCATATCTGGCAGCACTGTGGGGGCATAACTGGCAGCACTGTGGGGGCATATCTGGCAGCACTGTGTGGGGGCATATCTGGCAGCACTGTTGGGGCATATCTGGCAGCACTGTTGGGGCATATCTGGCAGCACTGTGGGGGCATATCTGGCAGCACTGTGGGGGCATAACTGGCAGCACTATGGGGGCATAACTGGCAGCACTGTGGGGGCATAACTGGCAGCACTGTGGGGGCATATCTGGCAGCACTGTGGGGGCATAACTGGCAGCACTGTGGGGGCATATCTGGCAGCACTGTGGGGGCATATCTGGCAGCACTGTGGGGGCATATCTGGCAGCACTGTGGGGGCATATCTGGCAGCACTGTGGGGGCATATCTGGCAGCACTGTGGGGGCATATCTGGCAGCACTGTGGGGGCATATCTGGCAGCACTGTGGGGGCATATCTGGCAGCACTGTGGGGGCATATCTGGCAGCACTGTGGGGGCATAACTGGCAGCACTGTGGGGGCATAACTGGCAGCACTGTGGGGGCATAACTGGCAGCAATGTGGGGGCATATCTGGCAGCACTGTGGGGGCATATCTGGCAGCACTGTGGGGGCATATCTGGCAGCACTGTGGGGGCATATCTGGCACTATGAGGGCATATCTGGCACTGAGGGCTGTGTACGGCTAGAGCTGCATTTCCCACCCTAGGCTTATACTCGAGTCAATAAGTTTTCCCAGGTTTTTGTGGTAGAATTAGGTGCCTCGGCTTATATTCGGGTCGACTTATACTCGAGTATATACGGTAATTGCTGAATTTCTCTCCTGTGCGCTCACACTCAGCACTGAGGCTGCAGAGCTTCGCCAACTTCATAGTGCAGCCCCAAGTCCTAATGTTTTAGCTCTAGTGTTTATTTCTACCTCAAGATAACAATACTTGGAATAATAAAGGAGTGCCAATCAACTGTCCATGTCATAAGGTCCACTGTGGCTGCAGAATAGTTAACCACATGTTCTTTGGTTTTATGCACTAGTTGTAATGTTTTTTCCAGTCACAGCTGGTGCTGTTTTCATTTCGGTTTTCCCTCCAGGGCTTTTTCCAGAAGGCTGTGTACAGAACCATGCATGCATTGCACAGTGTATTAGATGTCTTGAATAATAAAGGAATTTGTGATGCCAGTTTGATGCCACTTTCCACCCTACCATATGTCTAGGTGAATTCATCTAGTCCAGAGGTTCTCAAACTCGGTCCTCAGGACCCCACACAGTGCATGTTTTGCAGGTTTCCTCACAGAATCACAAGTGACATAATTAGCTCCACCTGTGGACCTTTTAAAATGTGTCAGTGCGTAATTAGTACACCTGTGCACTTGCTGGGTTACCTGCAAAACATGCACTGTGTGGGGTCCTGAGGACAGAGTTTGAGAACCACTGATCTAGTCAAATCAAAGTCTGTACCATAAGTGACTTGCAGTATTCCATGACATAAAAAGTCCAATAAAATGTTCGTGGGGGTATGCAATTTTTTTTTAGTAGCCACAGCTTCCGTCTAAAAGTGACAGGAGCTATTCAATTATTTGTGCCACTGGACACAGGTGTCACTTGCGTCCAAATTTATAGCAGATATCGCTCCCAAATACACCGGGATTAGCCAAGCAAAGTGTCTAAACCTGTGTAAACTACTGGGCGCGCTGCCATTCTAAAGGCAGACTGTAGAAGGGATTTCTGCTCGTACCTCGGGAGGCTGCGAGCACAAATCTGCGATAAGTTATAAGCGCCCGGAGCACAAACAACTGAACACCTCCTTCCACTTTACACTGGAGCTGCGGTCATGAAAATAAACAATTGAATTCCCTCCTCAGAGACATACTTCAACATTAATTTATGTACTTGCCTCTGAGGGCATTTTCATTTCTAACAAGTAGACTATGAACTATTAATCCATACATTTTCCACATCTGAAATGCAAACACTTTGGTGTTTCACAGCAAAATAAGCACATAGGGGGGTATTCAATGGGGTCAATTCTATTCGGCAACTAACGAATAGCGCCGGGAATTAGCTCCCGACGCTATTCAATTCAGCAACTAGTTACGTCGGCGATGGCCCGTTCTCGCCGACAAAACAGGTTGAATTGTCGGGAGAACGGGCATTCTCCGACTTAACTCCCCGGCGCGAGGCTGATTCCCGACAGAATCAGCCTCGCGCCGGCCGCGAGGCAGCACTTTTGTCGGGTTTCTCTTCTCATCCCCCGGGGATGAGAGAAGAATTCCCGACAATTGCAGGTAATTAGTTGCTGAATTGAATAGCATCGGGAGCTAATTCCCGGCGCTATTCGTTAGTTGCCGAATAGAATCGACCCCATTGTTTGTCGGAAACTGCTGCCTTGTCGCAAAGACTGCCGTTTCCGACTTTTTTAGGACAGAAGGTGTTCTGACCTATTCAATCCTTTCTCTGTGAATTCCTGTCAGAAAACACGTGGATCGGAGGATTGGCATTGTCAGGAACGGCCAAATCCTGTCAGATTTGGCCGCTCACTGAATACGGAGATGACGTATCCTTTCCGTCGTGAAGGATCCGACATCGATTGAATACACCCCTTAAAGTACACATTGTCATTTTTATTTTAAAATAGCACAATGGAGCTGGTTGTTGTGGCATTGCTATCATTTTGATAGATTGCAGCCATTATAAATAAATGTTTGCCAATGTATGGTCTAATAGCAAAGAAACCATTAAAATGATTTGAGATCGGGAAGTCCTAAATTACAAGGGACCAGTTTAGCATTTTTTCCATCTCCCTAATTTCAGCTGAAGCAATACTATAGCTTACTTTTTTTTTTTTTTTACCTCACAATAGAGAATAAATTGCGCCACCACCACCCTTGACCTGGACCTGACCTTTCTGCCAGACTCTGCCACCATCTTGATTTCTGTTTTTAATTACTTCTGTGTGATTTTCTATTTTCTTTAATACCAAATTCTTGTACAATGTACCATGCGTCTAAAATCTGTTATGTGACTTTGGGGCAGATTCAGTTTTTGGGGGATCTCATTTTCATGTCTAAACGGGACTGTTTAGATGCCGAAGCAATTGTCACAATTCAACTGTTGTTTGGACGCACATGCATATTGGGCCGATGTAGCGCACATTTCTGCACGCACCTCAGGAGGTTGCAAAAAGAAGTGTCACCTATGCGGCTACAACCCAACTAAACGGAGCAACAATTGAAATACTCCATTTTGTGCCGCCTAGTGGTAGCCGCGTGGTTAAGATTTGAAGCGGCCCCTTTCAGTTCTAAAGGAGGAAAGCGCTTTATAAATAAAATTATTATTATTGTATTTTTTTTTATATTATTTTAATTCAGCATGTACAGAATGACACCGATCACTATGAGAAATAATTTGCTGCTCCTAATCACAAATTTAAAAGAATGTAATTGAACTGTGTGTTGTGTAGAAGGGTCAAGATGTCCACACATTGACATTCATTATTTAGCCCAATAGACCCAATCTTTTCACACACGCGAGTGACCAAATTGGACAGGATATGAAATTCAGTAGTCACAAATAAATACTAGATACCAGGAGGTCTAAGACCTAGTGAGATAGAGATAGATAGAGATATATATATATATATATATATATATATATATATATATATATATATATATAGAAAAAAGGAAGGCGCATGTATGAGTGGAGTATGAAATCTTTACTAGTAAAAAAGTACAAGCTCATGTACATCGAAGTAAAATAATACCAGCTCCCGTCTCCAAAACCCCACAAGAAATGCCTCCGGATCGCATCCCAGCAGTGCTTCAGACAGGGAAACTTCAGCGGTTCACGTTCAGCTGCGCTTACGTCCAAGCACCAAATCACAGTGCATGCGGCTGCTCGTTTAGCATTTGGTGTGAGCGTCCCGACCGGTTTCGTCACAATTGACCCCCTGGGGTTTTGGAGACGGGAGCTGGTATTATTTTACTTCGATGTACATGAGCTTGTACTTTTTTACTAGTAAAGATTTCATACTCTACTCATACATGCGCCTTCCTTTTTTCTGTTCTTTTACATGTACTTAGCCGGCGGATCGGCTTTTCAGGAATTGGCAGCATTTACATCAATTAAAAAGGACTGAATATGTTCTATTGTATGTATGTATGTATATATATATATATATATATATATATATATATATATATATATATATATATATATATATATATATATATACACACACACACACACACACAAGTAGAGAGTACCGGCTCTCCCATAAGCAAATTGCAGCTGTGCGCCGGGTGCCCGTGCAAATGGACGTATACACAAGTGGAAGGTGGCACGGCACTCCAAGGCGGCTTTTTAAATAATCACTCAGACGGCAGGAGTTCAGCAACGTTTCAATGTATTCAACATTGTCCTCAGGCTTAAAAAACACACTAACAATACTTACATATATAGGAGACTCTCACCAGGTGTACAACGCCGTCCTTCCGGATACGGGACAAACACCCGCCCAGCGGCGTGAACGTCAAAGATGACGTCATCCATGTGCTCCCCATCACCATAGTAACCATATGCGCTGTAATTAAACACAGTTTTAGCTATAAGGATTATAATTATTGTCTAATACAACTGATCTTGAACCACATATGAACCAATTTAAATGAATACATTAGTCCAATATGGAAGTAACTCATAAGGTACGGCCAGTATCATATTTATCTAAAGTAGCTAAGAGTTAAATATTCATTTAGACCTCGTGGGGCCACAGTATCCAATCTCTGGATCCACTGAGCTTCCCTCTGCAATAATTTTAACCCCCGATTGCCACCTCTCAATGAAGGCTGTATTTGGTCAATCATTCTATATCTAACCGTTGTTAACGGATGGCGTGCAGTGCTGAAATGGCGTGCGACAGGCTGTTCGCTTTTGCCAGTGTTTATGGCTGCCTTGATCGCCGATCTATGGGCTGCCATACGTTCCTTGAATGTTCTTTCGGTTTTACCAATGTATGACAGCCCACAGGGGCATATCAGTTGGTACACCACAAACCGAGACCCACAAGTGAGTCTATGTTGGATGTGGTAAGTTTTACCTGTATGAGGGTGTTGGAATTTATCCCCCGGTATTAGGAACTGACATGTCGTACATGTACATCTATAACATCCCTTTCTCATACCATAAAAAATGGATTGAGGCCTCGGATCAAATATATCTGTTCTAACTAGGATGTCACGTAAATTTCTAGTTCTTTTGTAACAGGGCATGATTCTAGTATCAGACAATTTCAAATCAGGATCTGACTGTATGATTTCCCAATGTTTTTTGACAGAAGAATTAATGGTTTCACTTACTGCATTAAATTCTTGCACCCACGGGATACAAGCATCAGGTGCTCGATTATGTTGGGGATATAAAAGTTGATGTCTGTCCAATGCCAAGGCCTTAGTTTTAGCTGCCTTAAGCATTGTGGGATGATAGCCCCGACTTTTAAATTTATGAGACATATTATCAATTTGTTCCGCCGCTATAGCTGAATCTGAGGTAATGCGTATCAATAAAGAACAATTCATCTTCCACGCCAAACATGTATATATTTGAGTACGATGGGGCCACACTGGACCCCATCGCACAACCTTGTCGCTGCAAATAAAATTTCCCATCATATAGGAAATAATTTTTGCATAATGTCATTTCCAGCAGTTGCACACAAAGAAATATCTGGTCCGGCATAATCAGATTGAGCCCTTAGAAACTGGGCAACAGCCTCCAGACCACCCACATGTGGTATAGACGTATATAAACTCTTTATTGATACAGAGATTTCCAAAAACATCATTTTCTTTTGTAGGTATATAGATGACCTATTGGTCATCTGGCAAGGCCCTCGGGAGTCTCTGATGTCTATTATTGATACCCACAATAAGAGGGAGCACCCCATTAAATTTACCTATTCGATATCTGTAGATACTATTCAATATCTAGATGTCCAATTGACCATTAAAAATGGTAGATTAGCAACATCATTGTTTTCTAAATCTACAGATAGGAACAACCTGTTGCACTTTAAAAGTTGCCATCCGTATCCTCTGAAACGAGGTCTCCCCTACTCTCAATTTATCAGGGCTAAGCGCATTACCTCAGATTCAGCTATAGCGGCGGAACAAATTGATAATATGTCTCATAAATTTAAAAGTCGGGGCTATCATCCCACAATGCTTAAGGCAGCTAAAACTAAGGCCTTGGCATTGGACAGACATCAACTTTTATATCCCCAACATAATCGAGCACCTGATGCTTGTATCCCGTGGGTGCAAGAATTTAATGCAGTAAGTGAAACCATTAATTCTTCTGTCAAAAAACATTGGGAAATCATACAGTCAGATCCTGATTTGAAATTGTCTGATACTAGAATCATGCCCTGTTACAAAAGAACTAGAAATTTACGCGACATCCTAGTTAGAACAGATATATTTGATCCGAGGCCTCAATCCATTTTTTATGGTATGAGAAAGGGATGTTATAGATGTACATGTACGACATGTCAGTTCCTAATACCGGGGGATAAATTCCAACACCCTCATACAGGTAAAACTTACCACATCCAACATAGACTCACTTGTGGGTCTCGGTTTGTGGTGTACCAACTGATATGCCCCTGTGGGCTGTCATACATTGGTAAAACCGAAAGAACATTCAAGGAACGTATGGCAGCCCATAGATCGGCGATCAAGGCAGCCATAAACACTGGCAAAAGCGAACAGCCTGTCGCACGCCATTTCAGCACTGCACGCCATCCGTTAACAACGGTTAGATATAGAATGATTGACCAAATACAGCCTTCATTGAGAGGTGGCAATCGGGGGTTAAAATTATTGCAGAGGGAAGCTCAGTGGATCCAGAGATTGGATACTGTGGCCCCACGAGGTCTAAATGAATATTTAACTCTTAGCTACTTTAGATAAATATGATACTGGCCGTACCTTATGAGTTACTTCCATATTGGACTAATGTATTCATTTAAATTGGTTCATATGTAATTCAAGATCAGTTGTATTAGACAATAATTATAATCCTTATAGCTAAAACTGTGTTTAATTACAGCGCATATGGTTACTATGGTGATGGGGAGCACATGGATGACGTCATCTTTGACGTTCACGCCGCTGGGCGGGTGTTTGTCCCGTATCCGGAAGGACGGCGTTGTACACCTGGTGAGAGTCTCCTATATATGTAAGTATTGTTAGTGTGTTTTTTAAGCCTGAGGACAATGTTGAATACATTGAAACGTTGCTGAACTCCTGCCGTCTGAGTGATTATTTAAAAAGCCGCCTTGGAGTGCCGTGCCACCTTCCACTTGTGTATGTATGTGTGTATATATATATATATATATATATATATATATATATATATATATATATATATATATATACACACACATATACACATACATACATACATACACATATACACACACATCTTCCAACACACGCGAGTGGACAAATTGGACAGATTTTAAATTCAGCGGTCGGACATAAAGGCAGCGGCCACAAGAACAGAATGCAGCAGTCACCCAGGGCATGTCGAAATCTGCAAGAATTTGTTCAAAATAAAAATGATAAAATCCGTACCAAGTTTAAGCAATAAACACAGAGTCCAGACTAACTGATCAACATATCCAAACTAACAAACTATAGCAGTGTATGGTCTTATCCTAAACAATAACTGATCAAACATGATTTGGTCCAGGAGTACGGTAAATCAGCTTAATGAATGTCCTCAAAATTAGCATATATGTCAGTGGTTCCCAAAATGTGTGCTGTGGCACCCTGAGGTGCCTCGGTTTGGTGGTCCAGGACCAATTTAAATTATTTATAGCCAACGTAATAGGCAAAACCAGTGCTGGTGGCTGCCAGTCATAAAATATGTAGAAAGAAAAAAAAAAAAAAAAAGAATATATTGTCCCTTACCACAGAATTAAACCTAAGGATGACATATAAACCCAATTTACTTTATGTAATAATTAATTTTTCTAAATTTGTCACTAAAACTCTTGGCCTAGGGATGCCATGAAAAAAAATGTTATACTCTAGGGCGCCGTAATTCAAACAAAGTTTGGGAACCACTGACATACGAAGTAACTGACCAACCCTTAAATTGTACAACAGAATAAGCTGAGAAATGTTAGTCCATTACATTTATATAATTCCTTACACTGAGTAATAGGCTGTTAAGAGAGCTTATGGGGTATAGTTACTACAAGTGGAGATGTTGCCCATAGCAAACTGATTTTACTTATTTATCTAGCACCTTCTAGAAGACATTAGCTAAAATATGATTGGTTGCTATGGGCAACATCTCCGCTTCTATAAACCCGCACTTTACTAAATATACCACTGCATATTTTAAAAAGTAAGTATTGCCGATGACTAGATCATCAGGTGAGATGAAATTATGAGGTGATAAAAATAAACTTGCTGCTGATCTTTTAGAGGTCCATCTACAATAAATCACTGGTGATGAATCAATTCTACAGAATAATACAGATTATAGTGATGCCTCATATGATGAGATCATGCACAAGGTGATGAGCTGGGTGGTGCAATCACCTTGACTTTACCATGGCAGCCTGTCAGCAGAGATCAGTAAGTCTTCCACAACCTATAGCCCTTTTACACCGCCAGCTTTGAACACGGGATATTGCACATGAGCGCATATAACCCGTGTTGCTGTGCGGTGTAAAAGGGCCCAGTTGGAATAATCCGGGTCGAGTGACATGGTATTCCAACTCGGGTAGCAGTCAGGGTTGAACCCGTGTTCAATTCGGCTTGCTGTGTAAATGGGAAGCCGGGTCGATGCGACCCGTTTCCCATTCACTCTATGTGGACGCGCGGTGCTTGGAGATAATGCGATCTCTAAGCGTCACCTCCGCCGCATCTCCGGTGATGTCACCAACCCGGCAATATGCCGGGTTGGAAACAGTGGCGGCAAGGGGCCTGAGGCGGGTTGCAGCCGAGAAGCACCCACGTCAGGCTCCCAGGTGCGACCCGCCTCAGTAGGTATAAAAGGGATATTACACTGCCAACCCAGGTCACTGAACACAGGTTTTAAGGAGTGTCACAGCAACTTAAAACCCCAATTACACAGCAGGCTGGACCCAGGTTATTGATGGGGCTTCCTTCTGCTGGCGCTTGGAGAGGAGATCTCCAAGCGCCAGTGGGCTGGCTTTCCAAAGACTTAACGGAACCCGGGTTGGATGACCCAGGTCACTCGCTTACTGTGCCTAGTCACCCAGGTCCAACCCTGCTCGCTACCCGGGTTGGATTGCTAGTTCAGTTGACCTGGCTTTTATAGTTTCAGGGACCCTTTTCCACTCAGATCGAGTACAACTCGGCAATAACCTAGGTTATTTATGCAGTGTAAAAGGGAGAGCCATACAGTCATAGGCATACACTTGAGCAATGAAAGACAAATATCTGTAAAACAAAGAAGCAGGCCTTCATATTGCAAACATAAACATGACAACAAAGGAGCTGGTGGATGCAGTTAAGTCCATACTGTATGTGGCCCCAAGCTCATCTTGCATCAACTAAGGTGTGTGCACAGTGTATGACCTGGGCAGTGTGTATATACAGATGAAGGGTGTGTATACTGTAGTGTATGACCTGGGCAGTGTGTATATACAGATGAAGTGTGTGTGTGTGTGTGTGTGTGTGTGTGTGTGTGTATACTGTAGTGTAAGACCTGGGCAGTGTGTATATACAGATGAAGTGTGTGTGTGTGTGTGTGTGTGTGTGTGTGTGTGTGTGTACACTGTAGTGTATGACCTGGGCAGTGTGTATATACAGTTGAAGTGTGTGTATACTGTAGTGTATACTGGGCAGTGTATATACTGAAGTGTGTGTAAACTGTACTGTAAGATATAAACAGTGTGTATATTGAAGTGTGTGCATGTACTGCAGTGTATGATCTGGGCAGTGTATATAGGGGTGTGTGTGTGTGTGTGTGTGTGTGTGTGTGTGTGTACTGTAGTGTATGCTCTGGGCAGTGTGTATATAGAAGTGTATGTGTGCATAGTGTATGATCTGGGCAGTGTGTATAAACTGTAGTGTATGATCTGGGCAGTGTGTATATAGAAGTGTGTGTGTGCATAGTGTATGATCTGGACAGTGTGGATATAGAAGTAATGTAGTATATGTATGCATACTGTAGCGTGTGATCAGGGCAATGTGTAGAAGAGAGAGAGTGTGAGAGAGTGAGTGTGAGTGTATAGAGTAATACCAGGTCAGTGTGTGTGCATAGTGCAGCTGTCTGATGCTCTCCATGTAATAACCTGCAGCCTGTGCCAGAGGCTTTCCCATCCCGGGTGTCCCCCCTGTCATCCTGGAGCTGCCCCAGCGGGGAGCGAGGGGACCTCACCTGGAGAAGAAGTCGGCGATCCCCATCCTCCAGGGTCTCTCCTCTTCTTGGTCCTGTGGCCCCGGGACCCCCTCCGAGAGGCCGAAGCCGTCGTCCAGGTGGTCGGGAGCGCTCTGCCGCCGGCTCACCTCGAACGTGTTGCGGGAGCTCAGGGTGACATCCAGGAAACGGAAGCGATCGGCCTCGGCGGACACGAAGTAGCCGGCCACGGTGTGCGCGCTGACCGGGGAGGAATCGGAGCTGGACGAGCTGTCCGCAGGATCGGCGGCGGCCGGGAAGGTGTCCGGGGGACCCGGCCTGTGGGAGCGCTCGGCGGAGCAGCACTGCCGGTGACAGGCGCAGCCCGGGCTCCCGCTCACTACGCCGTTGGGCAGCTTGAGGCCGGGTTGGGGCAGGTAGCCCAGGTCGCCGTTGGTCATTCTCACGCCCGTGCCGGAGCCATACAGATGGAGGTCCGCTCTCCCGTCCCCGGCCTCCTCCGTTTCTTCCCCTTCCTCGGTCAGGTCCTCCCCGCAGCGGTAGAAGACAGGACCCCCCTGGCCGCCGGCATCCTCCGGCCCAACCATTTGCAGCACCCGGCTACCCTTAGCCTAAAGCAGCTGCTGACTGGCCGGCCCCGGAAGCGGTGCAGCGGCCGCCGCCTGGTCCCGGTGATGCGCTCCGTGGTGAGGGCGGTTACAGACCGCTGCTGCACAAGTGTCTCCCCTGGCCGGGGTCTCTCTGAGCCTAGGAGACGTTCCTGCTGCGCACCCGCCGTCACATGACGCGCACATCGGGATCGTCGCCGTCAGCGGGGGCTGATGGGAGATATAGTTTTCCATCATAAATTCCAGTCATCCTCAGTCAAGATTCAAGACCAATTTTCAGATCTGCCTCCCAGCTTCTGTGTGATCCCCTGCTTAGGGGTGGGGGTGATACACTTTACTCTCAAAAGTGACTGTGGTCATGCTCATCTTACTGCGATGCAGCATGCTGCAATGCAATCAGGGCCAGTTATAGACCTTGTCCCCCCCACACACGAAAAATAGGATTTTAATGCCTACCGGTAAATCCTTTTCTCTTAGTCCGTAGAGGATGCTGGGGTAACCATAAGAACCATGGGGGAGGGGGTATAGACGGGATCCGCAGGAGACATGGGCACTTTAAGACTTTGAATGGGTGTGAACTGGCTCCTCCCTCTATGCCCCTCCTCCAGACTCCAGTTATAGGAACTGTGCCCAGGGAGAAGGACATTTTGAGGAAAGGAATTATTGTTAAGCTAAGGTGAGATACATACCAGCTCACACCTCAAACACGCCATATAGCATGGCATTCAACAGAACTCCAGCCAACAGCCTGAACAATGTCAGCAACAGGCTGACTATAAAGTAACACAAACTGTGTATAACCAGAACTAATAACTGCAGTTACAGTACGCACTGGGACGGGCGCCCAGCATCCTCTACGGACTAAGATAAAAGGATTTACCGGTAGGTATTAAAATCCTATTTTCTCATACGTCCTAGAGGATGCTGGGGTAACCATAAGAACCATGGGGTTATACCAAAGCTCTAGAACGGGCGGGAGAGTGCGGATGACTCTGTAGCACCGATTGACCAAACATGAGGTCCTCCTCGGCCGGCTCGAACTTGTGAAACTTTGCAAAAGTGTTTGAACCCAACCAAGTAGCTGCTCGGCATAGTTGTAAGGCCGAGACCCCCCGGGCAGCCGCCCAGGATGCGCCAACCTTCCTGGTTGAATGGGCCTTCGCCGATTTAGGTATCGGCAATCCAGCCATAGAATGAGCCTGCTGAATCGTAGAACAGATCCAGCGTGCAATAGTCTGCTTGGAAGCAAGAGTCCCAATCTTGTTGGGATCATACAGGACAAACAGAGTCTCCGTTTTCCTAATCCGTGCAGTCTTGGCGACATAAATTTTTAAAGCTCTAACCACATCGAGAGACTTCGACTCCACTAAGGCGTCAGTAGCCACTGGCACCACAATAGGTTGGTTCACGTGGAACGATGAAACCACCCTCGGCAGAAATTGCTGACGAGTCCTCAACTCTGCTCTTTCTTCATGGAAGATCAAATAAGGGCTCTTGTGAGACAAAGCCGCTAACTCCGATACCCGCCTTGCGGATGCCAAGGCCAACAGCATGACCACTTTCCAAGTGACAAATTTAAATTCCACCTTTTGTAAAGGCTCAAACCAATGTGATTGAAGAAACTGCAACACCACATTAAGATCCCATGGTGCCACTGGGGGCACAAATGGAGGTTGGATGTGCAACACGACTTTCACGAAAGTCTGAACCTCTGGAAGGGAGGCCAATTGTTTTTGAAAGAAAACCGATAAAGCCGAAATTTGTACTTTAATGGAGCCCAACTTCAAGCCCGCATCCACTCCTGCCTGTAGAAAATGGATAAAACGTCCCAACTGAAATTCTTCCGTAGGAGCCTCCTTGGATTCACACCAAGACACATATTTTCTCCAGATACGATGGTAATGTTTGGACGTTACTCCCTTTCTAGCCTGCAGAAGTGTGGGAATGACTTCACTGGGAATACCCTTTCGGGTTAGGCTCTGGCGTTCAACCGCCAAGCCGTCAAACGTAGCCGCAGTAAGTCTTGATACACGCACGGCCCTTGTTGTAACAGATCCTCTCGTAGAGGAACAGGCCAGGGATCTTCTATGAGTAATTCCTAAAGATCCGGATACCTTTGTTCTTCTTAAGATCTTTAGCACTTTTGGAATGAGCGGAAGCGGAGGGAATACATACATCGACTGAAACACCCATGGTGTCACTAGGGCATCCACTGCTATTGCTTGAGGATCCCTCGACCTGGAACAATATCTCTGAAGCTTCTTGTTGAGACGAGACGCCATCATGTCTACTTGAGGAATTCCCCAAAGACCTGTCACTTCTGTGAAGACCTCTTGATGAAGACCCCACTCTCCTAGATGGAGATCGTGTCTGCTGAGGAAGTCTGCTTCCCAGTTGTCCATTCCCGGAATGAAGACCGCTGACAGAGCGCTTGTATGTCTTTCCGCCCAGCGGAGAACCCTCGTGGCCTCTGCCATTGCCGCTCTGCTTTTTGTTCCGCCTTGGCGGTTTATGTATGCTACTGCGGTTATATTGTCCGACTGGATCAGTACGGGCAGATTGCGAAGCAGATGTTCCGCTTGAAGAAGGCCGTTGTAAATGGCTCTTAACTCCAGAACGTTTATGTGTAGACAAGTTTCCAGGCTTGACCATCTTCCCTGGAAGTTTTCCCCATGTGTGACTGCCCCCCAGCCTCGGAGACTCGCATCCGTGGTTACTAGGATCCAGTCCTGGATCCCGAACCTGCGCCCCTCTAGGTGAGAGCTGTGCAGCCACCACAGGAGTGAGATTCTGGTCTTGGAAGACAGAATTATTTTCCGGTGCATGTGCAGGTGGGATCCGGACCACTTGTCCAACAGGTCCCACTGAAACACCCTGACATGGAACCTGCCAAACTGAATGGCCTTGTAGGCTGCCACCATCTTCCCCAGTAAACGAGTGCATTGATTTACTGAAACTCTTGCTGGTTTCAGAATTTGTCTGACCAGGTTCTGAATTTCCAGAGCCTTTTCCACTGGAAGAAACACTCTGTAATTCTGTGTCCAGAATCATTCCCAAAAACGACAGTAGCATCGTCAGACTCAACTGTGATTTTGGCAAGTTTAGGAGCCAACCGTGTTGTTGTAGAACTGCCATGGCGAGTGTAATGTTCTGCACCAGTTGGTCCCTGGATCTCGCCTTCATCAGGAGATCGTCCAAGTACGGGATAATCATGACTCCTTGTTTGCGAAGGAGAACCATCTTTTTTCCGCCATCACTTTGGTGAAAATTCTTGGAGCCGTGGACAGACCAAACGGCAACGTCTGAATTTGGTAATGACAATCCTGAATTGCATACCTCAGGTAAGCCTGATGTGGAGGATAAATGGGAACATGTAAGAAGGCATCTTTCATATCCACTGACACCATAAAATCCCCTTCCTCCAGACTGGAGATCACTGCTCGGAGAGACTCCATCTAGAATTTGAATCTTCTTAGGTAGAAATTGAGGGATTTTAGGTTCAGGATTGGTCTGACCGAGCCGTCCGGATTCGGTACCACGAACAGGCTTGAATAAAAGCCTTCTCCCTGTTGTGACGGGGGAACCTTGATAATGACCTGAGTTTGACATAACTTTTGTATTGCGCCTCATACTACCTCCCTCTGTCTGGAAGAGAAGCTGGTAAGACACTATTTCTAAAACTAATGGGTCCAGGTCCGAATGAACCCAGAACTGACTGAAGAGTTTGAGACGTGCCCCCACCGGTGCGGACTCCCGCAGAGGAGCCCCAGTGTCATGCAGTGAATTTGGCAGAAGCCGGGGAACCTGCCGAGGCCGGTGATCTTTTACCCCTTCCCCTTCCTCTAGTAGCAAGGAAGGAAGAAAGAACTTCGGCCTTTCCTGTATTTATTGGGCCGAAAGGACTGCATCTGATAGTGGTGTGTTTTCTTTTGTTGTGAAGGAACGTAAGGCAAAAATGATGACTTACCCGCGGTAGCTGTAGATACCAAATCAGCGAGACCTTCACCAAACAAGACACCACCTTTATATGGCAGAGATTCCATATTTTTCCTGGAGTCAGCATCAGCATTCCATTGATGGATCCACAATGCTCGCCTAGCTGAGACTGCCATGGCATTGGCTTTTGATCCCAAAATGCCAATATCTCTCGCCGTTTCCTTTAGGTAGGCCGCTGCATCCCTGATATGACCCAGTGTCAAAAAGACGCTATCCCTATTTAGGGTATCTATCTCAGATGACAAGTTATCTGACCACTTTTCGATAGCACTACTCACCCACGCAGACGCTATGGCTGGTCTGAGCAGCGTACCCATGGTGGCATAAATGGATTTTAATGTATTTTCCTTCCTGCTTGCGATCCGCAGGGTCCTTAAGGGCTGCCGTATCAGGAGATGGGAGAGCCACCTCTTTAGACAAGCAGGATAAGGCCTTGGGTGGGTGACTCACACTTTTCCCTATCCCCAGAGGGAAACGAATACGCCACCTGAATCCTCTTGGGAATCTGAAACTTTTTGTCAGGGCTTTCCCAAACCTTTTCAAAAAGAGTGTTCAGCTCATGAGAGGGAGAGGGAGGAAACGTTACCACAGGTTTCTTTTCTTTATACATACAAACCCTTGTATCAGGAACAGCAGGGTCCTCAGAAATATGTAATACGTCTTTTACCGCCACAATCATGTACTGAATACTCTTTGCTAATTCAGGATCCAATCTGGAATCACTGGAGTCAGTGTCTGTGTCGGTATCTGTGTCTGCCAACTGGGCAAACGGACGTTTTTGTGACCCCGAAGGGGTCTGTACCTGTAATAATACATCCTCCACAGATTTCTTCCATGCCTGGTTCTGAGAATCAGACTTATCTAATCTCTTATTAATACGAGCCACATTAGCATTCAAGGCATTCAACACATTTACCCAATCAGGAGTCGGCGGTGCCGACAGGGTCACTCCACCAGCTGTTTGTGTCCCTAATACAGCCTCCTCCTGGGAAGAGCACTCCGCCTCAGACATGCCGACACACGTGTCCCAAACACCCACAGACACACGGGCATATAGGGGACAGACCCACAGCAAAGCCTGTCAGAGAGACACAGAGGGAGTTTTGCCAGCTCACAACCCAGCGCCTAATCACCGGTTCTGGAACACTAGAGAATGCCCCAGACCTGCAGTGCTTTTATAACATATATATTGCACCAATATTCCTGTGCCCCCCCCCCCGTTTTCCACCCTGATACTTAGTCAGAAGTGTGAGGAAGGACCAGCGTCTCTGCAGCCTTGTGGAGAGGAAAATGGCGCTGAGCTCCGTGAGCTGTGAGGACAAAGCTCCGCCCCCATAATGGCGCGCTTCAGTCCCGCTTATTTCAAATATATATATATTCTGGCAGGGGTTAGGACAGTGCCTAGGCACTTATGTCCCCTCTTGCCAGTCCATTTTAGAGGTTTATCTGCTGCCCAGTGCTCCCCCTTCCCCGCGCCCTGCACCCTGTAGTGCTGCTGTGTGTGGGAGCATGGCGCGCATCACTGAAGTCTTCTGATCTTCTTCTACTCACCTGTCTTCTGACTTCTGGCTCTGTAAGGGGGGTGACGGCCGGCTCTGGGAGCGAGCATCTAGGCGTACCTAGCGATCAAACCCTTAGA